>NW_026652289.1:52973049-53088033 GCF_009828535.3 Hylobates moloch
GTTCTGTTGCCCAGGCTGGAGTGCAGTGGCTTGATCTCGGCTCACTGCAACCTCCGCCTCCTGGGTTCAAGCAATTCTCCTGCCTCAGCCTCCCAAGTAGCTGGGATTACAGGCACCCGCCACCATGCCTGGCTATTTTTTTGTATTTTTAGTAGAGACAGGGTTTCACTATGTTAGCCAGGCTGGTCTCGAACTCCTGTGATCCACCCACTTCGGCCTCCCAAAGTGCTGAGATTACAGGATGAGCGGTAGAGGGAAGGCTCGATGATGGCTCAGAACCCAGAGGCTGAACCCACCTGTCCCCGAGGCAAGAACTTGTCCCTACAGTGGCCACTTTGCCTTGGCCGCACTGTCCCTGTGGCCCCTCCATGGAAGCTCTGTGGTCCTGGGCCTATCTCTAGCCCACGGGACCAGTGAAGGAGCACCCAAGCCTTCCTCTCTCCTCTTTCCCCTTCTGGCTCAACTCTTCATCCCTGGGGATCCCCTCCCTCATCTGGGGGGGCACAGTGGAAACAGCCTGGGCTGCGGAGCCAGACACACTGGGCTCCAGCTCCTGCTCTGAGGCTCATCTGCATTGCTGCACCTCATGTGTAAAACGGAGGTGACCACATCGTCCTCCTGACCTGTCATGAGCCTTAGGACCAGCCCCTAAAGTCTAGCTTGCTGGCTGTCAAGCTGGGGGGCCATACGTCCCAGCTTGCCCTGGACAGTCGCTTTCCCCTTGTTGTCCAGGGATCACTATTGCTAGGGCCCCCTTTTACGCCCCAAACTGCCGTGGTTAATTATATGGTTACCCTTCTCTTAGGAGACTCCTGGATTGGGCTACAGGGACTAGGCCCGTGGGAAGACCAGGCTCCTCTCCGCTCCAGCCAGGGTTTATGTCCCATTTTATTTCATTTTATTATTTTTTTGAAAAGCATACAAATTTGTTTAATGTAAGTTTCACATAACATGGAGCCCTCCTAAGGAAATGAAGACCCTCGGGTCCCATTTTACTCATCTAGAGACTGAGGGGAGAAATCTCTCCCAAAGTCATGTCAGATGCAAAGTTTGTCCAAATCCTGGTCTCCTGACTCCCACCTAGGCCTCCACTGTCCTTCCTCCCACACTCATCACCCATTGAGATGTCCAGACAGGCTGGACGGAATCCTGGGGGCCCAGGACCCAACTGTTCTTCTCTTTTCTTTGAGAAGGGCTCCACCCCTAAGGCCAGCATAGGACCCCCTCCTTATCACTCCCATTGGGCTGTGGTCCCCAAAGCCTGTCTAGTTCTGTCTCAGTACCCCCTCCCTAACTTGCCCCACACCACAGGCCTGGGAGGAGCAGTGCAGAGCCCAGAACTTAGAGTAAGCCAGAGAGGGCTTGGCCCATTGGGAGGGGTCCTCCCGGGGAGAGAAGGCGGTGGGCTGGCCTCTGCTTCAGGTCAAATGCATCAGCACAGAGGACAGTGGCCTCTGACTCTTAGAAACACCTCAAGTAGAAACTCAAAAATGGCCTATCTCAGCTCTGTCTCTCTGCCCAGGGTCAGAAAGGCTGGTCTGGCTTCCCCCCAAGCCTGGGAGGCCCTGGTGTCCTTCCTGGGTGTGGGGCTGCCCTAATGCCCTCAGCTCTGCTCCGGGTGGGGGGTCCCCAGCCACTGCATGGGAGCATCTGTTTAATCATTGCGTTCCCCCTCCTGCTGCCTGCACAGGAACAAGCCATCTAAGGAGCTGGTTGAACCAGCCTTCCCACTTCTGCTCAGGGAGACACCTGCCCCAGTGGGCCCCCAGCAGGCCTGGCCACCTCCCCTGCCCTACTCCTGCCCTAGTGCTCAGAGCCAGAGCTAAGGTGTCACTCTGCTTCCGAGCCAGACCCTCCCCAGGAGTCCCTTCCCACCCACTCCCTTGAAGGCCTGACGGCTCACTGGGACCCCATTCTCTTGTTTTACAGATCAGAAAACTAAGGCCCAGAGGGGCAAAGGCACTCCCCAGGGACACACAGCAATCTAGGGGCAGAGCCAAGACTAGCACTCAGGTTTGTGTTTCCTGGAGTTCAGAGGAGGAGGAAGAAATGTAGAGATGAGAAAAAAAAAAAAAAACAAAGAAAGGAAGAGGAGGAAGATATAGTGAGGGGAGAAAGGAGGCTGGCAGCTGGCGAAGTTATAGAAGTTAACCTCTTGGTAAAGGAAAGCAAGGCCAGCTTACCCCAGGCCCTCCCTGGTGGTGGTGGGTGACATGTTTCCTGTTCCCCATGCTCAGCCCAGAGGTCTGCCTCCTGGCTCCACCCAGAGTCAAACTCCCCACAAAGCCAGGCCTGACCTCAGGGCCCAAGAGCCAGGGAGCCAGCTCCACGCCCTGCAGACGAGTTACCAAGCAGCCCCAGGGAGGATCACACCTCTCTCCTGACATCTGCCCTCCCAGCTATGCCCAGGACTCAGGCACATGCTGGGGCAGCCACTGGCTCTCTCCTCAGGCAAGAAGAGAAGCGCCAGGCTTGGGAAGCACGAATTGGATAGGCCATGTGGGCAGTGCCCTGGACCCCTGATTCTGCACCCCTGGCCCAGCCAGGGTGCCCCTGTGTGACCCAGGATGAATCATTTCCCCGGCAGTTCCTTGACAGCCCCAGCGGTGACAGGCAGAGGCCCATCTTGTCCCTCCCCCACAGAGGGGTTCATGAGAACTGAAAACATGGCTAGGCTTGGGAAGTGGCCAACATGGACGCGTCCTTGGGGAGGTGGCAGGAGGAGGGGACAGTCCCAGCCGGGCCACAGGCTGTGCAACCACTCTTCTGTGGACACTAGCTCCTTCATCTGCAAAATGGGGACAGGGATCTTCCTGCACACAGACAAGACGCTCATAGAGAGAATACACAGTGGTGAGAGTAGCTTCCAAAGCTGCAAAGGTGGGGAGGTGAACTTGCAAGGGGCAGAAGACAGGCCCCCACTCTGAGCTCTTGTTATCTGGGTTGGGTCTGTGTCTCCCAAGGGCCTACCGGCTCCTCAAGGGCAAGGCCTGGGGCCTGGTCATCTATGTGTTCTCAGAACCCAGCATGACACCATGCATGATGGGTAAACGAGATGCAAACAGAGAAAATGAATGAACTGACAAGAAGGTAAATATCAAGCTCCATGAGGACAGAGACCAGGCCTGTGCACAACAATATCCCTGCACCTAGAAGCACATTTGCCACAGACACAGAGTTGATATTCAACACGTTTGTTTGTTTGTTTGTTTGTTTGTTTGTTTTAGAGACAGGGTCTCACTCTGTCACCCAGGCTGGAGTGCAGTGGCACAATCGGGCTCACTGTAGCCTCAACCTCCTGGGCCCAAGTGATCCTCCTACTTCAACATCCCAAAGTGCTGAGATTACAAGCGTGAGCCACCGTGCCCAGCCCAACACATTTGTTAAATGAATGATTGAGACAGAGAAATAAAGACAAGTTGCTCCATTCTATCCAGGCCATCCCCATCTCCCCAGGGCCCAGCAGAGAGCCAGACTCAGGATGAGTTTCCTGCCTGCACTGGGCCTTACCTTTTTGTAGGTGGATGATGTCAGGGAAGTTGGAGAGCAGGCCTTGGTAGAGAGACAGTGTGTCCAGCATCTGGAAGAGGTCATTCTTGGGCTGCTCAGCAAACATCTCCCCAATGGCTTCATAGGTACGGCCCGTGTGAGAAATGGCACTGTTGAGGGCCTCAGAGCAAAAGGGGGGATCCATCTGGAAGGAATGACTGATGGCCTGGAAGGCACTGCCCAGCTTCTGGAATTCCTTGCGGAAGCCCCCCACGTGTTTACGCACCAGCTCTGACGCCACAGTGCTGAGCTGCAGGACGCTGTCGTCCATCTTCTTACTGAAGGCCTTGAAAGTGTCCACGCGATCTTCCACGTCCTGCAGGTCCTGGTGCTCGGTGGGGATCTGGAAGGTGAGCAGGAAGCTGGCACCCACCATCTCATCCTTCTCCGCCCGGCGTTTGCCCATCTTCCACTGCTTGTCATCCAGGCAGCTGAGAAAATGCTGGAAGCCTTCGTACTGGGAGAGCACAGGGTGGCTGGTCATGTGGTCCATCCAGAGGATGAGTCTCCGCTTCCGCTTTTCAATGAAGTCCTCCTCGAAGCGGCCAGTGGCCTGCTTCTCAGGCAGGTGGGGCACCGAGATGACAGTGAACTTGTGTAGCAGGCGGTTATAGAGCCAGTCAAAGTGTTTGTAGCGCCGGTAGACGGGTGAGGCAGCATGGGTGGGTGTGAGCTTGTAGGAGATGTAGCTTTTGATGCCCTTGAACTTGGTCTGTTTTGTGGGGTCCTCCACAGAGCAGGCAAATGGGTGGGGGTTGGCCTTCCACTGGGGGCCACGAGGGCCCATTTCAATGGAATATGTCTCAGCGATCTTGGCCATCATGGGCACATCACCCAGGATGAAGGCCTCCACTCCAGAACGCACAAAGCATGAGAAACGGTTGAGGTTACGGCCCACCACACTGCCTCGCTTGGCAGATGCCAGGCTGTCCTGCCGCTCCAGTGGTGGCTTGGGCCGGAAGGCCATGTGCTGGCTGGGGTAGGCACCAGGGTAGGAGAGGTTGAGGGGAGGGTGCCCGTTGGTGCCCAGCCCACCAGCCCGTGGCTCCTCCACCACTGTGCATCCGTCATCCCAGTCATCCCAGTCATCATCATCATCCTCCTCGAAGCTACCCTGATTTGAGAGGAAGCCACTGCCCCCACCACTCCTGGCTGGGCTGGCCACACTGGGGCTGTTGTACAAGCTCACCTGGGCCCCTGGAGAGCCTGCAGGGCTGCTGGAGTAGTCAGCATGGTTGGTGCTGATGCCAGAACGGACGATCTCCACATAAGAGGCAGGAAAGAGCCCTGTCTCGCCACGGCTGTTCTGGCCCTGCAGCCAGCCATCCAGTGAGGTCTCGCTAAAGATGACCAGGTCCTCATCCTGCTGGATGCTGATTTCCTCCTTGTTCTCACTGTGAAAGTCATACAGGGCTCGGCCTTTCAGTGCCATAGCTGGGCTGGGTGGTATAGAAAGATGGGAAGGAGAGGGTCCTGCCCAGACCAGGGATGCCTACAAGGGAGTCCAAGAATGCACTCGCAGCTGAATGGCGCTTACACAGTTCAAACTCTCAGGTCCTAAGGTGAGGTCTCAGCACCCACAGATGCTGTCTAGTCTCTCGCTCTTCAAAGCAATGTCCATGGCCCAGAAACTGCCCTATCAGGTCTCCGGGCATATGCTTGTGAGCAGGGAGGGCTCATGTCCACAGTCTCCTCCTCCCTTAGCAGCCTCTGGGGGGTTAGAGGGGAGTCTCTCCTAACGCCTGCTCCCAGAAGAAAAGTCAAGTGACCTGGAGAAATCTGCCCTGCGAGGGGAAAAATTCGACGCTTTCCACTGGAATAACGTTCTAAAATAGAAGAGACTCACTCTGAAACCACCATTCCAGAAACCCGGGCAGGGCTCGGCTGTCCCTCTGGCTCCCAGATTCTTTTGGCGGCTGTCGCTTTGGGAGGCTCTCACATTCCTCTGCAGATCTGCCCCTTCCTCCTTCCTCCTCTTGCTCCTGGGCCACTGGGTTTTCAAAAATCCGGAAAATCCAAGAGGGGCAAGGAGAAAAGCAGCAGCCGCCTGAATCGAGTCCAAGGGTGGATGTGTCCGGCTTCACAACGAGCCAGGCCGGGAAAACAAGGACTGAGGCTTACACAACAGGCCGCCAACTCTTCGACCCCGGCTGCGCAGCCGGAGCCCCCGCCGGCTCGGACGCCCTCTCCCCGCCCCAGAAGTGGCCAGCCCCAACCCTGGAGGAAGGAGGGGGCGCGATGAGGCTGTCGGGTGACTTCTGTCCACTCGCTGAGTGGTCTCTTTTGTTTGTCTAATTCCTCAGCAGTTTCTGAGCCTGACGCTGACCCTGCTCCGAATCCCAGGAACCCCGTCCAAAGGTAACCCCAGCAGAAACCGGTTCCTCACCCGGGACTTACGACCCCCGATCACCACCCTCGCGTGCACGCACACACTCAACAGTTTGGAGTTTGGAGAGTGAGCTCCGGCGAGCAGATGGCGCGGCCAGCCGTCTGTCCGTCCGTCCTCCTCTCCGCCCTGCGGGGCCCGGCCAGTGGGTGGCGGTCTGCGCCCCCAACCTGCCTTCTCCGGCGCTCGCAGACCCTCCGTTCCGCCAGCGAGAAGGCAGCTCCAAAACAAAAAGGCGATTCCGGGAGGTGGCGTCCTGAGGAAAGAGGGGATCGCCAAAGGGGAGGTGAGGGGTGGGGAGAGGGAGGAGGGAGGGGGAAGCAGGCTGGAGAATCGGGCAAACTCCGCTGCACTTCCGTGCGTCCCGGCGGGGCAGGGACGGCCAGCTCCGCCCTCCCGCGGGCCTGGGGCGCTGCAGCCGAGCCCCCGCCTACTCCTCCGCGCGGCTTCCCAGCGGGCCAGCGCCCTCGCTCGCTGGCGCTCAGTCCGGGAGGCGAGAGGGAGGAAACGACCCGGGAACGAGGGGGCTCGAGAGCCTCCGGGGCTGGTCCCTGGGACCGCCACCTCCCCTCCTCTCCCTCCGCCTGTCCGCCCTCGCCGGGAGACACCTCACGCCCCCGTGGTTGGAGCGCCCGGCGGAGGAGCTTGCCAGCTGCCGCTGCCTAGCTTCCTGGACTCCGTCATCCTCCTGCCTTTTCCGTGACGCAAATGGAGTAAAACTCCGAAAGTTTGCAAAGCGTGGGGCTGCAAGGAGCACCGCGCCAGAGCCAGCATCAGGAGATCGGAGGGGGGATGCGTGGAAAGCCGCGCCAGCTGGGGTTGGGGAGCAGAGTCGCGGACTCGCCTTCCCACCTTCCCATTCCCCACTCCTGCTCCGCCGGGACGGGTCGTGGCGCAGCTCAGAGATTGTTTTCCGGAGGAGCAGAAACGGCCTGCGCGTTCCGGGCGTCTGACCTAAGATACCGAGAGCTGCGGGTGCAGCACCCTAGCCAGACAGGGCGACCCTGCCCTGGGCGACTAGCTGGGAAGGAGGGAAAGACACTACCCTACATCTGCAGCGACAGGGAACAAGTCTTGGTGCCACCCGGTTCCGTGTTGCTTAGTACGGCAGCGGGGACTGGATGTTCTGTCCTAGCCAGCGGCAGCAAGGAGAGAAGTGGTCAGGTAGAGAATCTTCGAGAAGAGGCAAGTGGGATCTGACCCTCGGTCAGCATATCTGGAACACTTTGGGCATTGACTGCTAGGCACTGTGCTGGGCACTGGGGAGTACACCACAAGGCAGTCGGGGTTCCTATCCTGGGGGGCTTACAGTCCACCCTCTCTTGTCTTTAATCAATCCATTCTGTCTCAGTCATTCATTCAGCCAAGTCATGCACTCAAGAAACTTTAACTGAGTACCTACTCTGCACCAGGCCCTTGAGCTACAAAGACAAATAAGACATTATCCTTATTTTCCAAAAGCTCAGATGTGTTGTGACAAGTAGACAAATGCTCCCTGCCCAGAGTGACTAGTTAGTGCCATGAAAAGTGCACATGAGGGTACCTACCCCAGCCTAGGTAGAGCAAGGATCAAGGAAAGCTTCCTGAAGGAGGAGGTGCCTAAGATGAGGCAAAGGCTTCAGGAGGACTCCCTTTCCTGGCTATATCCTAGAGTCTTGTCTACCCTGTCTAGCTAGATCTTCCCTTCATTCTCTCCCTACTCACTTACTGCAGATTAACTGGTACAAGGTAGTTCTGCTAAAGATGGATACCTTTGGCTGTTTTGAGGGACATGGTTCCCAGACCTCTGGCTCCAAAACCCAGTTTCACTGGTTCAGTGAGTGGATCCGACTCCCTTTGCAGGTCTGGCATTTGACCAGAGTAAAGGCCTATGTACAAACCCCAGAAGGCTAGGTATTAATTTGCACAGAGAAATAAAACTGTCAAGCAGAACTGAATTTCCGCATCAATAGATCAAGGCAGTTTGGGCTACCCCTTGGGAAGCCCAGTTACCAGAAAGTTAGCTCAGTGAGTCTGGAACCCCCAAGAGGGGAAAAGATATGACGAGTCTCTCAGTTAAGTAACCTTAAAACCTTGTTTCCTGTCATGGGGCAGCCTTCATTCTAAAGACAGTTCGTCCTAGCATCTCTAAGACAGAATATACGTTTTCCCCACGTGCTTTTAGGACCCCCCTTCCCTGTGATCTATCTTCTGCCCACATAGCCTTTCTCCAAACTGAGTTTAACAATAGCATCAGGGCTGGGTGCGGTGGCTCACACCTGTAATCCCAGCACTTTGGGAGGCCAAGGCAGGTGGATCACTTGAGCTCAGGAGTTCGAGACCAGCTTGGCCAACATGGCGAAACCCCATCTCTACTAAAAATACAAAAAATTAGCTGGGCGTGATGGCGCATGCCTGTAATCCCAGCTACTCGGGAGGCTGAGGTAGAAGAATTGCTTGAACCCGGGAGGCAGAGGTTGCAGTGAGCCGAGATTGTGCCGCTGCACTCTAGCCTGGCGATAGAGCAAGACTCCCATCTCAAAAAAAAAAAAAATAGCATCAGCCAGGTGAGGTGGCCAGGAGTCAGAGGCTGCAGTGAGCCAAGATGGTGCCATTGTATATGTCATTATACTCCAGCCTGGGGGACAGATCGAGACCCTGTCTTACAAAAAAAAAAGAAAAAAAAAAGCATCTACTTCCTTAGTGCTTGCTGAGTGCTGGACACTACAGTAAACGCTTTATTAGTTTACTTAATACAATTGGGATTTCTGTTCACCCAGTGGGGTCCCCCTCCAGCCCAACCTCCCAGAGGCGTCCTCAGCCACCACCCTTGACAGCCTTTAGTTGGTTCCCAAACACTCAGTCACACATTTACAGCCCAGCCATTTTGGAATTATTCCCACATGTGTTCTAGGTGGGTTTTTTGTAACTCTCAGGAGCCACCCTTATTTCCAGGTTCTTGGGAGGAACTCACTCTTCAGCCTCACTGAGATTTACAGAACCTGTATCTTCCCATTCCCTCCCCTCCAGGGACCTTCTTTAGTCCAAGGGGAAACAGGCCATGTTAGCAGTCTCAGGAAACTGCACTAACCCTTGTGATCTCCCTATACCCTGCCCATTCCTATGGAAACAGTCCCTTTAGTCAAGTCTTACATTATTCTTTTTTTCTTTTCTGTTTTTTTTTTTTTTTTTGAGACAGGGTTTCACTCTGTTGCCCAGGCTGGAATACAGTGGCACAATCACAGCTCACTGCAGTTTCAACCTTCCTGGGCTCAGGTGATCCTCCTACCTCAGCCTCCCAAGTAGCTGGAAATACAGGCACCCGCCACCACACCCAGCCAACTTTTGTATGTTTGTATAGGGGTCTTTTCACTATGTTGCCCAGGCTGATGTCAAACTCCTGGGCTCAAGCAATCCTTCTGCCTTGGCCTCTCAAAGTGCTGGGATTACAAGTGTGAGCCACCACCCCCAGCCTCTCACGTTATTCTCACTGGGGTGTGTTCTGTCTTTCCTGCTGGGACCCTGATTCATACACAGGAAACAGCATCCATCCCTCATCCAGGCATCCAATTTTCATCCTTTAGGAAAGGAAACAGCAAGGGAGAACTGTGCCCAGTGGTTTTCAGGCTGACTCTGCTGGTGGCAGCCTGCAGGACACACTGGACTATTACTGTAGAAATGCAGACAAAAGGTGATGAGGGCCTGACATAGGACAGGGGTAACGGGCTGGAGAGACAAAAATCTGGGAGAGCTTTTGGAGGCAGAATAGACTGGAAAAGCAACCAATAAGCTGCAGCTACTAAGTGAAGTATCAACCCACATGTTAAAAAAAATTTTTTTTGAGGCCGGGCATGGTGGCTCATGCCTGTAATCCCAGCACTTTGGGAGGCTGAGGTGGGCGGATCACGAGGTCAAGAGGTCGAGACCATCCTGGGCAACATGGTGAAACTCCATCTGTACTAAAAATACAAAAATCAGCTAGGCATGGCTGGGCGCGGTGGCCCACGCTTGTAATCCCAGCACTTTGGGCGGCCGAGGCCGGTGGATCACGAGGTCAGGAGATTGAGACCACAGTGAAACCCTGTCTCTACTAAAAATACAAAAAATTAGCCGGGCGTGGTGGCGGGCGCCCGTAGTCCCAGCTACTCGGAGAGGCTGAGGCAGGAGAATGGCGTGAACCCGGGAGGCGGAGCTTGCAGTGAGCCGAGATCGTGCCACTGCACTCCAGCCTGGGTGACAGAGCGAGACTCCGCCTCAAAAAAAAAAAAAAAATTAGCTAGGCATGGTGGCGTGTGCCTATAGTCCCAGCTACTCAGGAGGCTGAGGCAGGAGAATCGCCTGAACCCAGGAGGCAAAGGTTGCAGTGAGCCGAGACTGCGCCCGCCACTGCCCCTCCAGCCTAGCGACAGAGCAAGACTCCATCTCAAAATTTCTTTTGATTCCACTTTCCCCACCAGCTATTGCCCCATTTCTCTGCTCACCTTTGCAGCAAAATTCCTTGAAATAGCTATCTATACTAAGTGCATCCAACTTCTTTTCTCCTGTTCTCTCTTTAAATCCCTCTAGCCAATCTTTATTTATTTATTTTTTTGAGACGGAGTCTTGCTCTGTCGCCCAGGCGAGAGTGCAGTGGCGTGATCTTGGCTCACTGCAACCTCTGCCTCCCAGGTTCACGCCATTCTCCTGCCTCAACCTCCCGCGTAGATGGGACTACAGGCGCCCGCCATCATGCCCGGCTAATTTTTTTGTATTTTTAGTAGAGACGGGGTTTCACCGTGTTAGCCAGGATGGTCTCGATCTCCTGACCTCGTGATCCGCCAGCCTCGGCCTCCCAAAGTGCTGGGATTACAGGCGTGAGCCACCGTGGCCGGCCCCCTCTAGCCAATCTTTTACTCCCACACTCCACTGACCTATTCTTGTCAAGGTCATCAATAGCCTTGGTGTTGCTGGACCCTAATGGTTATTCTCAGTTCTCTTATTTAGCCTTTTGGTAGCATTTGACCTGGTTGATCACTCCTTCCTCCTGGATACACTTTCTTCATTTGCATTGGAAAGAACATACTCTCCTGGTATTCCTTCTGCCTCACTGGTTCATCCTTTTCTCTCCAATAATTCTTTTTTTTTTTTTTTTCTTTTTTGAGACAGAGTCTTGCTCTGTCACCCAGGCTGGAGTACAGTGGTGCGATCTTGGCTCACTGCAACCTCCGCCTCCCAGATTCAAGCAATTCCCCTGCCTCAGCCTCCCAAGTAGCTGAGATTACAGGCGTGCGCCACCATGCCCGGCTAATTTTTTGTATTTTTAGTAGAGATGGGATTTCACCGTGTTAACCAGGCTGGTCTTGATCTCCTGACCTCGTGATCCGCCTGCCTCAGCCTCCCAAAGTGCTGGGATTACAGGCATGAGCCACAGCGCCCAGCAAGCCTCCAATAATTCTTAACATTAGAGTAACCACAGTATAGTTGTCCTCTTGTCTTTTGTATCCATAGGCACTCCTTTGATGATCTCATCCAGCCAAATGACTTCAAATACCACTCATTCTAGTAATGCCCAATTTTTTAAATCTCCAGCCCTTTTTAAAAAAACTCCTAACTCATATATCTATTTCTCCTTGACATCTCCCCTCAGAAGTCTAATGGATGCCTCCAACCCAAAATGTCCAAAATTGAATTTCTGAGCCAGGCATGATGGCTTATGCTTGTAATCCCAGCACTTTGGGAGCCTGAGGTAGCAGGATCGCTTGAGCCCAGGAGTTCAAGACCAGCCATGACAACATAGTGAGACCCCATCTCTACAAAAAATTTAAAAATTAGCGGCCGGGTGCAGTGGCTCACGTCTATAATCCCAGCACTTTGGGAGGCCGAGGTGGGCGGATCACCTGAGGTCAGAAGTTCAAGATCAGCCTAGCCAACATGGTGAAACCCCGTCTCTACTAAAAATACAAAAATTAGCCGGGCGTGGTGGCAGGTGCTTGTAGTCCCAGCTACTCAAGAGGATTGCTTGAGGCAGGAAGGTTGAGGCTGCAGTGAGCCCTGGTCATACCACTGCACTCCAGCCTGGGCAACAGTGTGAGACCCTATCTCAAAAACAAAAACAAACAAAAAACATAAATGTCAATCCTTTGCTGAAAACCCCGAAGTATCTGCCTCTCAACATAAAAGCCAAAGTCTTTTCAAGGGACTACAAACTCTTTAATCTCTTCCTCTCCTCGTTGCCCACTCTGCTCCAGCCAAGATAGCTTTCTTACTCTTCTGACTTGCCAGGCACATTCCTGCCTTAAGGCATTTCCACTGTTTCCTCTTCCTGAAATGTTCTCCCCCTAGATATCCACACATGGCTTAACCCCTATAAAATATCACCTTCTCAATAAGACCTACTCTGGGGCCGGGTGCAGTGGCTCATGCCTGTAATCCCAGCACTTTGGGAGGCCGAGGCGGGTGGATCACAAGGTCAGGAGATGGAGACCATCCTGGCTAACACGGTGAAACCCCGTCTCTACTAAAAATACAAAAAATTAGCCAGGTGTGGTGGCAGGTGCCTGTAGTCCCAGCTACTCAGGAGGCTGAGGCAGGAGAATAGCTTGAACCCAGGAGGTGGAGGTTGCAGTGAGCCAAGATCACACCACTGCACTCCAGCCTGGGCGACAGAGCAAGACTCCATCTCCAAAAAAAAAAAAAAAAAAATGAATTAGATTAAAAAAAGCAAATGATCTGTATTAGCTTTCTGTTTGTTTTAGAGACAAGATCTTGTTCTGTTGCCCAAGCTGGAGTGCAGTGGTGTGATCATGGCTCACTGCATCCTTGAACTTCTGGCTTCAAGGGATCCTCCCCCCTCTTACCCCGAAACCCCCACCAGTAGCTGGGACTATAGGTGCTGCCACTATGCCTGGCTAATTTTTTTTTTTTTTTTTGTCCATAGGGACTGAGTCTTACTACGTTGCCCAGGCTGGTCTTGAACTCCTGGCCTCCAGTGATCCTCCCACCTTGGCCTCCCAGTGTTGGGATTACAGGCATGAGCCACCATGCCTAGCCTGGTGATGTTTTCTTAAACTGGCTAAGTTCATGAGTATTTATTATACTTTATAATTTACATATTATGTATATTATTTTCCAGATATCGAATATTTTATATATATATATATTTTTTTGAGACAGGGTCTGGCTCTGTTGTGCAAGCTGGGGTGCAGTGGCACCATTGTAGCTCACTGCAGCCTACAAGTCCTGGGCTCAAATGATCCTTCCCCCTCAGCCTCCCAGGTAGTCAGGACTACAGGCGCGCACCACCATGCCTGGCTAATTCTTTAAGACGTTTTACAGAGGCGGGATCTCGTTTCTTTTTTCTTGTTTTTGCCTAGATTGGTCTTGAACTCCTGGTCTCAAATGATCCTCCCACCTCAGCCTCCCAAAGTGTATTGTAAAAGACAATGAAAAGCATACAAAACAAAAATGATCAGTGAGAAGCTAGGTGGCGTCAAATGCCTGGGCAAAAGGGGGTTAGGTCTGCAGCGCTACACTCAGATGTAACTTACAGATGCAACTAGCGGAAACAGCATTAAATTTGTTAACTCAATGCTTGGTGGCCAGAAATTCATGTCAGGATAATTCATTTGAGCACAGACTAAAGGGTTTGGACTTGTACTTATAGTCCAAGTTTCTCAAACTTGCTGGGTTTTATGAATCATCTGACACTTTAGTTGATAATATAGATTTCCGGGCGGCTCCCTTATAGATCCCGATTCTGTGGGCCTAGGAAGCAGCCAGGCAATCAGTATTTCATGGGTTCGGTGCCACCTATCCCAATTTGACAATGAGAGATCGCTCCGCCTGCCAGGTGAAGGACCTGACGCTGGCGGGCGGCGGGGACTACCAGGTCAGCCCCAGGACAGCCGGCTCTGGCAAGCTCCCCCACGGCATGGCGGGAGCCCAGTGGAAGTTAGCACAGTAAACCCAATCAACAAGCCGCAGTCACCCCTCTTCCCCAGAAATGGCCTCTTCAGCTCTTGCGGGGGGGGACTCTGAAAGTCCCCAAAGGACAGAAGTCTAGGAGGAAATGATTGCCGCAGAAACGGATACAGTCTTGGCTACTAAAAACCGCGCGGAGCCGCCTAGGGACCCGCCCCCAACCAACCCCCTCCGGTGCTTCTACCCCCCTCCCTCGCAAACGCGAAGAAAAGAAGAAACGCGAGATCCCAGTGCAGAGGCGTGGTCCCACCCTGGCCAATGGTAAGTGAGGGAGTGACTTTAAGCCTTTCTTTCATTGGCCCAGGGTCCCAGGCCGCCCAGGTCTTGGTTCGCCGCGGCGGAAATCGCGCGGGCGCCAGAACGCGTTCTCAGCTTCGGGTCTTGCAGCTGCGGTTGCCGCCATCATGGTGCGGAAGCTTAAGTTCCACGAGCAGAAGCTGCTGAAGCAGGTGGACTTCCTGAATTGGGAGGTCACCGACCACAATCTGCACGAGCTGCGCGTGCTGCGGCGTTACCGGCTGCAGCGGCGGGAGGACTACACGCGCTACAACCAGCTGAGCCGTGCCGTGCGTGAGTTGGCGCGGCGCCTGCGCGACCTGCCCGAACGCGACCAGTTCCGCGTGCGCGCTTCGGCCGCGCTGCTGGACAAGCTGTATGCTCTCGGCTTGGTGCCCACGCGCGGTTCGCTGGAGCTCTGCGACTTCGTCACGGCCTCTTCCTTCTGCCGCCGCCGCCTTCCCACCGTGCTCCTCAAGCTGCGCATGGCGCAGCACCTTCAGGCTGCCGTGGCCTTTGTGGAGCAAGGGCACGTACGCGTGGGCCCTGACGTGGTTACCGATCCCGCCTTCCTTGTCACGCGCAGCATGGAGGACTTTGTCACTTGGGTGGACTCGTCCAAGATCAGGCGGCACGTGCTGGAGTACAATGAGGAGCGCGATGACTTCGATCTGGAAGCCTAGCGGATCTCCCACTTTCCATGGCTGTCTTTTACAGATGGGAAAACTGAGGCCTGATGCTGGAGATTCTATGAGGGTGCTCTCCTCAAGGGTGTCAGACGGTCGTAGGTTCTCAAGAACTTGATTCATCAGTGGCAGGCCATGCATGGAGCCACGGGAGGTGCGTCCTTGTTTTCCAGGAAATGTTCTTAGAACTTGGACTACTGATTATTAATTGACTGTGCCTTGGGAAACAGTGGGAAGTAACTTGGTGCTGCACTAGGGTATTGTTGGCTTCTTGTGTTGGAAACTTTGTAATGTAAAAGGAAAAACCGGAAATCCTCACGCCCTGTTTCCCTTTATCGTGTTGTAGCTGGACTGGTTCAATTCGTTTGACTCGAATTCTTGCTCCTGGCCGTGGTTAAGCTGTGTACAGATGATGGAGTTTGGCCTCAAGTTTTTATAAACTGAGCGAGACTAGTGTTCAGGATCTCCTCCCTTGTTTAAATGTCAATAAATGCCCCAACTGCTTTGTAAGTGCAACTTTTTAATCTGTCTGGTTTTCTTTTTTTCTCTAGAGACGGAGTGATTTTCTTTTTTTCTCTAGAGACGGGGTCTTGCTCTGCCACCCAGGCTGGAGTGCAGTGGCGCGATCTCGGCTCACTGCAACCTCCGCCTCCCGGATTCAAGCAATTTTCCTGCCTCAGCCTCCCGAGTGCTAGGAGTATAGGCGCCCGCCACCGCGCCCGGCTAATTTTTGTGTTTTAGTAGAGTCAGGGTTTCACCATGTTGGCCAGGCTGGTCTGGAACTCTTGAACTCGTGATCCGCCCGCCTCGGCCTCCCGAAGTGCTGGGATTACAGGCATGAGCAAACTGCGCCCAGCCTCTGGTTTTCTTACATAGAGTCATATTTATACGTCCCAGGAGCCCAGAGAAGAATAGAGTCAGCAGCGAGTGACCTGCCTGTGGATGAGATCTGCAACAGGGGCCACATGTGGAGGATGCAGGAATTTGTACAGGATTGGGCAAATTTGTCACTTTACCAGTCCCTTCCTTGGAATGAGTGTTTTGGCAGAGCTCTTCCTCACATAATTTCCTGTTGATACTCCAGCCCCAGGAAATACCGTATTAGAGGGCTGGGATGTTTGCTTGCCTAAGGAAATAATCACTCTGTAGCTTGGCCATCTAGCGGTTAGAAGTGGCCCAGGAGGTTCCTGGAAATTTAGATGATAGCAGTGATAGAGAATTAGAAGGGAGACTACCAAGTTTTACTCAAGATTTCTTTATTCTTTTTTCTTTTTTTTTCTTCACACAAGGCCCAAGCTAGAGTGCAGTGGAGATGTCACAGCTCACTGCAGCCTCGATCTCCTGGGCTCAAGCAGTCCTCCCACCTCAGCCTCCCCAGTAGCTGGGATTATAGGCATGTACCACCACACCTGGCTGGTTTTTAATTTTTGTAGACACAGGGTTTTGGCCTGTTACCCAGGCTGATCTTGAACTCCTAAGTTCAAGCAATCCTGCCTCAGCCTCCCAAAGTGCTGGGATTACAGGTGTGAGCCACCGTGCCTGGCCAAGTCTTCTAAAAGGAGAATAAATAGGATGCCGAGATCAGTGGATTGCCTTTTAGTGGTGCCTTGTTCGCTTCCCCAGGTGTGAGGCAGCATTAGGTGAAGAAATGATGTAGAGAAGGGGACTTATATCATGGGATCATATAATACCAAGTACTTCTACTATATGTCAGCTCCATTTTTAAGTGCACCACCTATATTAGTCTATTTCAACCTCCCAGCAGTCCTATAAAGTGGAGAATCCAATTCTCTACTTTTCAGATGAGGGAACTGAGGCAGAGATGGGTCAAATTACCAAAGATTACGTAGCCAGTAAGCAATGGACTGGGACTGTGTCAGTGTCAGCACACCCAGCCCTTGATGTGTGTCAGAGTTTAGAAAGAGTCTCTGAACTTGAATTTACAAACCAGCAGGGAAAAGCAGCAGCACTAGGCAATGTGATCGGTCTCCACAGGATGCTGTATAAAGGTGTGAGGAGGGAGCAAGGATTGAACTGGGAAGGCTTTAAGGAAAAGCTGATATTCAAGTTAGGAAGGGAACTAACTCTCATCTAGGCCCTGCTAGTTCTAGGCTGCCGTTTACTCTTACCAACAACTCTGCAAGGTAGGTGGTGGTATCTGTAACTTCAGTTTGGGAAACAATTGGAATAGCAACTTGTCCAAGGCTAGGTTTCAAGTCCAGTCTCATGTGACTCCAGAGGCCATGTTTGTTTCAGTGCTGTCCCTTTAGAAGTGGAAGGAGAGAGAATCCTGCTCTCCAGCTCTGGTGGCTGGCATAGTCTGCCCATTTGGAGGAACATCCTCAGGGCTCCCAAGATTATGGATCTCATGGAGGAAAAACAAAGTGGCTCTACAAGGCAGGACCCTTGTGGCCCTCCAGCTCCCACTAGACCCCACAAGGCATGGCAGATAGATCAGCCCCTTTGGAGTAACTGGAGCCTGCATCCATGGCCCAAGCAGATAAAAACCTCAAAATTCAGGCCAGGCGCAGTGGCTCATGCCTGCAATCCCAGCACTCTGGGAGGCTGAGGCGGGCAGATCACTTGAGGCCAGGAGTTCAAGACCAGCCTGTCCAACATGGTGAAACCCTGTCTCTAGCAAAAATGTAAAAATTAGTCAGGCGTGATGGCACGTGCTTGTAAACCCAGCTACTTGGGAGGCTGAGGCAGAAGAATAGCTTGAACCTGGGAGGCAGAGGTTGCAGTGAGCCGAGATTATGCCACTGCACTCCAGCCTGGGCGACAGAGTGAGACTCCCATCTCTAAATAAGTAAATAAATAAACAAGAATAAAAGCTTTAGACTTAAGAAAAAAAATCTGCTAGGCATGGTAGCTCATGCCTGTAATCCTAGCACCTTGGGAAGCTGAGGTGGGCAGATCACCTGAGTTCAGGAGTTGGAGACCAGCCTGGCCCATGTGGCGAAACCCCATCTGTACTAAAAATACAAAAGTAGCCACCTGTAATCCCAGCTACTCAGGAGGCTGAGGCACAAGAATCTCTTGAACCCAGGAGGCGGAGGTTGCAGTGAGCCAAGATCGCACCACTGCACTCCAGCCTAGGGGACAGAGTGAGACTCTGTCTGAAAAAAAAAAAAGAAAAGAAAAAAAGTGTAAGACAGTGATTCAGAAAGCAAGCTCTGGAGTCAAATAGCCTAGTCTGAATCCCAGCCCCTATGCTTAGCTAGCTGTGTAACATTGATTGTTTTACTGAGCCTCTCTGTGCCTCCATTTTCCTCATCATAAAAATGTGGTAATATTGGAGGGGGGTGTGGAATTACTGTTTAATGGTACAGAGTTTCTGTTTTGGGTGATCATAATGTTTGGAACGCTAGGCGTGGTGGCTCACCCCTGTCCTCCTAGCGCTTTGGGAGGCCGATGCAGGTGGATTGCTTGAGCCCAGGAGTTAAAGACCTGGGCAAAATGGAAAAAAAAAAAAAACACACACACACACAAAAATTAGTTGGGTGTGGTGATGTGTGCCTGTAGTCCCAGCTACTTGGGAGGCTGAGGTGGGAAGGTCACCTGAGCCCAGGGAGGTTGAGGGTGCAGTGAGCCATGATCATGCTCCAACCTGGGTGACAGGACAGAGTGAGACCCAGTCTCAAAAAAAAACAAGTTTTGGAAAAACTTTCACAGTGTAGCACAACACATTTCACATTCACAATGTAGTACAATGTGGTATAGTACAATAGTGGTGACTGTTGTACTACATTGCGAGTGTAATTAATACCACTGAATTAACACTTAAAATGGCTACAATGGCAAATTCTATGTTATGTATATTTTACCACATTTTTTAATGTGAAAGGGGGGGTAAAAAATAGTACTGACATTAAAAATTGTAGAGAGGAGGTCGGCGCGGTGGCTCACACCTGCAATCCCAGCACTTTGGGAGACCAGGCGGATCACGTGAGGTCAGGAGTTCGAGACTAGCCTGGCCAACATGGTGAAACCCCATCTCTACTAAAAATACTGGCGTGATGCTGCATGCTTGTAATCCCAGCTACTCGGGAGGCTGAGGCAGGAAAATTGCCTGAACCCAGGAGGCAGAGGTTGCAGTGAGCCGAGATCGTGCCACTGCACTTCAGCCTGGGCAACAGAGCAAGACTATCTCAAAAAAATAAAAAAAAAATAAATAATCACTCAGCTAGCTAATAATGGCTACCCCGGCAGTGCTTACTATGCCCCAGGCTTTGTGCTGTGCCATGTAGTCCTCACGACAACCTTATGGGCACTATTATTATGGCCATTTTATCACTGACAGAACTAAAGCTCAAAGACAATAGCTTACCTGAGTCACAGAGTTAGTGATGGAGGCAGGTTTGCACCTAGTTCCCTCTGGCTCCAGGTTCCACAATTTCAGCCACTCAGTTACACCGGGACTGAGCCTACTATGGCTTAGAGCAGTGGTTCTCAAACTTGACCATGCCACATTTGAACCTTGGGGAAGAATTGTGAAAACAGATGCCGTCTCCACTCCATTCGTGTTTCTTTTTTTTTTTTTTTTTTTTTTTGAGATGGAGTCTTGCTCTGTCGCCCAGGATGGAGTGCAGTGGCGCGATCTTGTCTTGGCTCACTACAAGCTCCGCCTCCTGCGTTCACGCCATTCTCCTGCTTCAGCCTTCCGAGTAGCTGGGACTACAGGCGCCTGCCACCACACCCAGCTAATTTTTTGTATTTTTAGTAGAGACGGGGTTTCACCGTGTTGGCCAGGATGGTCTTGATCTCTTGACCTCGTGATCCACCCACCTCGGCCTCCCAAAGTGCTGGGACTACAGGCGTGAGCCACCGTGCCCAGCCCCCTTCGTGTTTCTGATTCAGGAGATCTGGGGCGGGCCTGAGAATTTGCATTTCTAACAAGTTCCCAGGTGATTTTGGTGCTGCTAGTCAGGGGATCACACTTGGAAAAGCACAGGCCTTGTTCCTAGCCCAGTGCTTGGCACAGAGCAAACCACACAGATGCTGCATCCTATTCCAGCAGCAGAGGGCCAGAGAGGCTGCAGGGGCTTCAGGGAAGAGGGGTCTTGCCTGCCTCTGACTTGCTGTGGGACTGGGGGCATAAGCTTCTCCTTCTCTCTCTAGGCCTCCCTCCATCTCCTTTCTATGATAGGAAGAGGCAGGATGAGATGGCTGTAGTTTCTGCTCTGTTTCTGATTTAGAGAAAAGGATATAAGAGTGCTGTCAACACTTGCAAAGTAGAAGAGAATTTAGAGGTGCTTCGCTGCCCCAACAATCCCCAGCCCTGGCTCAGGAAAGCTGTGCAATCTTTAGGACAAACCTTGGTTTTAATATCCAAGAAAGGCTGGGTGCGGTGGCTCACGCCTATATTCCCAGCACTTTGGGAGGCCGAGGCAGGTGGATCACCTGAGGTCAGGAGTTCGAGACCAGCCTGGACAACATGGAGAAATCTTATCTCTACTAAACCTACAAAAAATTAGCCTGGTGTGGTGGCAGGCCCCTATAATCCCAGCTACTCAGGAGGCTGAGACAGGAGAATCGCTCGAACCCAGGAGGTGGAGGTTGCAGTGAGTCGAGATCAGGCCATTGCACTCCAGCCTGGGCAACAAGAGTGAAACTTCATCTCAAAGAAAAACCAAAAAAAGTCCAAGAATGGGTCCCAACTTCGAAGCCCGTGGGCAGTTTGTAAAGGACATTTCCCCCCCACCTGGGGCCAGGCTGCTTCCCTGCGTGGAAGGGCAGAATCTCAGCAGAGATGAACCAAATCACTCATTCATTCAGCTCATGAGCTGAAAATCAGGAGTGAAAGTAGACCCCTTAAAATATAAGGCAGGGCCCAGGTGCAGTGGTTTACACCTGTAATCCCAGCACTTTGGGAAGCTGAGGTGGGAGGATTGAGCCCAGGAGTTTGAGACCAGCCTGGGCAGCATAGCCAGACCTTGTCTTTACAGAAAAAAAAAAAAAAAAAAGTAGCTGGGCATGATAGCATGCACCTATGGTCCCAGCTACTCAGGGAGGCTGAGGTGGGAGGATCACTTAAGCCTAAGAGGTAGAAGCTGCTATGAGCTGTGATCACACCACTGCACTCCAGTCTGGGGAACACAGCAAGACCCTGTCTCAAAAAAAAAAAAAAAAATTACAGGGCAGGCAACATTCCATGGGTCCATGGGATAAAAATCAGGGATTTTGGCCAGGTTTATGCCTATAATCCCAACACTTTGGGAAGCCAAGATGGGTGGATTGCTTGAGTCAAGAGTTCAAGACCAGCCTAGTCAACATGGCAAAAACCCATCTCTACTAAAAATATAAAAACCAGGCCTGGAGTGGTGGCTGAAAGTGCTGTAAACGCCCAAAGTGCTGTAATCCTAGCACTTTGGGAGGCTGAGGCTGGTGGATTGCCTGAGCTCAGGAGTTCGAGACCAGCCTGGGCAACACAGTGAAACCCCATCTCTACTAAAATACAAAAAATTGGCCAGGCGTGACGGTGTGCACCTGTAATCCCAGCTACCCAGGAGCCTGAGGCAGGAGAATTGCTAGAACCCGGGAGGTGGAGGTTGCAGTGAGCTGAGATCGTGCCACTGCACTCCAGCCTGGGCAACAGAGCAAGACTCTGTCTCTAAAAAAAAAAAAAAAAAATCAGCTGGGTGTGGAGGCAAGCACCTGTAGTCTCAGCTGCTTGAGCCCGGGAGGTGGAGGTTACAGTGAGCCAAGATCACAGTACTGCACTCCAGCCTGGGTGACAGAGTGAGACCCTGTCTCAAAAAAAAAAAAAAAAGCCAGGTGTGGTGGCTCACACCTGTAATCCCAGCACTTTGGGAGGCCGAGGCACATGGATCACGTGAGGTCAGGAGTTCAAGACCAGCCTGGCCAACATGGTGAAACCCCATCTCTACTAAAAATAAAAAAAATTAGGCGGGCATGGTGGTGTGCGCCTGTAATCCCAGCTACTCAGGAGGCTAGGGCAAAAGAATCACTTGAACCCTGGAGGCAGAAGTTGCAGTGAGCTGAGATCACGCTACTGCACTCCAGCCTTGGCAACGAGCAAAACTCTGTCTAAAAAAAAAAAAAAAGAGGAATTTTGGAGTCCGTAAGGGCTGAAAGTCTGGATTAAAATCCTCACCCAGTCACCCTCTGCCTGTACCTAACCCGGGCAAACTATTTCCCCTCAAGTCTGGGCAAGCACTTTTGTCTGCAGGGAAGAGACTCTCTTGGGCTCACCTAAGTAGGAGTCAATTTATTTATTGTAGATTTAAGTAAACCAGTCATGGAGGGGTTATTTTATAACAAGTTAAAGACTAACAAAACAGCACTTTTATTTTATTTTATTTATTTATTTTGAGATGGAGTCTCGCTCTGTTGTCCAGGCTGGAGTGCAGTGGCGCAATCTCGGCTCACTGCAAGCTCCGCCTCCCGGGTTCACGCCATTCTCCTGCCTCAGCCTCTCTGAATAGCTGGGACTACAGGCGCCCGCCACCACGCCCGGCTAATTTTTTTTTGTATTTTTAGTAGAGATGGGGTTTCACCGTGGTCTCGATCTCCTGACCTCGTGATCCGCCCGCCTCGGCCTCCCAAAGTGCTGGGATTACAAGCGTGAGCCACCGCGCCCGGCCCTAAAACAGCACTTTTAAAGACTTACTCTGTGCCAGGTACTATTCTAATCACCTCACCTAGATTAGCTCAATGAAACCCTATAACAACCTGATGAGCTAGGTGCTGTTGTTACCACATTTTACAGAGAGGGTAACCGAGCACGGAAGGTGAAATAGCAAACCCAGGCCACCGTGCCAGCAGGTAGCTGAGTCTGGATTTGGATCTAGGCCATCTAGCTCCAGGGCCCAAGACCTTAATCCTTAACCACTTTCATGATTCCTCTCACCCAGGACTGGGGCTCAGGGACCTTGGGATGGGGGTGGGTTGGGGTGGGGTGGGAGTAGGGAAGAGGTTTGGCTCCCTGGAGCTTTAGGGTCCCCTGTGGCTGCAGTTTCTGTACCCTGGCTCCTGTGACCCCCTTTGATGCCTGACTTTGCCCTTTCACGTCTGCTTTTCCCTCCTAGCATAACTGGCTTATTATTATTATTATTTTTTTGAGATGGAGTCTCATTCTGTTGCCCAGGCTGGAGTGCAGGGGCACAATCTTGGCTCACTCCAAACTCCGCCTCCTGGGTTCAAGCGATTCTTCTGCTCCAGCCTTCCGAGTACCTGGGATTACAGGCGCCTGCCACCACACCTGGCTAATTTTTGTATTTTTAGTAGAGACGGGGTTTCACCATATTGGCCAGGCTGGTCTCAAACTCCTGACCTCGTGATCCACCTGCCTTGGCCTCCCAAAGTGCTGGAATTACAGGTGTGAGCCACTGCGACCAGCCATAACTGACTTCTTTTTTTTTTTTTAGACGGAGTCTCGCTCTGTCGCCCAGGCTGGAGTGCAGTGGCACAATCTTGGCTCACTGCAAGCACCGCCTCCCGGGTTCATGCCATTCTCCTGCCTCAGCCTCCCGAGTAGCTGGGACTACAGGCGCCTGCCACCATACCCGGCTAATTTTTGTATTTTTTAGTAGAGATGATGTTTCACCGTGTTAGCCAGGATGGTCTCGATCTCCTGATCTTGGTGATTCCCCCGCCTCAGCCTCCCAAAGTGCTGGGATTACAGGCGTGAGCCACCGCGCCCGGCCCATAACTGACTTCTTTACTGTACAAGGTGTCTCTAGGTGGTCAATGAGAAGCACTGGTCCTCAAGATGACTTAGATGGTGCATGGCCTTGGCCTTTAACAACATCGATTTAGGGAGGAAGTTGTTCCCTTTCGTATTTTCTCTCAGATCTAATAAACCTGAGGGAGAAAGTCTTGGCTGGGGACTAGACTAGGACGCATGTATAATTCGGGCTAATTTCCCCTATTTTATGAGTAATAAACTGGCCAGGCATGGTGGCTTACGCCTGTAATCCCAGCACTTTGAGAAGCCAAGGCAGGAAGATCTCTTGAGCCCAGGAGTTCAAAACCCCCTTGGGCAATATAGCTAAACCTCATCTCTAAAAAAATAAATTAGGCCGGGCATGGTGGCTCAGGCCTATAATCCCAGCACTTTGGGAGGCAGAGGTGGGCGGATCACCTGAGGTCAGGAGTTTGAGACCAGCCTGACCAATGTGGAGAAATCCTGTCTCTACTAAAAAATACAAAATTAGCCAGGCATGGTGGCTCATGCCTGTAATCCCAGCTACTTGGGAGGCTGAGGCAGGAGAATTGCTTTTTTTTTTTTTTTTGACAGAGTCTCACTCTCTCGCCCAAGTTGGAGTGCAGTGGCGTGATCTCGGCTCACGGCAAGCTCTGCCTCCCAGGTTCACGCCATTCTTCTGCCTCAGCCTCCCGAGTAGCTGAGACTACAGGCGCCCACCACCACGCCCGGCTAATTTTTTGTGTTTCTAGTAGAGACGGGGTTTCACCGTGTTAGCCAGGATGGTCTCGATCTCCTGACCTTGTGATCCACTCGCCTCGGCCTCCCAGAGTGCTGGGATTACAGGCGTGAGCCATCGCACCCGGCAGCAGGAGAATTGCTTGAACCCGGGAGGTGGAGGTTGTGGTGAGCCGAGATCACAACATTGCAGTCCAGCCTGGGCAACAAGGGCGAAACTCCATCTCAAATAAATAAATGAATAAGATAAATAAATAAATTAGCTGGGCGTGGTGGCATGCACCTGTAGTTTCAGCTACTTGAGAGGCTGAGGTGGAAGGATCACTTGAGCCCAGGTGATTGAGGCTGCAGTGAGCTGTAATCAAACCATTGCACTCTAGCCTGAGCAACAGAGTAAGACTCCATCTCAATAAAAACAGTAACAAACTGTCCAGGTTTTATTTCTAGATTATATCTTAATCCAGCTACTTCCTATCACATCCCGCAACATACTTTCATGCAAGGTCTGCTCACTGGCTTCCAGGCCTCCACACTTGGTTGCCGACATTCAGTTCTCTACCAAGTAGCCAGTGGGAGCTCACTAAAGCTGGAATCTGCTATCTCATAACTGTTTAAAAACCCTCAGGCCGGGTGCGGTGGCTCACGCTTGTAATCCCAGCACTTTGGGAGGCCGAGGCGGGTGGATCACGAGGTCAGGAGATCGAGACCACGGTGAAACCCCGTCTCTACTAAAAATACAAAAAATTAGCCGGGCGTGGTGGCGGGCGCCTGTAGTCCCAGCTACTCGGAGAGGCTGAGGCAGGAGAATGGCGTGAACCCGGGAGGCGGAGCTTGCAGTGAGCCGAGATTGCGCCACTGCACTCCAGCCTGGGCGACAGAGCGAGACTCCGTCTCAAAAAAATAAAAAAAAAAACCCTCATCTGCAGACAGGCATGGTGGCTCACGCCTGTAATCCCAGCACTTTGTGAGGCCAAGGCGGGCGGATCACCAGAGGTCAGGAATTCGAGACCAGCCTGGCCAACATGGTGAAACCCCGTGTCTACTAAAAATATAAAAATTAGCCAGGCATGGTGGTGCATGCCTGTAATCCCAGCTACTTGGGAGGCTGAGGCAGAATTGCTTGAACCCGGGAGACCGAGGTTGGAGTGAGCAGAGATCGCATGCACCACTGCACTCTAGCCTGGGCGACAGAGCAAGATATGTCTCAAAAACAAAAACAACCCCCGCCCCCCCAAAAAATAAACCCTCTTCAGCAATGGAGGTAAAATCCAAACTCCCCACCGTGGCCTGCAGGCCCTTACCTGCCCCTGTGTCCCAGCAGCCTCTGTGATCTTACCTCCCTCCACTTCCCCTCTGGGCTGGACACCTTCCTGCTCTCAACCTTCTCTTTTCTAGGTAAGGATTCTCCTGCCCATGGGCAACCAGAAGATTTTAAGGGGCACACAGATTCCACTTTAATGACATTGAATAATAGAGTGAAAAAGTGGTTCTTCCCTCTTCTGTCCTCTTTGAATTTTTCTGATTACGTCAAAGAAAAATTCTATTAGTGTGACTCCTTATCACTTCAACACTTGCTAATCTCTGATTTTTACAAAGTCCCCAGACTTACAGCTTTCTGCAGACATCCATATCTATCTAGCAAGATTATATTAGGTTGGTGCCATTAATTTTAATGGCAAAAACTGCAATTACTTTTTTTTTTTTTTTTTTGAGACGTAGTTTCACTCTTGTTGCCCAGGCTGGAGTGCAATGGCGCCATCTCGGCTCACCACAACCTCTGCCTCCTGGGTTCAAGCGATTCTCCTGACTCAGCCTCCTGAGTAGCTGAGATTACAGGCATGCGCCACCACGCCCAGCTAATTTTATATTTTTAGTAGAGATGGGGTTTCTCCGGTCCGGGCGCGGTGGCTCACGCTTGTAATCCCAGCACTTTGGGAGGCCGAGGCGATCGAGACCAGGGGAAACCCCTCTCTACAAAAAAAAAAAAAAAAATTACCGGCAGGTGCCACACTGCGAAGAGCCTGTAGAAAAAAAAAAAAAAAAAGAGATGGGGTTTCTCCATGTTGGTCAGGCTGGTCTCAAACTCCCCACCTCAGGTGATTTGCCCGCCTCGGCCTCCCAAAGTCCTGGGATTACAGGCCTGAGCCACTGCGTCCAGCCAAAAACTGCAATTACTTTTGCACCAGCCTATAACATTATTTTCACTGCATTTATTTATTTACTTATTTTTGAGACGGAGTTTCACTCTTGTTGCCCAGGCTGGAGTGCAATGGCGCGATCTCGGCTCACTGCAACCACCGCTTCCCGGGTTCAAGCAATTCTCTTGCCTCAGACTCCCGAGTAGCTGGGATTACAGGCATGTACTACCATGCCCAGCTAATTTTGTATTTTTAGTAGAGATGGGGTTTCTCCATGTTGGTCAGGCTGGTCTCGAACTCCTGACCTCAGGTGATCTGCCTGCCTCAGCCTCCCAAAGTGCTGGGATTATAGGCATGAGCAATGTATTTATTTTATAGATACCTTCTAATAAAGTGGGAAGTGATTGATGTAAGGTAATGCTACGATGTTGCCCCTTTTTTTTTTTTTTTTGTTTTGAGACAGAGTCTTGCTCTGACTCCAGGCTGGAGTGCAGTGGCGCAATCTTGGCTCACTGCAACCTCCGCCTCCCAGGTTCAAGTGATTCTCCTGCCTCAGCCTCCCGAGTAGCTGAGACTACAGGCATGCGCCACCATGCCCAGCTAATTTTTGTATTTTTAGTAGAGATGGGGTTTCACCATGTTGGCCAGGATGGTCTGGATCTCTTGACCTCGTGATCTGCCCTCCTTGGCCTCCCAAAGTGCTAGGATTACAGGCGTGTGCCACCACACCTGGCCAATGTTGTCCTTTTAAATAAATGTAGTCAGGCTTTTTTCTTAAATTAATTGATTTAAAGACATTAAGCACAGTGTGTGCACGTGGCCAACATTCTGAAGCTGAGATTCCAGAGGTAGCCCCTTCTGAAACACCCACTGGCTCTAAATGAACCCCTGGGCCAGGTGCTCTGGTTTTTGTTTGTTTTGAGACAGTCTCCAGGCTGAGTGCAGTGGCGGGATCACAGCTCACTGCAGCTGTGACTTCCTGGGCTCAAGTGATCCTCGCACCTCAGCCTTCCAAGTAGCTGGGATCATGACTCATACCACTACACCTACCTAATTTTTTTTTTGTAGAGACGGGTTTTTGTCATGTTGCCCAGGCTGATCTCAAACTCATGGGCTACTTCCACCTTGGCCTCTCAAGGTGCTGGGATTACAGGCGTGAGCCACAGTGCCTGACCTGGTTTGGTTTTGTTTTTTCAGTGATATGGGAAGTTATTCAGCTAGGTGTGAGTGAGGAACTAGAACCTTTCTCCTGGACCTCCAGGCATGAATTTGGGAACTTCTTTCTCAGTCTATTTTCCTAAAATGTTTAAGTTCTTTGTTCTTTTCTGTGCAGTCCGACCATTAGATGTGACCTCCGTGGTTGTACGGGATGGTTGTTTGGACACAAAATACCTAATATCCTGGGTGTCAAAATTCCCTAGTGAAGTCAGGCCCTGGACTTTTCTTTTTTGTCAGTCTCATAAATCAGGCAGACATGAGCTTTTATTTGTGGATGCACCAAATAAATACCCTAGTGGACAGGGTATTTCAGCCTGGCCACTGAAAGAGCCACCTAAATAAAATCTCAGGTCCAGGCCGGGCGCGGTGGCTCACGCCTGTAACCCGAGCACTTTGGGAGGCCGAGGTGGGCAGATCATGAGGTCAGGAGATCGAGACCATCCTGGCTAATACAGTGAAACCCCGTCTCTACTAAAAATACAAAAAAATTAGCCAGGTATGGTGGCAGGCGACTGTAGTCCCAGCTACTCAGAAGGCTGAGGCAGGAGAATGGCGTGAACCCGGGAGGTGGAGCTTGCAGTGAGCCGAGATTGCGCCACTGCACTCCAGAGCCTGGGCGACAGAGCGAGACTCCGTCTCAAAAAAAAAAAAAAATCAGGTCCAAAAAAATTGGCCTTCCAGGGCCCCAGCACCCTTTTTACCAGTCTAGTAATAGCCTTTCATCAGCCTAATTTCCTGTTCTTTTTAGTCTGAATATATGGTGTAATGTGCATAAAATACACAAGTCCAAATCTTAGCATTCCGTGGACTCAAAATGTGCCAAAAGTGGATACTTTGCTTCTGTCATACATTAGTAGTCAACTTCTCTATACATCAAACTTTCAGCAAATTCAAACATTTCCCTTGGAAGCTGTGTTACTTTGGCCAAATTACTTAACCTCTCTGAGCTTCAGTGTGTCTACTTCCTCATGTCAGAGAGTTAATATCTACTGGCTTAAAAAAGAAAAAAAAGGAAAAAAATTAAATGAGATGATGGGTGTGAAGCAGGGTGTGGCTGAATGTAAGCATTCAATAAATATTCAGTTTTAAAATTGTAATCTCAGCCTTCCTGCCCTGCAGAGGCTACACCCTGGCAGGACTGAATCTCCTAAATCTCTGCCGCTTACCCTAATCTTTTGCACCAATTCAGTCTCATTCCTTCACCCAGGGTCTACTGAGCGCCATCCCTTGTGCTGGACTCTGGCTACTTAAATAGGAATCAAGCCAGGTCCCTGCCATTGCTCAGCCCGCAGCCGAGTGGGAAAGAAGCTCTCAAAAGCAGCAAACAGGCAGTAATCGAGGTATGTATCTGCTTTTGTAAGGGCAAGGGGGGGGAGCGAAAGTCTGTGTCTGAAACTTGGGTGTGAGGGGTTAGGAGTAATCCAGGCAATTGGCACTGCCCGTTTAAGAGCACGGGAGCAAGAGGGGAAGGGGACTCCAGGTGCAGCCCTAAGGCCCGGGAAGATCTGCGGGAGGCGGCAGGACCCAGGGCGTTGAATGCCCGGCCACAAGATCAACCTCCTCCCATTGGCGAAAGGATCCCCTAAGAGCGTGTGCCCAGAAGGGAGGCCTCGGCCTGGTCAAGTCCTCTAGCAGGAAGGGTCCCAGACAGTGCAAAGCAAATGCAGGAGGACCCCCGCCCTAGCCGATGGGAAATGCCCCAGCCGTTGAAGGCGGAAGTAACGGCCTGTAGGCAACGGAACTCCCAGCGTTCGCAAAGGAGGGAGGAGCCGGAAACTCAGGGCGCGACGCCTGTGGGCCCAGTGGTGAGGCAGCCGCTGTGGGGGGCGGGCCCAGCTTTCCAGGGCAGGTGATTGGTCGGCCCCGGTGGCGGTGGCGGCGGCGCGTGCGACGGTCACCTCGGTTTGGGTGAGTCCCTGGGTTCGAGTCCGGGCCCCGCCAGCTGCCAAGTTGCCTCTCGGTACCGGGCTGTGACTCCCTCTGGCCGGCCCTGCACTCTGGCCTCTCGCGGCGTCATCTGGAGGGATAGAGCCAGGCCGAGGACTCCTTTTGGGAGAGTTTCCGTTCTTCTATTCCGTGCTGTCCGGCCAGGACCCCTCAGGGACTTTTGTAGGGCAGGGGCGAATCATGCATGGCCTAGATGACCCCATGCCTAGAAAAAGGCAGTGCGGGGCAGTGGCGGCGCGCAGGGCCGAGTGAAGCAGATAGCGTCCCCGGGGCTAGAGCCCGGTAGCAGGGGTAGGGAAACGCGGAGGCTGCCAGGATGCGGACCCGGGGGGGGGCGCCGGATGCGGAGACGCGAAGGAGGGGGAACGGGATGGGGGAGGGGGATAGACAGGGAGGGAGGGTGGAGCGTGGGCGGGGCCTGGGCGGGTCGGATTTTAGGGAGTTGGAGGCGGGGATACTGGTGGAGAATAAGACCACCTGGGGCCAAGGTCCGAACACTTGGAGGCAGCACAATCCAAGGAATGGGTTGAAACAGCAGGAGCCCGCCAAGAACAGCCTTGAAGGAAGGTAAAGGAACAGCCCCAGTATCCAGGACATCAGTTTTTCTTTTTTTTTTTTCTTTTTGAGACGGAGTCTCGCTCTGTCACCCAGGCTGGAATGCAGTGGCACGATCTCGACTCACTGCAAGCTCCTCCTCCCGGGTTTACGCCATTCTCCTGCCTCAGCCTCCCGAGTATCTGGGACTACAGGCGCCCGCCACCACGCCCAGATAATTTTTTTTTTTTTTTTTTTTTTAGTAGAGACGGGGTTTCACTGTGTTAGCCAGGATGGCCTCGATCTCCTGACCACTTCAACCTCCCAAAGGGCTGGGATTACAGGCGTGAGCCACCGCGCCAGGCCCAGGACATCAGTTTCAAAGGTTGTGTGGTTCTTGGCAGAGCGGGAGCCCACACCAAGATAGTGCATGATAGGCCTAATAAAGGTACTTTGGATTTGGTCATTACTTTGGTGATGAACTGAAAACATAATGACTTTTTAAAATTTTTTATTATGAAAGCTTTCAAACTTACACAAAAGTACAGAAAAGTAGAGATAATAGCATACATACCATTATGGATGATTTGAATAACATACCATATGGATCCCAAGCACTCATCATCAGGCCTCAGTCACTCAGGAATGGCAACCCCTGGTTGCATTGCAAAGATATTAAGGCACACCTCAAGCCAGGTGCAGTGGCTTATGCTTGTAATTCCAGCACTTTGGGAGGCTGAGGCAGGCGGATCACTTGAGGTCAGGACTTTCAGACCAGCCAGGCCAACATAATGAAACCCCTTCTCTACTAAAAATACAAAAATTAGCCGGGCATGGTGGTGCATGCCTGTAATCCCAGCTACTCAGGAGGCTGAGGCAGGAGAGTCACTTGAACCCAGGAGGCCGAGGCTGCAGTGAGCCGAGATCACACCACTGCAGTCCAGCCTGGGAGACAGAGTAAGACCCTGTCTCAAAAAAAAAAAAAAAAAAAAAAAGGCCAGGCGTGGTGGCTCACGCCTGTAATCCCAGCACTTTGGGAGGCCAAGGCAGGCAGATCACGAGGTCAGGAGATCAAGACCATCCTGGCTAACACGGTGAAACCCCGTCTCTACTAAAAATACAAAAACAAAATTAGCCGGGCGTGGTGGCGGGCGCCTGTAATCCCAGCTACTCGGGCAGCTGAGGCAGGAGAATCACTTGAACCTGGGAGGCAGAGGTTGTGGTGAGCCGTGATCGTGCCATTGCGCTCCAGCCTGGGCAACAAGAGTGAAACTCTGTCTCAAAAAAAAAAAAAAGTTTCTTTTATGTTTAAAGGTTATAGAGGTTCAGTTATTCAAGATAAAAAGTTCTGGAGAGTTCTGCACAGCAATGTTGAACATACTTTACAGAACTGTACACCTAAAAATGGTTAAGATGATTAATTTCATGATATGTGTATTTAGCCACAATTTTTTCTTTCTTTTTACAGACAGAGTCTTGCTATAATTCCCAGGCTGACTTCAAACTCCTGGGCTCAAGCGTACCTCCTGCCTCAGCCTCAAGAGTAGCTGAGACTAAAGGCAAGCACAACTGCACCTGGCAAACCACGATTTTTAAGTTCCTTTTAAATTAAACAAAATCTAATGTTTCAAATCAAGAAAAAGATCTGACTTCACTTGTGCAATGGAAAGTAACTCACTGGCCAAGTAGAGGCCTATGGAGTTGTATTTTTCACTGTAGAAGCTCTGGAATGAACCTGTTGATTTTGATGCTCAGAGCACTGGACCTGGCCTGGGATGGAGGTTAAGCACTGGAGGTACCCTCTGGTTTACACTAGAACCAAAGGGTTGGTGCAAGTCAGTGCAAGTCAGATTTCTCCCAAATGTTCCTGTTTTCTTATAGTCTAAGGCTCACAGGCATGTGAATGAAGTGTGAATTCACCTTTCTCCCCACTCCTATTCTTTAGGGTCCACCTAAAGTGGGAAGTCTGTTTTCAAAATGACATCTACTCCATGCCTGTCTTGTTTCCCTAATGTACTTTATGGAAGTTCTTCACACTACTGGAGCATTGGCGTTACTTGTTAAGCAGCCTTCCACACCCTAGCTCTTTTCCAAGTGAGTCCCACATAAGTAGCCCTGGAACCTTCTTTCTGCCCACCCAAAAACAAAACAAAACTAGAATATGAGGAAGTAACAACCAGATTTTTTTAAAAATAAATTATAATTTAAAATAATTTTTACTTTTTTATTTAAAAAGTAGAGACATAGTCTCACTACATTGTCCAGGTTGGTCTTGAACTACTGGCCTCAAGTGATCCTCCTGCCTTGGCCTCCCAAAGTGCTGGGATTACAGGCATGAGCCACCATGCCTGGCCAGTTTGTTTTTTTGTTGTTGTTGTTTTGTTTTGTTTTGTTTGAGATGAAGTCTCGCTCTGTTGCCCAGGCTGGAGTGCAGTGGCATGGTCTCAGCTCACTGCAACCTCCACCTGCCGGGTTCAAGTGAGATTCTTCTGCCTCAGCCTCCCAAGTAGCTGGGATTACAGGCGCCTGCCACCACATCCGGCTAGTTTTTGTATTTTTAGTAGCGACGGGGTTTCACCATGTTGGTCAGGCTGGTTTCGAACTCCTGACCTCGTGATCCACCCACCTTGGCCTCCCAAAGTGCTGGGATTATAGGCATGAGCCATCGCACCCGGCGAGTTTGGGGTTTTTGACTGCTTTTGTCTTCCTCCAGGGACCCTAGAACCAGTGTTTCCTCTGGAACTAAATTTTCATAATATGAGTTGGCACTTAGTTGAGAATTAAATTACCAATTGAATAAACTGCATAGAGAGTTATATTGGTTAATGAGTGATGGCTATTCAGGAAACTATAGAGGAACTGCCAGAAAAGGCCAGGCGCAGTGGCTCACACCTATAATCCCAGCACTTTGAGAGGCCGAGGAGGGAAGATTGCTTGAGCCCAAGAGTTCAAGACTAGCCTAGGCAACATAGGGAGATCCTGTCTGTACCAATACATTTTAAAATTGGCTGGGTGTGGTAGTGTACACCTGTGGTCCCAGTTACTGGGGAAGGTGAGGTGGGAGGATTGCTTGGGCCCAGTAGATTGAGGCAACAGTGAGCCGTGATTGCACCACTACACTCCGGCCTGGGTGACAGAGACCCTGTCTCAAAAAAAAAAAAAAAAAAAGGAAATATCTGTAGGAAAATAATGTTATTGCTAATATATGACTCATTTACCCTTTAACTTCCTTTTTTCTCATGGAAATGGAAACAATTGTGATTTTGCATTAAGTTAATGTTTTTTTTTTTTTTCAGGAATGTGGCCATCATATTATATCATAACTGCATAACTGTCTGTATACAGGAGATAATATGAAATGAATGAACCATTTTCTTACGTTTTCCTTTGTAGGGAAGATGGAAGAGTTGAGTCAAGCCCTGGCTAGTAGCTTTTCTGTGTCTCAAGATCTGAACAGCACAGCTGCCCCACACCCCCGCCTATCCCAGTACAAGTCCAAGTACAGTTCCTTGGAGCAGAGTGAGCGCCGCCGGCGGTTACTGGAACTGCAGAAATTGTAAGGAAGCTTTAACTCCTTGTCTTCTTTCTCTGGGCTAGGAGCTATGAACCATTCCGAAGGCTCTAGGCTTATGTCTACAGACTCTCCCTTCAAAGTAGACCCTTTGTAGGCTGATCTTCTTGCCCACAGGTTGGGAGGGGTAAATCCTGGCAGAGGTAGGTTTCTTTTATACCCAGAGCTTAGGAGAAGATGAGGAACTAGGGAGACACCAAAGTTTGAAACCAAAAGCTCAATTATTTGGTTAAGTTTTTCTTTTTTTCCTGGCAGCTGTACTGAGCTCTGTGGTTTAGGAACTTGTGAAAGCCACACCCAGACTTTCACTCCCCACATTTCCTGGGATGCTTGTGTTTGGCCTCTGCACTCTGAATGCTGGTATTGGTGTGGTCTTCCCATCTGCCTCCAGCCCAAATGTTTCTGTGGCACTCTTGGGAGTTCAAGACAAATAATTCCTAAGGGAATCTGAGGAAATGTCTTCCATACACTGAATTCTAGGTGCCAAGATGTGCAAACAGGGAAAGAGGGCAGGATAAGAGTGAGGCTGAGCTACTCTGAAGGCAGGGCTGATCCTTGTATTCTCAGTGCAGCATGGGCCTCTTCTGGGTCATAAATTAAGGAATTAGGGATCAGAAGAAACTACTAACAGCTGCATAGTTTCCATACAGTCTGCATTTTGCCCAGTGTTGCATCACTGGTTGTGTTTGGCAGAGATGGTTCCCTGTGGTTCTGGTTGGCTTGCAGAATACATTCCCAGGTCATTCCTCTCCCCATTTTTAAAAATGTAGTTATCTTCGAATAGGTAATACATTTATATGGTTGAAAATTTAAAATATACAGAAGAGGCCGGGCACGGTGGCTGACACCTGTAATCCTAGCACTTTGGGTGGCCGAGGCGGGTGGATCACCTGAGGTCAGGAGTTTGAGACTGGCCTGACCAACATGGCGAAAACCTGTCTCTACTAAAAATACAAAAATTAGCCTGACATGGTGGTACGTGCCTGTAGTCCCAGCTACTCAGGAGGCTGAGACAGGAGAATCACTTGAACTCGGGAGGTGGAGGTTGCAGTGAGCCGAGATCGCACCATTGCACTCCAACCTGGGCAACAGAGCTAGACTCTCTCTCAAAAAAATAAATAAATAAAATAAATAGAAGAGTATATGGTGAGGTCTTCTTCCCATTTCTGTCCCCTAGCTATCCAGTTCCTCTTCTGTATTATTGGTTTCTGGTGTATCCTTCCAAATATATATATATTTTAGACAGGGTGTTACTCTGTTGTTCAGGCTGGAGTATCCAGATCCCAGCTCACTGTAGCCTCAACCTCCCAGGCTCAAGTGATCCTCCCACCTCAGCCTCCGAAGTAGGTGGGACTACAGGCACACTCCATAGCACCTGGCTAATTTTTTTATATTTTGTAGGAACAGGGTCTCCCTATATTGCTCAGACTGATCTTGAACTCCTAGGCTCAACTAATCCTCCCACCTTGACCTCCCAAAGTGCTGGGATTTCAGATGTGAGACACTACGCCCGGCCCTTCTGAAGATATTCTATACATATATGAGCAAGTGTGTGTGGTAGTATGTGTACAAAAGCTTTTTTTTTTTTTACCCTATCACCCAGGCTGAGTACTGTGGCATGATCTTGGCTCACTGCAACCTCAGCCCCTCAAGTAGCTGAGACCACTGGTGCAGGCCACCACACCCAGCTAATTTTTATATTTTTGGTAGAAACACAGTTTCACTATATTGCACAAGCCAGTCTTGAACTCCTGAGCTCAAGTGGTCTGGCCGATTCACCCTCCCAAAGGGCTGGGATTACAGGCAGGAGCCACTGCGCCTGGCTTTTTTTTTTTTTTTTTTTACACAAGTAGCAGTATACTATATACTGTTCTGCATATTTATTTAGTGGTGTTTTGGGGGAGAAATTCTATATCAGTTCATAAAGTACCACATCATTCCTTTTTCATGGTGCTAGGTATTCCGTGGAATGGATACTTCATAATGCCATCAAGCCAGTCCCTCCTGATGGGCATCTGGGCAGTTTTCTTCTCTTGTGATTACAAACAATGCTCAGGAAATAACCACAGACAGACTTTCTTTCACACATGTACAAATATACCAGCTCTTTTATTCTTGAGATAAAAGACCATTGTGCTTTCATATGTTCTCTTTGGTGTGTGCCTTTTTATAATGAGCATGAACATGTATGTGTTTAAGAGAAACCAGCTGTGTTGGTTTCACTGCCTCAGTGGTTGAATTCCTGCCTTAGCATTGAAGAAATCAAGTGTGGGAGGTTATGTGGTATTTCCAAATCACTTTGAAACAATTAGATTCCAAAACGTTCTTTTTTTTTCTTTTCAGTTTCCCAAACTTTCTAGCATGTATTGTTTGAAAACAAGATAATGATAAAGGGAAACAAATAAATAAAATATATTAAATTGTAAACTAAGTGACCTTTTTTGAAAGTGAGACAGGAACTGGAGAAAGGCTTGGCATCTGAGAAAGCTGTATAAGCTGGGCACAGTGGCATACACCTACAGTCCGTAAAAAAAAAAAGTTCTCTTTAAAAACAAAAAAGGTGTATAAAGCAGAAATCTCCAGAAGCTGTCCTTGCTTTAGACTTCTCACTGCATCTCAGTGGCTCTTCTCTTCCACCCCTGGGGTCTTTGGATGAGGTGTCTGCTAGGCAGGAAGGTGTCAGCTCTCATCTGGGGTGGGATGGGGTAGGGGTGAAGTTAGCCTTTCCATCTAGTAAACCTTGGAAATTTCTTTAGATATTTTATTTTGCATTCTTAGGAAACTCTGAGGAAGGCTGAGTGTATTCAGAGGGGGTTTCGCTATTTAGGATTTTGAGGGGGCAGTCACTGGTTTAGCCTTGCAAAGGAGATTCCATCATTTCTTACTTCCACCAGAATCCCCAAGTTGCTCCCAAATTTGGAGCTTTCGAATTAAATGTGTCACATTATAGGGCGTCTTCCTAGAAGACATAAAGACCTGCCCTGGCCAGACGCGGTGGTTCATGCCTGATAATCCCAGCACTTTGGGAGGCTGAGGCAGGCAGATCACTTTAGGCCAGGAGTTTGAGACCAGCCTGGGCAACATGGTGAAACCCCATCTCTACAAAAAATGCAAAAATTAGCCAGGGGTGGTGGTGTGTGTAGTCCCACCTACTGTGGAAGCTGAGGTGGGAAGATCACTTGAGCCCAGGAGGTCGAGGCTTCAGTGAGCTGAGATTGCACCATTCCAGCCTGGGCAACAGAGCGAGACCCTGTCTAAAAAAAAAAAAGAAAAAGAGATATGTCCTTATGCCTCTTTTTTCCTTCCAGAAAGCGGCTGGATTATGTGAACCATGCCAGAAGACTGGCTGAAGATGACTGGACAGGGATGGAGAGTGAGGAAGAAAATAAGAAAGATGATGAAGAAATGGACATTGACACTGTCAAGAAGTTCCCAAAACGCTATGCTAATCAAGTAAGTGGTCCAGAGAAGATTAGACCCAGCTAATCTCACTCCCTTTACTATGCAGTCAAAGCCCACTGAAATAAATGCTGTCATAAAGAGAGGAGAATGAGGCAGGAAAAAGGAATAGGAACTGCAAAGAACATGCCAACGTACATAGAGCATATGGGATGATAAGAAGAGATGGCTTACTGTGCTATGGACTGACTAGGAATCACTGATGGAGTCTGTGGGTAGTAGGGTTTGGGAACTATTAGCCTATGCTGTTACCAAAGGCTGCCAGCCCACTGCAGAAAGCCCCTGAGCTATTGATATAGTAACACACTCCATATCCTTGTCATTTTTTTTTAGTTGTCACTGCACAGCTGTTCTGGATTGGGCCTGCCCAGCCTACCACTGACTCCTTCCACTTCCGTGGGTGGTAGAATCTTTCCCAGGCAGTGTACTATGAGGCCAGTCTTGAAATTTCACACTCAGGTGGTGGCAAGTGGGAAGTACAGCTGCCCTTGAATAAAGTGAGCCTGCCCAGCCACCCCAGACCAGCCAGCTGGCCAAGCTGAGGTTCAGGCCATGAAACAGCAGATCACTATAATAAATCTGACTCAGTGCCCTTTTAGATCCAGAGAGGAAACCAACATGGCTGTGGTACCATAGGGAAAGAGGCGTGGAGAGAGACTGTTCTTGTGGTCCAGGCGGCTCAGGTATTTCAGAAAGCAGGGTATGGGTCCACGTTAGGACGGAGGTCTACCTGCTATCATATAGTTGTGTCTAGAACCCAAGTATCTTGTCATCTCAGAATTCTCCCCTGCCTTTAGAATATGGTTCCTGGGCCTGAGTGTAATCCCAGCACTTTGGGAGGCCAAGGTGGGAGGATTACTTGAAGCCAGCAGTTCAAGACCAACCTGGCTAACATAGTGAGACCCCATCTCTTTTTTTTTTTTTTTTCTTTTTTGAGACAGAGTTTTGTTCTTGTTGCCTAGGCTGGAGTGCAGTGGTACGATCTTGGCTCACTGCAACTTCTGCCTCTCGGGTTCAAGCAGTTCTCCTGCTTCAGCCTCCCAAGTAGATGGGATTACAGATGCCTGCCACCACACCCAGCTAAGTTTTTGTATTTTTAGTAGAGACAGGGTTTCACCATGTTGGACAGGTTGGTCTCGAACTCCTGACCTCAGGTAATCCACCCCCCCTTGGCCTCCCAAAGTGCTGGGATTACAGGAGTGAGCCACTGCGCCCGGCGAGACCCCATCTTTAAAGAAAAAAAACCCAATAGAATATGGTTCTTGGATGCACTCCCACAACTCCTTTCTTTACCCCAAATACAGTACAGATAACATCCTCTGTGACAAAGTACAATTCCGTTTTGTTCAGTAAGCATTATTGAAAGACCTGCTCTGTGTTAAACTAGGCTATGACATGGGAAGATAGATGTGGAGCAGAAATAGCCCGTGTGCTCCTAGAATAGATGTAGAAGATGTTTTGTGCTATAAAAAAGTGAGATTCCGGCCAGGCGCGGTGGCTCACGCCTGTAATCCCAGCACTTTGGGAGGCCAAGGCAGGTGGATCACGAGGTCAGGAGATCGAGACCATCCTGGCTAACATGGTGAAACCCCGTCTCTACTAAAAATACAAAAAAAAAAATTAGCCAAGCATGGTGGCGGGCACCTGTAGTCCCAGCTACTTGGGAGGCTGAGGCAGGAGAATGGTGTGAACCTGGGAGGCGAAGCTTGCAGTGAGCCGAGATCACACCACTGCACTCCAGCCTGGGCGACAGAGCAAGACTCCATCTCAAAAGAAAAAAAAAATGTGAGATTCTTTCCAACCAAGGAGGAAGGAGGGGGTGTGAAATCAGAGAAGGGTTAATGAAGGAAGAGGCAGCCTTGAAGGATAAGTAGGACATTAATTATAGATTATAGTTAATAATTATAATCTATTAATTAATAGATAGAAGTGCAGTGCATTTTAGGGCATTCCAGGTAGTGGGAACAAACAGGCTGAGCACGAGGCCCAGAAGCGAGAAAGGAGTTTATGGTGTGCCCAGGAGCAGTTTGCAGGCCAGTTAGGGTGGAGTGGCATAGAGTTGGGGGAAGGAGTATGGCAGAAGAGATGTAAAGGGCCTCAAAAATATGTGCAGAGGCCGGGCACAGTGGCTCACGCCTGTAATCCCAGCACTTTGGGAGGCTAAGGCCAGGAGTTTCAAGACCAGCCTGGCCAACATGGTGAAACCCCATCTATTAAAAATACAAAAATTAGCCAGGTGTGGTGGGCACCTGTAATCCCAGCTGGGCAGCATAGGAAGATCCCATCTCTATATAAAATAAAAAATAAATAAAATAAATAAAAAAGAAATATTGCCAGATAGAATGGAAGAACTTAGCAGTGGACTGGATATGAGAGGCAGTATAAGGAGTGGTCAAGGATGTAAGCTTTGAGGTCACATAGATCTGATCTCAAAGCTAGGCTCTGTGTTGACCTTAAGCAAGATGTTTTAGCCACTCTAAGTTTTTTGGTTTCTTTTTTTTTTTTTTTTTTTTTTTTTTGAGGCGGAGTCTCGCTCTGCCGCCCAGGCTGGAGTGCAGTGGCGCGATCTCGGCTCACTGCAAGCTCCGCCTCCCGGGTTCACGCCATTCTCCTGCCTCAGCCTCTCTGAGTAGCTGGGACTACAGGCGCCCGCCACCACGCCCGGCTGATTTTTTTTTTATATTTTTAGTAGAGACAGGGTTTCACCGTGGTCTCGATCTCCTGACCTCATGATCCGCCTGCCTCGGCCTCCCAAAGTGCTGGGATTACAAGCGTGAGCCACCGCACCCAGCCAGTTTTTGGTTTCTTATCTGTAAAATAGGGAATAGTAATAGTACTTATGTCATAGGATTGGTAGAAGGATTAAATGAAATAATGTGCCTAAATACTTAGCCCAGAGTCCGAAAGTGCCCCACAAGTATTAGCTGCTACTACTATTTTTTAAACAGTTATATTGAGATATAATTCACATACCATACAATTTGCCTATTTTTATTGTAATAGTTTAATGGCGCCCGGCTGATTTTTTTTTTTTTTTGAGATGGAGTTTTGCTCTTGTTGCCCAGGCTGGAGTGCAATGGCACGATCTCGGTTCACCGCAACCTCCGCCTCCCGGGTTCAAGCGATTCTCCTGCCTCAGCCACCCGAGAAGCTGGGATTACAGGCACGCACCACCACGCCCGGCTAATTTTGTATTTTTAGTAGCGATGAGGTTTCTCCATGTTAGTCAGGCTGGTCTCGAACTCCCAACCTCAGGTGATCCGCCCACCTCGGCCTCCCAAAGTGCTGGGATTACAGGCGTGAGCCACTGCGCCTGGCCTAATTATTATTATTATTATTTTTTTTTTTTTTAGTGTAGTCACAAGACTGTGCAACCATCACCACTATTTAATTCTAGAACATTTTCCTTATCCCCAAAAGAAACCCCATACTAATTAGTGTCACTCTCCATTCTTCCCTGTAGCCCCTAATCACTAATCTACTTTCTGTTCCTATTTTGGACATTTCATAGAAAGGGAATCATATCATATGTGGACTTTTGTGACTAGCTTCTTTTACTTAGCATGAAGTGTCCAAGGTTCATTATGTTGTACCATGTATCAGTACTTCACTCCTTTATATTGCCAAATAATATTCCACTGTATGGATAGACTACATTTTGTTTATTTATTCTTCAGTTTATGGCTATTTGAGTTGCTCCCACTTTTTGGCTGTTATGAATAATGCTATTGTTATTTGATTGTTAAATTAATTTTATTTATTTATTTATTTTTGAGATGAAGTCTCACTCTCTCACCCAGGCTGGAGTACAGTGGCATGTTCTTGGCTCACTGCAACCCCCATCTCCTGAGTTCAAGTGATCTTCCTGCCTCAGCCTCCCCAGTAGCTGGGACTGCAAGTGTGTGCCATCACACCTAGCTAATTTTTATATTTTTAGTAGAGATGGGGGTTTCACCATGTTGGCCAGGCTGGTCTCGAACTTGTGACCTGAGCTGATCCACCTGCCTTGGCCTTCCAATGTGCTGGGATTACAGGTGTGAGCCACTGCACCCGGCCAAATAATGCCATTATTAATATTCATGTACTACAAGTTTTTGTGTGAGCATATGTTTTCATTTCTCTTGTGTATATACCTAGAAGTGGAATTGCTGGGTCTATATATGATAACTCTGTTTAACCTTTTGAGGAAGTGCTAGACTGTTCTCCAAAGTGACACCACTACTTTACATTCCCACCAGCAACATATAAGTGTTCCAACTTCTCCACAGCTTTGCCAACACTTGTTATTGTCCATCCTTTCAAATATAGCCATCCTAGTGGGTGTGAAGTGGTTTCTTGTGGTTTTGATTTGTATTTCCCTAGTGACTAATGATGTTAAACATCTTTTCTTTTCTTTTTTTTTTTTTTTTTTTGAGACAGAGTCTCGCTCTTTCACCCAGGCTGGAGTGCAGTGGCGTGATCTCGGCTCACTGCAGGCTCCGCCCCCCGGGGTTCATGCCATTCTCCTGCCTCAGCCTCTTGCATAGCTGGGACTACAGGTGCCTGCCACCTCGCTCGGCTAATTTTTTGTATTTTTAGTAGAGATGGGGTTTCACCGTGTTAGCCAGGATGGTCTCGATCTCCTGACCTCGTGATCCACCCGCCTTGGCCTCCCAAAGTGCTGGGATTACAGGCGACAGGCGTGATTTTTTTTTTTTGGAGAGATTGTCTTTGCCAGGTGGTGCGAATGGACAATTTAGTCTGCAACCTCTGCCCCCAGTTCGAGTTGTAGCTGGGACTACAGGCATCCACCACCACTTCCGGCTAATTTTTGTATTTTTAGTAGAGACGGGGTTTCACCGTATTGACCAGGCTCGTCTCGAACTCCTGATCTTGTGATCCGCCCACCTCAGCCTCCCAAAGTGCTGGGATTACAGGTGTGAGCCACTGCACCCGGCCTGATGTTAAACATCTTTTCTTGTGTGTATTGGTCATTTGTATGTCTTCTTTGGAGAAATGTCTATTCAAATCCTTTGCCCTTTTTTTTTTTTTTTTTTGAGACGGAGTCTCGCTCTGTCGCCCAGGCTGGAGTGCAGTGGCACAATCTTGGCTCACTACAAGCTCCGCCTCCCGGGTTCACGACATTCTCCTGCCTCAGCCTCCCGAGTCGCTGGGACTACAGGCGCCTGCCACCGCGCCCGCCTAATTTTTTTTTGTATTTTCAGTAGAGATGAGGTTTCACCGTGTTAGCCAGGATGGTCTCGATCTCCTGACCTCATGATCTGCCGTCCTCATTTTTTAATTGAGTTATTTATCTTTTTATTATTGAATTATAAGAGTTTTTAATATAGTCTAGATACAAGTTTCTTATCAGATACATGATTTGCACATATTTTCTTTCATTCTGTGGGTTGTCTTTTTGTCTTCTTGGTGATATTGTTGGCAGCACAGAATTTTTAAATTTTGATGTAGTCTAATTTGCCTAGATTATGCTTAAACTCTAAGATTCAGTAACGGAGTGGTGATGCCATTAACAAGGTTATGAGATGCAGAAGGGAAGGGTAGGTGTTTCAGGGGTGGGAAGTACTTAGGCAACAGAAGGTAGTTAATTCCATTCTGGATATACTGAGTTTTCGGTGCAGAGGAGACAAACAGAAAGAGATACCAAGCAGATATCTGGCAATATAGATGGGTGTGGAGGAAAGAAGTCTGGAGATGAAGGAGCATTAGGAGGCATCCTCTTAGAAGTAACAAGTGAAGCTATAGAAATAGATGAGATCCACCCCAATGGGAACAGCATCTAAGAGAAAAGGGGGACTTAAAACAGCCCCCTGAAGATTACATATTTTGGGGGAGTGTGTGGGGGAATGCTTAGAGGGAAAAACAGAGTAGTGCTATGTCATGAGGCCAAGGGAACAGGTGTCACGAAGGGAGATGTGGCTGGTAGCATTACGTAAGGCAAGGAGTAGAGTGGGGAGGATAAGAAAGAGGTATGGGAGGCCAGGCATGGTGGCTCATACCTGTAATCCCAGCACTTTGGGAGGCCGAGGTGGGTGGATCACCTGAGGTCAGGAGTTCGAGACCAGCCTGGCCAAAATGGTGAAACCCTGTCTCTACTAAAAATACAAAAATGAGCTGGGCTTAGTGGCGTGTGCCTGTAGTCACGGCTACTAGGGAGGCTAAAATGGGAGGATCGCTTGAACCCGGGAGGTGGAGGTTGCAGTGAACCGAGATTGTGCCACTGCACTTCAGCTTGGGCGACAGAGTGAGACTGCAATTCAAAAAAAAAAAGGAAAAAAAGGAAGAGGTATGGGAAGAGGTCAGAGGGCCTTCAGTAGGACTGTGGGGTAGCAAATCTGGACGGTGGCTGTCAGATTGAGCAAGAAGGCAGCATCAAGAAGTATTAAGTAGTTTTTAAACTAGGAGAAAGTAGAGTAGCTCAACAGAAATGCTGAGTGACAAAAAGTTTTTTTTTGAGACAGGGTCTCACTCTGTCGCCAAGCTGGAGTGCAGTGGTGCTATCTCTGCTCACTGCAACCTCCATCTCCCACCTTCAAGTGATTCTCCCACCTCAACCTCCCGAGTAGCTGGGACTACAGGTGCACGCCACCACGCCCGGCTAATTTTTGTATTTTTAGTAGAGACGGGGTTTCACCATGTTGGCCAGGATGGTCTCGATCTCTTGGCCTCGTGATCTGCCTGCCTCAGCCTCTCAAAGTGCTGGGATTATAGGCGTGAGCCACTGTTCCCGGCCACAAAAAGTTTTTTTTTAAGATTGGGAGTGAGCCAGGCGCGGTGGCTCATGCCTGTAATCCCAGCACTTTGGGAGGCCAAGGCAGGCAGATCACGAGGTCAGGAGATCAAGACCATCCTGGCTAACACGGTGAAACCCCGTCTCTACTAAAAATACAAAAAATTAGCTGGGCGCAGTGGCGGGCGCCTGTAGTCCCAGCTACTTGGGAGGCTGAGGCAGGAGAATGGCGTGAACCCGGGAGGTGCAGCTTGCAGGGAGCTGAGATAGCGCCGCTGCACTCCAGCCTGGGCAACAGAGCGAGACTCCATCTCAAAAAAAAAAAAAAAAAGATTGGGAGTGAGTGCCTAAATGGAAGGAGAAATGAAAGATTCAATGGGAGAGATTAATTGATGGGACAAAGTCTTTTTTTTTTCTTTTTGAGACGAAGTCTCGCTCTGTCACCAGGCTGGAGTGCAGTGGCGTGATCTTGGCTCACTGCAACCTCCGCCTCCTGGGTTCAAATGATTTTCCTGCCTCAGCCTCCTGAGTAGCTGGGATTATAGGCGCCCGCCAACACGCCCAGCTAATTTTTGTATTTTTGGCAGAGACGGGGTTTCACCATGTTGGCCAGGATGGTCTCAATCTCTTGACCTCGTGATCCGCCCGCCTTGGTCTCCCAAAGCGCTGGGACTACAGGCGTGAGCCACCTCGCCCGGCCCATGGGACAAAGTCTTTACAGATGGAAAAGACTGAGTGGAAGAGTTTGTCTTCCCAAATTAATTTCACCACATCACTGTTTTTGTTGGTTTGGTTTGGTGTTGTTTCGTTTTATAAGACAGATTTCCTAACATCCTGTAGTACAGTATTTGGGGCATCAGTTTGGGAAATGCTGGTCTAGTCTAAGCATCTCAAGGTCAGGGATCTTATTCATCTCTGAGTTGTGGCCATGGAACGTAATAGTAATGATGATAGGAGGAGATGGACAAAGTAAGGAAAGGAAGAGGGTTCATCACCCTGACCCGGGAGGTGAGGCAGTAAGCATGGTGTGGTTGCAGGTGGAGATGGAGGAGAGAAGCCGAAGTTCATAGTCAGTGGCCCCCATCATCCTGTCAGCTGTGCAGGAGACACAACCAACTCCCTAGAGCACATGGGGTGGAGGTGCCACTGTCAGCCTTTTCTGCCCTCATTCTTTTTTTTTTTTGAGACGGAGTTTCGCTCTTGTTGCCCAGGCTGGAGTGCAATGGCACCACCTCAGCTCACTGCAACTTCTGCCTCCTGGGTTCAAGCAATTCTCGTCGCTCAGCCTTCCTAGTAGCTGGGATTACAGGTGCCGGCCACCACACCCAGCTAATTTTTTGTATTTTTTAGTAGAGATGGGATTTCACTATGTTGGCCAGGCTGGTCTTGAATTCCTGACGTCAGGTGATCCACCTGCCACAGCCTCCCAAAGTGCTGGGATTACAGGTGTGAGCCACCATGCCTGGCTCTCTGCCCTCATTCTTTCACTCGGGTTTTTAATCTACACACAGGATATTAATGCCTTGTCATTGTAGACTTTCGAGTAGCACACCCCTGCTGATCTTTAACACTATTTTTTGCATTTCCAGTTGATGCTTTCTGAGTGGTTAATTGACGTTCCTTCAGATTTGGGGCAGGAATGGATTGTGGTCGTGTGCCCTGTTGGAAAAAGAGCCCTTATCGTGGCCTCCAGGGTGAGTAGCTGCCTGCCCCCTATGCCAGTAGGCCTGGTCTGTAGTGGGAGGGATTCTTTGTGCTCCATTTTCCTCATATGCCACAACAGCTGTGCCTGGAGTGGAGCTTGAAACACTTTCCTGCAGGAAGGTTTGTTGAGAGCCATCTTTGGTCGAGTAACATTCCTGCAGAATGAGGAGGCAAGAGGGCGAGGAGACCTTGAGGTCTAATAAGAATGGTAACTTTCTCTCCATGCAGGGTTCTACCAGTGCCTACACTAAGAGTGGCTACTGTGTCAACAGGTTTTCTTCACTTCTGCCAGGAGGCAACAGGCGAAACTCAACAGCAAAAGGTACCTACATAGAGTGTCTACTTATTGATCAGTAAAAGACAGTGTAATTTGCTTTAAAGACCCACTTTGATAGCTTATCTTTGTTTTTTGTTGTTGTTTTTTGAGACAGAGTCTCACTTTGTCACCCAAGCTAGAGTGCAGTGGCACCATATGGGCTCACTGTAACTTCTGCCTCCTGGGTTCAAGTGATTCTCCTGCCTCAGCCTCCTGAGTAGCTGGGATTATAGGCTACACCCGGCTAATTTTTGTACTTTTTGTAGAGAGTGGATTTCACCATTTTGGCCAGGCTGGTCTTGAACTCCTGACCTCAAAGTGATCCACCCACCTTGGCCTCCCAAATTGCTGGGATTACAGGCATGAGCCACTGCACCCGGCCTGAAAGCTTATCTTTGAAACTGCATGTAGACACCATCCTGGCCCCTGGACCAAGGACCTCCCCTTCAAGGTCAAGCGTCCCCAGTTGCAGAATAAATGCAGCCCCATGAGGCCTGATGGTCCATAAATTCCTGAATTCAGGTCAACATGCCTTTGGACTTCTATTACGGGATAATAGATGCAGATTTGGGGGGAAACGTCCCTGAGAGAATACTAAGCATAATGGTACAGCCAGCTGATGCTGGGGCTTCCCTGCCAAACTCCCTTTTCTCCTTTCTCATTGTTGTAACCTTAGCTTCTTCCTCCCCACTGGGCCTAGCTGAGTAGACTAAGGTCATGGAGGAGAAATAACTTACCCGTGGTTATTCAGAAAGCAGAGCTGGGCTTGCTTTCTTCTCTACCTGCTTAGGCTCCTTTGGTGGTTCCTCACGTCCTCTGTACTGAGCCCAGACTTCTTTTTTTTATTTTTTGACACAGTCTCACTCTGTGGCCCAGGCTCGGGTTCAAGGGCATGATCACAGCTCACTGCAGCCTTTATCTCTCAGGCTCAAGTGATCCTCCCATCTCAACTTCCTAAGTAACTGAGACTACAGGAGTGTGCCACCATGCCCAGCTAATTTTTTGTACTTTTGGTAGAGATGGGGTTTTGCCATGTTGCCCAGGCTGGTCTGGAATTCCTGGGCTCAAAGCCATCTGCCTGCCTTGGCCTCCCAAAGTGCTGGGACCATAGGTGTGAGCCACTGCACCCGGCCTTGCTCTGATTTCTCTATTGGCGTTTAGTACCTTTCATATGCAGGCTTTGTCCCACCCATCCCATGTCTTTCCCCTACTCCTTATACCCACCTTCTGTTCAGCTGACTTATCTCCCCACATGTGCCCAGTTCATTCTGCCTCTGGGCCTTTGCTCATGCCACATCAGTACTTGGGTCTGAAATGCCCTCTCTTCTCCCCTCTGCCCTGTTGTTTAAACCCAGCTGGTCCCAGAAGACTATTTGTATGGCATCTTTCCCTTGAAGCATTTCCTGCTGCTCCAGCCTTCTCTTTCTGGGACTCCTGTTGCTCTTAGTATGAGCTCTGTAATTTAGCTCTTAGTTCTTCTGTGATCATCTTATCCCCTTAACCAAATGGTAACTTCCTTAAAGGCAGGGAATATTTATAGTTAATATTCCCCACATAACACAGTGCCTATGATAGGAACTCAAAAAGCAGTTGTAAACTAAAATGGAAGATGACTTGCTTTTAAACCTCGTTGAGGTAAGTAAATGTGCCAGTTTATCTAAAACTTCAGAATTCTCACTTTGCTTAAGGTTTGCCTTGATCCATCTTGTGCTGTCTTACCCTGAGTCACCATGAAGCTGTAGCTGGTAGCCAGGTAGGGTTCTCTCCCCAGTGAATCCTTAGTTCTTAGTGCCAGTGACTGCTGCAAGCACTGAGGATTGTTGGACTCAAGCCTCTGGGATGGGGCTCCCTAGGTTGTGGTGGAGGGAACCTGGTTGGAAGAAGAACTCTGTGCTGACTTTCTGCTTTGTGTCCCCAGACTACAGCATTCTAGATTGCATTTACAGTGAGGCAAACCAGACCTACTACGTTCTGGATGTGATGTGCTGGCGGGGACACCCTTTTTATGATTGCCAGGTAGGGATGGATCCTCCTTTCGTGGCTCTTCCTGTCTTCTCCTCTCCTCCTGGGAAAGTGGCTCAGCATGTGGGTTTGGTACGTGACCAACTTCTTGGTGTGTACAGGATGTGGTATATCAAGAACATTATCTAATGCTCCCTGCATCTTTAAGTGTGTTTAAATTAGCTTAGTTTTAAAAGAGAAATAGGAGGAACTAAGAGAAACATGCAGTTCTTGAGAGGAAGAGAGAGAACGGCAGGGGTGTAGGCTGGAACTTGGTAGCAGCTGCACCCACCCCCTTATCTCTCTCCAGAGTATGGGAGGATTTCTGGCAGTGAAGATTGTGGGGCAAGGGGGTGGGGATGCCACCTTGTGCAGGCAGCCCCAGGAAGAGAAGGTGGAATTGAATGTAAGTCACCATCTACTAGACTCCTGCAACCACCACTCCTTCACCAACCACATCCTGACCCTGAAAATGGCAGGGCCTCCTTGGTATGACCCAGAACCTCAAATCTCAAAGGTTAGCTCTAGGAGGAGACGCCCCAATATTCTCCCCTTTAGTTTCACCTTACCCCCAACATTTTACTATTGGTGATTCTTAACAGGTAACAGCAGCAGTCATCAGGTGAGGCTGACTGAGCCCCACAGGCCTCCATCCCTGTTAACAACACGCTCCCTGTCATTGTCTCAGTTGTATAATGGTGGGTTTGGGGGTTTTGGTCCTTCCTTTTGCTCCCTGTCAATTAGTTTATCATAGTGGTTCTCAATGTGAAGTCTCCGGACCAGGCATATCAGAACGTTGTAGAAATGCACATTCTCAGACCTGCTGAACCAGAAGCTATGGGCCTGAGGCTGATGTGTGAACAGGCCTCCAGTGATCTTCATGCAGGCTGTTGCCATAGGCTGCTTCTTTCTAAGCCATTCCCACACACTAGGTTTCCAAAACACGCTAGGTATTGGTACTCAGAATTCTAAGGTGCATCTCATTCAAACAATAACAATCAAGATGTGCATTGCTAAGCACTTTCTGCATTAGCTCATTAAATCCCTTACAACACGTCCTTATTGTAAGGTAAGTACTATTATTATCCTTTTTTTTCTTTGAGACGGAGTCTCGCTCTGTCGCCCAGGCTCTGGAATGCAGTGGTGCGATCTGGGCTCACTGCAACCTCCGCCTCCTGGGTTCAAGCACTTCTCGTGCCTCCGCCTCCTGAGTAGCTGGGATTACAGGCGCTTGCCACCACACCCAGCTAACTTTTGTATTTTTAGTAGAGACGGCGTTTCACCATGTTGGCCAGGCTGTCTTGAACTCCTGACCTCAAGTGATCCACCCACTTTGGCCTACCGAAGCGCTGGGCGTGAACCACTGCACCTGGCCTGTCCTTGACATATAGATATGGAAGCTGAGATGCAAAGAAGCACAGGTCTTAAGTACCTTGCCCAAGTGTAGAACCAAGCCTACAACTCAGAGCATAAATTCAATCTAGAACATATTTTCCTTTAATTCTGCTGAAGGATATTTTATTACATGTATTCACAACCTATAAATTTGGTAACTAAAACCAAATATATTTTTATAATTTAAACAAAAGACTGTATGTATCTTTTTAAATTTCCAAAAGCAAAATAATTTAAAAGAATGAAGAGGCCCGGCGGGTGCGGTGGCTCACACCTGTAATCCCAGCACTTTGGGAGGCTCGAGGTGGAGAGATCAAGAGGTCAGGAGATGGAGACCACTCTGGCCAACATGGTGAAACCCTGTCTCTACCAAAAATACAAAAATTATCCTGGTGTGGTGGTGGGCGCCTGTAGTCCCAGCTACTGGGGAGACAGGAGAATCGCTTGAACATGGGAGGCAGAGGTTACAGTGAGCCGAGACTGTGCCATTGCACTCCAGCCTGGGCGACAGAGCAAGGCTCCATCTCAAAAAAAAAAAAAAAAAAAAAAAAATAGCATGGGGTGTTTTTGTTTATATTAGAGTTTGAAATGGAAAGTATTTCATCTTTCTGTTTCCCTTCTCTGTGGCAGACTGATTTCCGGTTCTACTGGATGCATTCAAAGTTACCAGAAGAAGAAGGACTGGGAGAGAAAACCAAGCTTAATCCCGTAAGTCCTGGTGTTAGGATCACAGAGTTCCTTATAGGGAGTAGTGTGGATTGGTCTGTTATCTAAATATAATCATTATGTATGAAATGATCTTTTTTTGAGGCAGCATGGTATAAAGGGAAGAGTATCAATCATGTAGATCTGAATTCCATTTTTGGCTTTTATTATTACTAATTTAACATCCTATGTTCTCACTCATAATTGGGAGCTAAGCTATGAGGATGTAAAGGCATAAGAATGATACAGTGGACTTTGGGAACTCTGGGGAAGGGTAAGGGGGGTGAGGGATAATTGGGTGCAGTGTACCCTGCTTGGGTGGTGGGTGCACCAAATCTCAGAAATCACCACAAAAGAACTTATTCATGTAACCAAACACTACCTCTTCCCCAAAAACCTACTGAAGTAATAATAACTAAAAAAAGACTAAAAAAAATTATTACTAGGTTAAGTTAATAATCTCACTTACCCTTAGATTTTCCATCTGAAAAATAGGATAATAACATCTAATTTACAGGGTTGTTATAAGAACCGAATTATATAAATATGCAAGTCCTCCTAACATAATACTTATGGTAGGCACTCAATAATAATCAGTGATTTAAATATGTGACAGCTATTTTCAGGGCATTTTATTAGCCCTGCAGATTGGCATTTGCTTGGATTGCTTACAAAAAATGTTAAAGCCAAGGGCCAGGCACTGTGGCTCATGCCTGTAATCCCAGCACTTTGGGAGGCCGAGGCAGGTGGATCATTTGAGGCCAGGAATTCGAGACCAGCCTGACCAACATGGCAAAACCCTGTCTCTACTAAATACAAAAACAATTAGCCAAGTGTAGTGGTGCACGCCTGTAATCCCAGCTACTTGGGAGGCTGAGGCAGGAGAACCACTTGAACCTGGGAGGCGGAGGTTGCAGTGAGCCAAGATGGCGCCACTGTACTCCAGCCTGGGCAACAGAGCGAGACTCTGTCTCAAAAAAAAAAAAAAAAAGTTCAAGGGAATTGGACAACCAGTTATAGGAGAATAAATACGATCAGTACTTTCAGTGATGTTATTATCATGTAGGTCCTGGAGGAACATGCATTGAGGAAGGGGAAGGCTGCTCTCTCTAAGACACTGGTTTAAGTGCTCTATGTATATAATCTCACTGAATCCACACAGCAACCCTATGAAGTAGATATGTGCTGTTATTATCCCATTTTACAGATGGGAAGATGGAAGTATATGGAGGTTAAATGATTGGCAGAATGGGATTCAAACCCAAGTAATCTGACTAGAGTTTGTAGTTCTAATCACTTAGTTATGCTGCTTCAGTCTAAAAATCCTTGCGGGTGTGAAAAGGATTTCCCTAGCCCTTTATTAGTGGTAGCTGTCATGGGGCCAAGAGAATAACACACAACCACTCAACCTAGTACAATACAGTGGTTCTCACTGTATGTTAAAATCAACTGGAGAGCTTTTTTTTTTTTTTTTTTTTTTGAGATAGCGTCTCGCTCTGTCACCCAGGCTGGAGTACAGTGGCGCGATCTCGGCTCACTGCAAGCTCTGCCTCCTGGGTTCACGGCATTCTCCTGCCTCAGCCTCCCGAGTAGCTGGGACTACAGGCGCCCTCCACCACGCCTGGCTAATTTTTTATGTTTTTAGTAGAGATGGCGTTTCATCGTGTTAGCAAGGATGGTCTCGATCTCCTGACCTCGTGATCTGCCTGCCTCGGCCTCCCAAAGTGCTGGGATTACAAGCGTGATCCACTGCACTCGGCCCACTGAAAAGCTTTAAAAAAATACCTGGGCCAGGCCGGGCGCAGTGGCTGACGCCTGTAATCCCAGCACTTCGGGAGGCCGAGACGGACGAATCACGAGGGCAGGAGATCGAGACCATCCTGGCTAACATGGTGAAAACCCATCTCTACTAAAAATACAAAAAATTAGCCGGGCATGGTGGAGGGCACCTGTAGTCCCAGCTACTTGGGAGGCTGAGGCAGGAGAATGCCGTGAACCAGGCAGGCCGAGCTTGCAGTGAGCCTAGATCACGCTACTGCACTCCAGCCTGGGTGAGGGAGCAAGACTTTGTCTCAAAAAAAAAAAAAAAAAATACCTGGACCAGGCACAGTGGCTCACATCTGTAATCCCAGCACTTTGGGTGGCCAAGGCAGGTGGATTCAGAGCAGCCTGGGCAACATGGCAAAACCCCATCTCTACAAAAGAAATACAAACAAAAAAATTAGCCAGGCATGGTGATGTGTGCCTATAATCCCACCACTTTGGGAGGCTGAGGTAGGCGGATTGTTTGAGCCCAGGAGTTTGAGACCAGCCTGGGCAACACAGCAGAACCCCATCTCTACAAAAAAATACAAAAACAGATTAGGCATGGTAGTGTGCACCTATAGTCCCAGCTACTTGAGAGGCTGAGGTGGGAGGATCACTTGAGCCCAAGAGGTTGAGGCTGCAGTGAGCTGTGATTGTGCCATTGCACTCCAGCCTGGGTGAAAGAGCACAACCCTGTCTCAAAAAAAAAAAAAAAAACCTGGATCCCACCCCAGACCAGTTCAGTCAGAATCTCAGGGTAGGGCCTGTGCATCAGTAATTTTTTTTTTTTTTTTTTTTTTTGAGACGGAGTCTTGCTCTGTTGCTCAGGCTAGAGTGCAGTGGCACAATCTCAGCTCACTGCAACCTCTGCCTCCCAGGTTCAAGCAATTCTTCTGCCTTAGCCTCCCAAGTAGCTGGGACTACTGGTGTGCACCACCATGCCTGGCTAATTTTTGTATTTCTAGTAGATACGGGGTTTTGCCATATTGGTCAGGCTGGTCTCGAACTCCTGACCTCGTGATCCACCCTTCTCAGCCTCCCAAAGTGCTGGGATTACAGGCGTGAGCCACCACACCTGGCCAGCATCAGTAATTTATTTTTATTTATTTTTTATTTTTAGAGACGGAGTCTTGCTCTGTCACCCAGGTTGGAGTGCAGTGGCGCAATCTCGGCTCACTGCAAGCTCCACCTCCCGGGTTCATGTCATTTTTCTGCTTCAGCCTCCTGAGTATCAGTAATTTTTAAAAGCTCCCTAGATGATTCTTGTGGATGAAAGAAGGTTGGGGCTGGGTACAGTGGCTCATGCCTATAATCCTAGCATACTGGGAAACTGAGGTGGGAGAATCCCTTGAGCCCAGGAATTTGAGGATGCAGTGAGCTGTGATTGTGCCACTGCTCTCTAGCGTGGGTGACAGAATGAGCTCTCATCTCTAAAAAAAAAAGGGGGAGGGAAGATTGGGAATCATGACCTAGTAGTTAAGAGAGTAAGTAGAGGGAACTGGTAGAGAAGGATGAGACTGAAAACTTTTCTTCTTTATTTTTTTGTTTTGGCTTGGTTTAGTTTGGTTTGGTTTGGTTTGGTTTTTGAGACAGGGTCTGGCTCTCTCACTCAGGCTGGAGTGCAGTGGCACAATCTGAGCTTACTGCAGCCTTGACCTCAGGCTCAAGGATCCTCCTACCTCAACAGCCTCCCAAGTAGCTGGGACTACAGGTTTTTCTTCTTTGACAGAGATTTTCTTTTCTTTTTGCTTTTTTTGAGATGGAGTCTTGCCCTGTCACCCAGTCTGGAGTGCAGTGGCATGATCATGGCTCACTGCAACCTCCCCTTCCTGGGTTCAAGCTATTTTCCTGCCTCAGCCTCCCAAGTAGCTTGGACTACAGGCACATGCCACTATGCCTGGCTAATTTTTGTATTTTTAGTACGCATGGGGTTTCACCATGTTGGCCAGGCTTGTCTTGAACTCTTGACCTCAAGTGATTCTGCTGACTTTGCCTCCCAAAGTGCTGGGATTATAGGTGTGAGCCACTATGCCTGGCCTGACAGAGATTTTCAATTGCTTGGGCCAGTATCATTTATAACATGTACTAATTCCTTGTTCTAATTTCTATTTCAGTTTAAATTTGTGGGGCTAAAGAATTTCCCTTGCACTCCCGAAAGCCTGTGTGATGTGCTATCTATGGATTTCCCTTTTGAGGTAACGAAACCATTGTCTTTATTGCCTTGACATGATGATAGGCTGCAGAGAGACTTAGTTACACAAAGTCTTAAAATATTCCTTGATTGTGCTGTGTCAAAGCATCAGAATGGGACAAAGCTGATTCTGGAGAAAGGATGTACTTGCTGCCCTTCAGAGCCTGAGCTCCACCCCTGCTGGATAATTCAGAATGCTGGCACTGGAAGGGCCCTTAATGGACAGCTCGTCCAACTCCCTCATCATACAGATGGAGAAACTGAGGCCGGAGAAACTGAGGCCCAGATAGGAGCAAGACTTGCATGCCTAGATCCTTCTTGTGTGCCTCCTCCTACTGTAAGCTGAGACCCAGGTCCCTGGTTTGGCTGTCGTGGCTGCTTGTAAAGTGAAGGGGCTTCTGTGACTGAATGACCCCAACAAATGTCCAAACCCCTAATCCTTTTCTCACCAAAGAAGATGGCCCTTGGGGACAGCAGCACTTGCTGAGCAGGAGCATGAGTCAGGTGACCACCTCATTCCAGTTTGCTCAGGACTTGCCCTGTTTTAGCACTGAAAGTCTCACAGCAGCCGGGCATGGTGGCTCACGCCTATAATCCCAGCACTTGGGAAGGCCGAGGACGGTGGATCACTTGAGGTCAGGAGTTCAAGACCAGCCTGGCCAACATGGCAAAACCTCATTTCTACTAAAAATACAAAAATTAGCTGGGCGTATTGGCACATGCCTGTAATCCCAGCTACTCAGGAGGCTAAGGCAGGAGAATCGCTTGAACCTAGGAGGCAGAGGTTGCAGTGAGCCGAGATTGAGCCACTGCACTCCAGCCTGGGCAACAGCGCAAGACTCTGTCTCAAAAAAAAAAAAAAAAAACAGAGGCTCCCCAGTCCTCGACAGTCTTGTCAGCCTCAGAACCTGCAGTTACCTTCTCTAGGCTCAACAAGCACATTTTCCTTTGCCCATCATTCCCTTAAAAATTCTGCCTTGGCCGGGCACAGTGGCTCACACCTGTAATCCCAGCTCTTTGGGAGGCCGAGGCAGGTGGATCACCTGAGGTTAGGAGTTCAAGACCAACCTCGCCAACATGGTGAAACCCTGTCTCTACTAACAATACAAAAATTAGCCAGGCATGGTGGCACATGCCTGTAGTCCCAGCTACTTGGGAGGTTGAGGCAGGAGAATCTCTTGAACCCGGGAGGCGGAGGTTGCACTGAGCTGAGATCGCACCGCTGCACTCCACTCCAGCCTGGGCAACAAGAGTGAAACTCCATCTCAAAAAAAAAAAAATCTGCCTAGTCACTGCAAGCATTTGCTTGAACTGGATGTAATTTTGTATAAGGATCACAGCTTCCTGAATGAGGAAATGGCAAAGGCTGAGTTGCCAGCATTTCCGGGAGTCAATTAAGAAGGTGGTAAGAATACCATCTTTATTTATAACCCTTATGCCCCAGTGACAATAAATGCTTTTTAGAGATGAGTCACTGAATCATAGAAAATAAAATGTGGGACTGTAGGAGGTCTTCCTGTTGAGAAAAACTGTTTCCCAGAGCATGGCTCACAAACAATTTAGGGGGAGATTTAGGCAACCAACAGTAGCCAGGGAAGCAGGGCATCTGGACAGCCTGTTTCCCCTGTGCGCAGCAGTCTGCTGCCCCGGAGGGGCCTGTCCAGTTCCTCTGCTTTTCATTCCATGCACAGAGCTCATCCAACACAACACAGACTCCTAAGTGGTGGAAAGTCCATGGAATCTGGGGACAGAAGACCAGAGTTCAAGTTGAATTCCTGCTTCCTTCTCACTGTGTGTTTTAAAGAGGTCCTCAGAACTCCCTGAGTATGAGCAGCCCCATCTCCCAGACACCATCATGGGTAAGATAGCAAAATAGTGGGCAGGAAAGCACTCTGTAAACAGGAAAGTGCTATTTATGTTTTTCTTTTCTTTTTTTTTTTTTCTTTTTTTGAGACAGAGTCTCACTGTGTCGCCAGGCTGGAGTGCAGTGGTGCGGTCTCAGCTCACTGCATCCTCTGCCTACTGGGTTCAAGCGGTTCTCGCGCCTCAGCCACCTGAGTAGCTGGGATTACAGGCATGTGCCACCATGCCTGGCTATTTTTTTGAATTTTTAGTAGAAATGGAGTCTTACCATGTTGCCCAGGCTGGTCTCAAACTCCTGAGCTCAAGCAATCTGCCTGCCTCAGCCTCCAGAGTGCTGGGATTACAAGCATGAGCCACCACGCCCAGCCAATGTTTTTATTTTCTCAAATTTAGTTTTCTAGGCCATTTCTTTATTTAGAGAAACTGCATGTGTGAGAAGCTGGGACTCTTTCCTCTGTCAGTGACCCAGAAAAAGGAGTCAGGCCACAAGAGCTGCCCTTGTGTGTATAGGCTCTCCTGGAAACATGTGGCCCCAGAAGTCATTTGATCCTCAATTTCCCCCCATCTTATAGGTAGATGGACTTCTCTTCTACCACAAGCAGACCCATTACAGCCCCGGGAGCACCCCCTTGGTGGGCTGGCTGCGCCCCTACATGGTGTCAGATGTCCTTGGTGTAGCTGTGCCGGCTGGCCCGCTGACCACCAAGCCAGACTATGCTGGGTACCAGCTCCAGCAGATTATGGAGCACAAGAAGAGCCAGAAGGAAGGCATGAAGGAGAAACTCACACACAAGGCCCCTGAGAATGGGCACTATGAGTTGGAGCACCTGTCTACCCCCAAGTTGAAGAGTTCTCCCCATAGCCCAGACCACCCTGGAAGCCTCATGGAGAATTAAAGAGGGAAGCCTCCTTAAGGAGCCACAGGATGGTACCTGGCCCCAAAAGGAATCCTAGGGAGGAGGACAGTGACAACAGGTGACTTCATTCTTTAGAGTGAACTTTCCAAACCCAGTCCAGCTGGAAACAGCTTATCTATAATCTGAAATGCTGGCTCAAACAGTTATGGGGAGGTTCCCAGATTGCATAGCATTCAGATTGATTTGAGCAGCTCCTACTGTGATAAGTGTATCCCAGATCCACAATGTAAATATATGTGATTTGTAAGAAAGAACTGGTTTGTGGTTCTTAAGCTTTAGATAGCCATGAATCTCCCCTTCCCACCTCAGTCCCTGGGCTACTTCAACCATGGCTGTTCAAGTCTTGGCCCATTTCACTCTTTTTAGCGCTCAAAGATTCTGCTGAGTTTCCAGTTGCTGCTGCCGAAAGGTTTTACCAGGAACTGCAATTCTGGGTATTTGAATATGTTGCCTCTTCTGAGAAGACAAGTGTGATTTTCTTTGGTTTAGACATTGCCAGAGATAAAATGCAAATGTAGTTCATTCATTCCTTCAGCAAACATTCGTGCCTACCAGGAGATAAGCTTGTCCTAGGCCCCTGCCAAGTAGAGGGGTTATGGAGGTGGACAGGACTTAGTCCCTGCCCTTGAGGAGCTCACACTCCCATGAGAAAAAGAAGCCCACCAGGACAGTTTGGGAGAAGAGGCTGGAGAGAGCAGGTTTTAGATTTTGTGTCATGGATGAAGGGAGCTAAGAAAGTACTTTGAGCAGGCAAGGTCCCTTGAGATTTGTGAACTAGAGCTCTTTGGCAGCTGTGAGAATGGAAGATTGTGTTGGAAACTGACTAATTAGTTTCTGCTTTGTGTTCAGGAAATGGATCCCACTTCCTGTGGCTTCAGTCAGCTCCCACATTGCTTCCCATGTTTCTAGGACTCTGTCATGGATACAAGTACTTCACCATTCCCTCCAGCAGCACTAGTGTCCTGTGGACAGATTTTCATAGGGATCCAGGTCAGCTCTTGTCTGACATGCAGTGGTCCCTGCATGTTGATTAGTTCTGGGAACAGATTCGGGCAGAGGTAGTAGTTATTTGGAGCCTGATTACACAACTTCAGTACATCCAGTGGAACTAGTCTTAGTATCGGCTCTTAGAGAGTTGCTCAAGCTGACCTTGTAAAATTGGAGAAGGAAGACTCTCCCCTCCTACCCTCATCCACTGATGATCCTGCAGGCTGCAGATTCAAGCATTTGCCTACATCAATAAGCTCTTTCCTGAATTTAGGTCAATTCTGTAATAGGAACATTGTGTTCCTCTTGCCAAGGAGCGTGTTGTAGGTGCCTAAACATTTAGTCTCTGTTTGATAATTTTCTGAGTGCTCTAGTCTGTGCTATCAGCAGCCAACTGTATCAGTTCAGAAGCTGTGCATGCTAGTGTCAATAGTGACTTGGCCACACTCTGTTCAGAAATAATCAGGTCTGGAAGGACTACTTCCCCAAAGGGTGCACACAGGCACTACAGGCACACACACTCTGGGGACAGCTGCATGAATCAAAGGATATATCAGCCAAAATTATCAACAAGCACAACTTGATTTTTTTTTATTTTGAGATGGAGTCTTGCTCTGTTGCGCAGGCTGGAGTGCAGTGGGATGGTCTCGGCTCACTACAACCTCTGCCTCCCCAATTCAAACGATTCTCCTGCCTGACCCTCCTGAGTAGCTGGGATTATAGGCGTGAGCCACCGCGCTTGGAGACTATAACAGCTTTCAATGAGGTCTGTGAGTCCTTGTGGCAAATTATATAACCAGAGGGTAGTCTTAGGGGTCCCCAAACCTGCAACTGGTATCAGAAGTAAGGGTAGTCTGTGGACTATTCCTTGAGTTTGGGAAATATATATGTAAATACATAAGTGTGATAAAATATTATAATCACTGTGAGAGGTGGCTGTATGGATGGGGAGGGCACAAAGAATGGCTACTCTACCTGCAGGGGAAAATGTTCAAACAGGTGTCTTTTGAATGGAGTCTTTCAAAGATGAGTAGGTATATCCATCAGGTGAATGAAGTCAGAGTGGGGATGGTGTAGGGGAAAAGTATGAAACAGATACGTTTATACACAGAACTGTAAAACAGCATCACTGAAACGTAGGCAGCAAAGGAGGCAAGGTAATTTATGAGGCTGGAGAGATATACTAAGGTCAGGTCATGAATGAACTTGCATGGCAGGATGAGAAGCTTCACATGTATCTTGCAGGCAATGGTACATCCTTGAAGTAACATGATCAAACTTATATTTTTAGAAAGAATCACTCTGCTATGGCAGGGATGGATTCAAAGGGGAAAAGACTAGTGGCAGGGAAACTAGGTAGGAGGATCTGGCAGTACCCTATGAGAGAGATGATGAAGGTTTGAATTAAGGTTGTAGAGGAAATGGAGAGGTGGGAATTAAAGGACATGGTGACTCACTAGCTGTGAAATATAAGAAATGGAATCATCATTCTGATGATTCCTAGATTCCTAATATGGGTGACTGAGTGCCACTAGCAAGGACAAGGATCCCAGGAAAAGCACGGTTGAGGGGGATTGAGGAGGAAAGGTATTGAGTTCAGTTTGGGACATGCTGAGTATTAAGGTGACTGGAGATGAATGGCAAATAGATAGATACAGGTCTGGAGGTATCAGCACATAGATGGCAGCTGAAGTCAGGTAAGAAAAAGCTGGGGAAATGTCCCTCAGATTTGGAAAACAGGAGACCACTAGTCCTTTGAGAGGACTTGAAGTGGCAGGAACAGAAGTCAAATTTCAGTAGGTTTAGACATTAATGAGAAATGACCAAGTGGAGAAATAGCAAATGTAGATAAATCACCGCCAAACACAAGTGGATCAGGGTGACACAAACTCTTCCAATGCAGCCACTGGAACTCAGCATGACTTTTCTCAGTTAACGTTAAGACTGTAGGCCCGGCGTGGTGGCTCACACCTGTAATCCCAGCACTTTGGGAGACCGAGGCGGGAGGACCACAAGGTCAGGAGATCAAAAGCATCCTGGTTAACATGGTGAAACCCTGTCTCTACTAAACAAAAAATTAGCTGAGTGTGGTGGCACGTGCCTGTAGTCCCAGCTACTCAGGAGGCTAAGGCAGGAGAATCGCTTGAACCCAGGAGACAGAGGTTGCAGTGAGCCGAGATCGTGCCATTGCACTCCAGCCTGGGCAACAGAGTGAGACTCAAAAAAAAAAAAAAAAAAAAAAAAAAAAAAAGATTGTAAATGCATAGGTGTGGTAAAATATTATAATCACTGTGAGAGCTGGCAGTTTTTGTAACAACAAAAAAAAGACAGAGAGTGAGAGAAATATGACCAGGGGACACACTGCTATTCAATGATCAATAGATAATACTGGCTTCTCAGTTAAAAATGTAAAGGGCACTCTGAGATAGGTCCTTCAAGCTGCCATTCAAAAATATCAAGTTGTGCTTGTTGATAATTTTGGCTAATATATCCTTTGATTCAATAAGACTACTTATTCTGGATCTACTGGTTGAAAACCCTGGTCTTTTCTAGGTGAATGGATTCCAGCAGTACTTGAGATAAAATAGGTGATCTCAAATAGTGGTTCTTTGCTAACTCATGCCAAGCTGGCCCTCCTGCCAAGGCAAGCAAGGTAGGCCATGGCAATAGTATCAGTTAGGGACCAGGTGTGATGGCTCAAGCCTGTAATCCCACATTCTAGGAAGCCGAGATGGGTGGCTCACTTGAGCCCAGGAGTTTAAGACCAGCCCGGGCAACATGGCGAAACCTCGTCTCTACAAAAAATACAAAAATAGCCAGGCGTGCTGGCTATAGTCCCAGCTACTTGGGAGCTGAGGTGGGAGGAGAATGTGATTGGCCCGTCTTGAGTTATGAACCTGACACTTGACTAAGGGAGGGCAATTATCCCAGACTATAGCATCACTCAAATATATTGCGTGGGAAGATGACTCCACAATAAAAAGAAACTGGGGGCTGGGCTCAGTGGCTCACGCCTGTAATCCCAGCACTTTGGGAGGCCAAGGCAGGTGGATCACCTGAGGTCGGGAGTTCGAGACCAGCCTGACCAACATGGAGAAACCCCGTCTCTACTAAAAATACAAAATTAGTCGGGCATGGTGGTGCGCGCCTATAATCCCAGCTACTCGGAAGGCTGAGGCAGGAGAATCGCTTGAACCCGGGAGGCAGAGGTTGTGGTGAGCCAAGACTGCGCCATTGCACTCCATGCCTGGGAAAAAAAAAGAAAAGAAACAAACAAAAAAAAGAAACTGGGTGCTGTTTAGAGGGCTGGCTAGAAAACTAATATGCAGTCATAGCAACCTATAACACAACCATCTTTTTTTTTTTCCATTTTTGAGACGGGCTCACCCTGTTGCTCAGGCTGGAGTACAGTGGTGCAATAATAGCTTACTGCAGCCTTGACCTCCCAGTGATCCTCCTGCTTCAGCCTCTCAAGTAGCTGGGATTACAGGCATGAGCCACCACGCCTGGCTAATTTTTGTATTTTTTTTAGAGACAAGGTTTCGCCATGTTGCCCAGGCTGGTCTCAGACTCCTGAGCTCAAGTGATCTGCCCACCTTAGCCTCTCAAAGTGCTGGGATTATAGGCATGAGCCACCATGCCCAGCCAACACAACCATCTTTAAAACAGGTGGCAAGAGGTGGTTTGATAATCCCTAAAGAAATATGACCAGGTGGAGGCCAGGCGCGGTGGCTTATGCCTGTAATCCCCGCACTTTGGGAGGCTAAGGCGGGCAGATCACGAGGTCAGGAGATTGAGACCATCCTGGCTAACATGGTGAAAATCCATCTCTACTAAAAATACAAAAAATTAGCCGGGCATGGTAGCGGGCGCCTGTAGTCCCAGCTACTCGGGAGGCTGAGGCAGGAGAATGGCGTGAACCTGGGAGGCAGAGCTTGCGATGAGCCGAGATCAGGCCACTGCACTCCAGCCTGGGTGACAGAGCAAGACTCCGTCTCAAAAAAAAAAAAAAAAAAAAAGTAAGAAGACACTCTGAAACAGGTCCTTCAAGCTACCATTCAAAAATATCAAGATGTGGGCCGGGCGCAGTGGCTCATGCCTGTAATCCCAGCGCTTTGGGAGGCCGAGGCGGGCGGATCATGAGGTCAGGAGTTCGAGACCAGCCTGGCCAACATGGTGAAACCCTGTCTCTACTAAAAATAAAAAAAAATTAGCTGGACGTGGTGGCGGACGCCTGTAGTCCCAGCTGCTTGGGAGGCTGAGGCAGGAGAATGGCATGAACCTGGGAGGCAGAAGTTGCAGTGGGCCAAGATTGCGCCACTGCACTCCAGCCTGGGTGACAGAGCGAGACTCCATCTCAAAAAAAAAAAAAAAAAGCTATTATAGTCACCATCACAGTTTAATCACAGTGAAAGGAAACAGAGTAAAGTTGTCCAAGGGAAGAGATGCATGGAGCAGAAAGCAGGAAAGTTCCAAATGCAGAGCTCCCAGTGGAATCATGGACAGAGTTAATTTTCCCAGTATGTGTAACAACACTCACAGAGTATTGCCAATCAGGCAATCTCACCTGAGCTTTGATGTCCGAAGATTTTTGTTGTTGTTGTTGTTGTTGTTGTTGTTTTGTTTTGTTGTTGTTTTGAGATGGAGTCTCACTCTGTTGCCTAGGCTGGAGTGCAGTGGCATAATCTTGGCTCACTGCAACCTCCACCTCCCGGGTTCAAGTGATTCTCCTGCCTCAGCCTCCCAAGTAGCTGGGATTATAGGCATCTGCCACCACGTCCAGCTAATTTAAGTGGAGACAGGATTTCCCCCATGTTGGCCAGGCTGGTTTTGAACTCCTGACCTCAGGTGATCTGCCCACCTTGGCCTCCCAAAGTGCTGGGATTACAGGCATGAGCCACCGTGTCTGGCTGGAATGATGTCCAAAATTTTTACTGGGGCTCAGTTATGTGGACCTGGTTGTCTGCCCATGTGACTGACCTCAGTCTCCAGCCCCTCCAGAAGTCTAGCTGATAAAGTGTGATCCAAAGTCTCCCCTCCTCCCTCATCACATTGCTAAACTATTTGGTACGCCCCAAAGACTTCTGCCTAAATCACATTGTTAGACTGTCCAGTGTGGCCTAAGGTCTGCCTCCTGGTAAACAAGGATACTTATATCAGGCAAGACATTCCAAGGGCTTAGAGGTTACCTCCCAGGAGCAAAGGGCAAAGGCCAGAACTCTCTTTGCAAGGTTAAGTTCTTTACTACATACTCCTTCTATTAGCTAGCAAGTTCCATGAGGTCAGGAACCTGGTCTTCCTCATCTTTAGGTCCCCAGTGCCTGGCATTATGCCTGGCACTTGTTACGTCAATAACTTTTAGTTGAGTGAATGAAGAAATAATAAGGTGGAATGAGAAAGCACCCTGGAGGAGAACCCCTCCTCTCTGCTGCTGCACAGAGGAGTGACCTTGCTGAGAAAGCTGAATAGAGGTGTGTGGCAGGCTGCTAACAGGTGCTTGGATATGCTGCAGACTTCTAGGAACAAGAACTATATTTAGTTCTGTGTACGTGATTAAAAGGATAGCCTAAAAACTGACTTTGTACATTGGAAAAGGGAAAGGCAATCACCCTAGCTGTCCTTTCTAATAAAGAAATGAGACTGGGCATGGTGGTTCACACCTATAATCCCAGTGCTTTGGGAGGCCAAGGCAGGAGGATCTCTTGAGGCCAGGAGTTCCAGACCAGCCTGGCCAACAGAGCGAGACCTTGTCTCTACAAAAAATTTAAAAATTAGTTGGGCATGGTGATATGTGCCTGTAGTCCTAGCTGCTTGGGAGGCTGAGGTAGGAGGATCTCCTATGGCCAGGAGTTAGAGCTGCAATTAGCTATAATTGTACCACTGCACTCTATATAGACATATATTTTTTAGAGATGGGATCTCACTACATTGCCCAGGCTGGTCTTGAACACCTGAGCTCAAGCAATCCTCCCATCTCGGCCTCCTGAGTGTCTGGGGCTACAGACGTGCACCACTATGCCCACCTTTCTTTCTTTTGGCGGGGGGGGCGGGGTGAATGTTTTATAGCCAAATCATCTTTTTTTTTTGAGATGGAGTCTTGCTCTGTAGCCCAGGCTGGATTTCAATAGTGCAATCTCAGCTCACTGCAACCTCCGCCTCCCGGGTTCAAGCGATTCTCCTGCCTCAGCCTCCTGAGTAGCTGGGATTACAGGCGCACGCCACCACGCCCAGCTAATTTTTGTATTTTTAGTAGAGATGGGGTTTCACCACGTTGGTCAGGCTGGTCTCGAACTCCTGACCTCAAGTGATCCACCTACCTCAGCCTCCCAAAGTGTTGGGATTACAGGCGTGAGCCACCGCGCCCGGCCTCAAATCATCTTTATAGCACAACACAAGTCTCTTTTATAGGCAGTAGAGATTTTGGAGCAATGTTTGAGAGGAGCTTTGGATTTTAGAAATAAAAGTGTTTGGTGGAGAAGGTTATAAAATTCCAACTCCAGCATTGGAAGTATGTCTATTCTTAAACCCAAATAAATACAACAAAAGAGAGGAGAAAATGGTAAGATATGTCTCATAGATAAGGTGGCCATCTTCCTTGATTCAGTCATTCAACACATTTATCAAGGGATTGCCTACTATGTTCTAGGTTCTAGGTGCTGGGAGTTCAGGGGCCAACAGGACAGATGTGGTTCCTGCCGTCCTGAAGCTTACAATGTAGTAAGGCACACAAACACTAGGCCAATGAATGTAGAAACAAGTGCATAATTACAAATTGTGATCAGCTCTCTGACGAATAAAAGGGTGCTATGAGTCTCAGAAAGTGCAATTCAGTTTAGGGAGTAATCAAGAAAGATCTTGCTGGGGAAGTGACTTTTGAGCTGAGACCTTAAGGATGAGTCAGATATGTCTGGTGAAGAAGGTGCTGGGAGGGGAGGATAAGCTTTCTAGACAGAGACCTGAAACATGCTATTTTTTTTCTTTCTCTTTTTCTTTTTTGTGGGTACATCGCATAGTAGATGTATATATTTATGGGTCACATGAGATATTTTCATAAAGGCATGCAACGCATAATTATCACATCAAGGTAAATGGGGTATCCATCCCAGGCATTTATCCTTTGTGTTACAAACAGTCCAATTATATTCTTAATTATTTTGAAATGTATGATTAAATTATTTTGTACTATAGTCACCCTGTTGTGCTAGCAAATACAGCTTACTCATTCTTTTGTTTATTTATTTATTTATTTATTTGATTTGAGACAGGGTCTCACTCTGTCACCCAGGCTGGAGTGCAGTGGCGTGATCTCAGCTCACTGCAACCTCTGCCTCCCAGGCTCAAGTGATCTTTTTTGTAGTTTTAGTAGAGACAGAGTCTTGCCATGTTGCCTAGGCTGGTCTCAAATTCCTGAGCTCAAGCCATCCACTTGCCTTGGCCTCCCAAAGTGCAGGGATTATAGGCATGAGCCACTGCACCTGGCTCTTATTCATTCTTACTATTTTTCTGTACCCATTAACCATCCCCACTTCTCCCCCACCCCCCACCACCCTTCCCATCCTCTGGTTACCATCCTTCTACTCTCTATCTCCATGAGTTCAATTATTTTAATTTTTAGCTCCTACAAAATAAGTGAGAACATGGGAAGTTTGTCTGTCTGTGCCTGGCTTATTTCACTTAACATAATGACCTCCAGTTCCATCCACGTTGTTGCAAATGATAGGATCTCTCTTTTTTTTTTGAGACAGAGTCTCACTCTTCACCCAGTCTGGAGTGCAGTGGCACAATCTTGGCTCACTGCAACCTCCGCCTCCCAGGTTCAAGCAATTCTTATGCCTCAGCCTCCCGAGTAGCTGGGATTACAGGTGTGCGCCACCACATCCGGCTAATTTTTGTATTTTTAGTATTTTTTTTTTTTAATAGAGACAAGGATTCATCATGTTGGCCAGGCTGGTCTTCAACCCCTGGCCTCAAGTGATCTGCCCCTCGGCCTCCCAAAGTGCTGAAATTACAGGTGTGAGCCACTGTACCTGGCCTCATTCTTTTTTATGACTTAATAGTTCTCCATTGTGTATCTGTGCGACATTTTCTTTATCCATTTATATGTTGATGAACACTTAGGCTGCTTCCAAATTTTAGCTATTGTGAATAGTGCAGCAATAAACATGGGAGTGCAGATGTCTCTTCAATATACTGATTTCCTTTCTTTGGGGTATATACCTAGGAGGGGGATTGGTAGCTTTATTTTTGGGTTTTTCTTTTCTTTCCTCCCCTCCCTCTCCCCTCCCCTCCCACTCCCCACTCTTCCCCTCCCCTTCCTTCCCCTCTTCCCTCCCCCTTTCCTCCTCTCCCCCTTCCCCTCCCCTTTTCTTTCCCTCCCCTCCCCTTTTCCTCTCCTCCCCTTTTCCTCCCCTCCTCTTCCTTTCCCTCCCCTCCCCTCCCCTCCCCTCACCCTTCTTTTCCCCTACACCTTTCCTCCCTTCCCCTCCCCTCCCCTCTCCTCCCTTTTCAACAAGGTCTGACTCTCTTGCCCAGGCTGGAGTGCAGTGGTGTAATGACAGTTCACTGCAGCCTTTATCTCCCAGGCTCAAGTGATCCTCACACCTCAGCCTCCCAAGTACCTGGGACTTCAAGTGTGCACCACTACTCCTAGCTAATTTTCTTTATATTTTGTACAGATGAGGTCTCACTGTGTTGCCCAGGCTGGACTCAAACTCCTGGAATCTTGGACTCAAGTGATCTTCCTGCCTTAGCCTCCAGGCATGAGCCACCTCACCTGGCTATATTTTTAGGTTTTCTTTAGTAACCTCCAAATTGTTCTCCATAGTGGTTGTACTAATTTATATTCTTCCCACCAAAAGTGTATGAGGGTTCCCTATTCTCCACATCCTTGCCAGCATTTGTTATTGCCTGTCTTTTGGATAAAAACCATTTTAACTGGGGTGAGATGGTATCTCATTGTAGTTTTATTTTATTTATTTATTTTGAGACGGAGTCTTACTCTGTTGCCCAGGCTGGAGTGCAGTGGCGCAATCCGCCTCCCGGGTTCAAGCGATTCTCCTGCTTCAGCCTCCTGAGTAGCTGAGATTACAGGTGTGCTCCACTGTGCCCGGCTAATATTTGTATTTTTAGTAGAGACAAGGTTTCACCATGTTGGCCAGGCTGGTCTTGAACTCCTGACCTCAAGTGATCCACCCGCCTCGGCCTCCCAAAGTGCTGGGATTAAAGGCATGAGCCACCATGCCTGGCCTCATTGTAGTTTCGATTTGCATTTCTCCGATGATCAGTGAAGTTAAGCATCTTTTCATATGCCTGTTGAGATTTAAATGTCTTATTTTATAAAATGTCTATTCTGGGCTGGGTGTGGTGGCTCACGCATGTAATCCCAGCACTTGGAGAGGCTGAAGTGGGTGTATCATCTGAGGTCAGGTGTTCACGACCAGCCTGGGCAACGTGTGAAACTCCACCTCTACTAAAAATACAAAAATTAGCTGGGCATGGTGGTGGGCACCTGTAATCTCAGCTACTCACGAGGCCGAAGCATGAGAATCGCTTGAACTCGGGAGGCGGAGGTTGCAGTGAGCTGAGATCGCATCACTGCACTCCAGCCCGTGTGATAGATTGAGACTCTGTCTCAGAAAAACAAAACAAAACATAATGTGTTTTGGGCCGGGCATGGTGGCTCATGCCTGTAATCCCAGCACTTTGGGAGGCCGAGGCGGGCAGATCACCTGAGGTTAGGAGTTCGAGACCAGCCTGGTCAACATGGCGAAAGCCTGTCTCTACTGAAAATACAAAAATTAGCCGGATATATATGTAGAAAGCTGAAACTGCATCCCTTCCTTACACCTTATACAAAAATTAATTCAAGATACATTAAAGACTTAAATGTTAGACCTAAAACCATAAAAACCATAGAAGAAAACCTAGGCAATACCATTCAGGACATAGGCGTGGGCAAGGACTTCATGACTAAACACCAAAAGCAGTGGCAACAAAAGCCCAAAATAGACAAATGGGATTTAATTAAACTAAAGAGCTTCTGCACAGCAAAAGAAATTACCATCAGAGTGAACAGGCAACTTACAGAATGGAAGAAAATTTTTGCAATCTACCCATCTGACAAAGGGCTAATATCCAGAATCTCCAAAGAACTTAAACAATTTTTTTTTTTTATTATACTTTAGGTTTTAGGGTACATGTGCACAATGTGCAGGTTTGTTACATATGTATCCATGTGCCATGTTGATTTCCTGCACCCATTAACTCGTCATTTAGCATTAGGTATATCTCCTAATGCTGTCCCTCCCCACTCCCCCCACCCCACAACAGTCCCCGAGAACTTAAACAAATTTACAAGAAAAAAATCAAACAACCCCATCAAAAAGTGGGCGAAGGATATGAACAGACACTTCTCAAAAGAAGACATTTATGCAGCCAACAGACACATGAAAAAATGCTCATCATCACTGGTCATCAGAGAAATGCAAATCAAAACCACAATGAGATACCATCTCACACCAGTTAGAATGGTGATCATTAAAAAGTCAGGAAACAACAGATGCTGGAGAGGATGTGTAGAAATAGGAACTCTTTTACACTGTTGGTGGGACTGTAAACTAGTTCAACCATTGTGGAAGACAGTGTGGCAATTCCTCAAGGATCTAGAACTAGAAATACCATTTGACCCAGCCATCCCATTACTGGGTATATACCCAAAGGATTATGAATCATGCTGCTATAAAGACACGTGCACACGCATGTTTATTGCGGCACTATTCACAATAGCAAAGACTTGGAACCAACCAAAATGTCCATCAATGATAGACTGGATTAAGAAAATGTGGCACATATACACCATGGAATACTATGCAGCCATAAAAAAGGATGAGTTCATGTCCTTTGTAGGGACATGGATGAAGCTGGAAACCATCATTCTGAGCAAACTATCGCAAGGATAGAAAACCAAACACCGCATGTTCTCACTCATAGGTGGGAGTTGAACAATGAGAACACTTGGACACAGGGCGGGGAACATCACATACCAGGGCCTGTCGTGGGGTGTGGGGAGAGGGCAGGGGGGAGGGATAGCATTAGGAGATATACTTAATGTAAATGATGAGTTAATAGGTGCAGCACACCAACATGACACATGTATACATATGTAACAAACCTGCGCATTGTGCACATGTACCCTAGAACTTAAAGTATAATAATAATAAAAAAATTAGCCAGATGTGGTGGTGCACACCTGTAATCCCAGCTACTCGAGAGGCTGAGGCAGGAGAATTGCTTGAAACGGGGGGCAGAGGATGCAGTGGGCTGAGATCGTGCCATTGCACTCCAGCTGAGATGACAGAGTGACACTCTGCCTCAAAAAAAAAAGCAAGGAGGGGCCAGGCGCGGTGGTTCACGCCTGTAATCCCAGCTACTTGGGAGGCTGAGGCACAAGAATCACCGGAGACAGGAAAGTGGAAGTTGCAGTGAGCCGAGATCGTGCCACTGCACTCCCGCCTGGGTAACAGAGCGAGACTGCGTCTCAAACAAAAAAAAAGCAGCTGGGTGCGGTGGCTCACGCCTGTAATCCCAGCACTTTGGGAGGCCGAGGTGGGTGGATGACGAGGTCAGGAGTTCACGACCAGTCTGGCCAACATGGTGAAAACCCATCTCTACTAAAAATACAAAAAATTAGCTGGGTGTCGTGGCAGGCGCCTGTAATCCCAACTACTCGGGAGGCTGAGGCAGAGAATTGCTTGAACCCAGGAGGCGGAAGTTGCAGTGAGCGGAGACCGCACCACTGTACTCCAGCCTGAGCGACACAGCAAGACTCCATTTCAGAAAAAAAAAAAGAAGGTAAGGAGGCTGTATCAGTACATATGGATCTACTATATATGCTTTTTGTAAAATAAGGATCATAGTTTCACCTTTCTCATACTATTATGGTGAGAGTAAATGAATGAAAGTCATTTAGAACAGTGTGTGGGATAAATATAAGGACACAATAAATGTTAACCAATTATTTCAGTGTATGTGTGTACTGTAATTTATTTACTGAGTTTTCTATTGATGGGCCATAATGTTTCTTTGTTTGGGACGGAGTCTCGCTCTGTTGCGAGGCTGGCGTGCAGTAGGGCGATCTCAGCTCACTGCAACCTCCACCTCCCAGGTTCAAGTGATTCTCTTGCCTTAGCCTCCCGAGTAGCTGGGACTATAGGCATGCGCCACCACACCCAGCTAATTTTTGTATTTTTAGTAGAGATGGGGTTTCACCATGTTGGTCTCAATCTCTTGATCTCATGATCTGCCCACCTTAGCCTCCCAAAGTGCTGGGATTACAGGCATGAGCCACCGCGCCCAGCCTTTTGGTTTTTTTTGTTTTTTTTTTAGACAGAGTCTCCCTCTGTCACCAGGCTGGACTGCAGTGGTGGCGTGATCTCGGCTGACTGCAACCTCTGCCTCCCGGGTTCAAGCGATTCTCCTGCCTCAGCCTCCCGAGTGGCTGGGACTACAGGCGTGCACAACCATGCCCAGCTAATTTTTGTATTTTAGTAGAGACAAGGTTTCACCATGTTGGCCAGGATGGTTTTGTTCTCCTTACGTCGTGATCCGCCTGCCTCAGCCTTCCAAAGTGCTGTGATTACAGGCGTGAGCCACCGTGCCCAGCCTCATAATGTTTTCAATCTTTTGATATTACAAGCCATTCTGCAGTCTTTTAAGATTTTTTTTTTTTTTTTTTGCGACAGAGTTTCGCTCTTGTTGCACAGGCTGGAGTGCCATGGCGCTATTTTGGCTCATTGCAACCTCTGCCTCCCAGGTTCAAGCAATTCTGCCTCAGCCTTCCGAGTAGCTGGGATTACAGGCATGCGACATCCCATCTGGCTAATTTCTTGTATTTTTAGCAGAGACGGGGTTTTACCATGTTGATCAGGGTGGTCTTGAACTCCTGACCTCCAGTGATCCACCCACCTGGGCCTCCCAAAGTGCTGGGATTATAGGCATGAGCCCCGGTGCCTGGCCCAGCCTTTAAGATTTGATTGGGCAGGATGACAGTACCATACTTGAGTTCATTGGTTCAAGCCTGCAGTTACAGGCAAGCCAGGTAGTTGCCTCTCTACTCTGGTTCTCTTGGATTTACCTCTCAGAACAAACTGGCCAGCCAGCCAGCTGCCTTGCACTTTGTTTTGTTATTCACGTTTGTGCTCAGAAATTTCCAAACATTGTCCTGTTAAAACAGTGATGGATAACAGTTCCGGAGAACTCTCTTCCCTTACACACCCACCCACCCACACACACAGCTGTGCCTCTGAAAACACTGCTGAGTTCTCTCTCAGCCCACTCAGTTAAATATCTTTATTAATTCTCCTCCTCACTCGGTCCCTAGATCAGGAGTTAGAATGCCTGGGTTCAAGTTTTAGCTCAATACTAATTATTTAGTTGTGTGACTTTGGATAAATCACTGACCCCTGGTGTCCTGAGGATCAGTGGGCAAAACAAATGTGAAGTGTAAATAGTGAGTTGAGAGACTCCATCCTCTCCTGTCTCCAATCAATGGTTTGTACTACTCAGGTCCTGCTGTTTCGTACTCCAGTTTAGTCCTAGAACCATTTGCTTGCCTAGGGAGAAAAAGCATATTTGGCCTGGCACGGTGGCTGACGCCCAACACTTTGGAAGGGGGAGGCAGGCAGATCACTTGAGCCCAGGAGTTCAAGATCAGCCTGGGGCTGGGCGTGATAGCTCACAACTATAATCCTAGAGCTTTGGGAGGCCAAGGTGGGTGGGTCACTTGAGGTCAGGAATTCGGGACCAGCCTGGCCAACATGGCAAAAACCCGTCTCTACTAAAAAAAACACAAAAATTAGATGGGCATGGTAGTGCATGCCTGTAATCCCAGCTACTCTGAAGGCTGAGGCAGGAGAATCACTTGAACCCGGGAGGCAGAGGTTGCAGTGAGCCCAGATGGTGCCATTGCACTCCAGCCTGGGTGACACAGCGAGAGACCCTGTCTCTTAAAAAAAAAAAAAAAGGCAAGATAGTGGTTACCCTTCAGCAGAGTAGTAACTGACTGTGGGGTGGGGGGTGGGCAAAAGGCGAGGCTTTGGCAAGTTCAGAATATTCTATTTGTTGATTTGTGCATTGGGCACAGACACATGAGTGTGTTCAGTTTATGAAAATTCATCTGGCCGGGCGCAGTGGCTTACGCCTGTAATCCTAGCACTTTGGGAGGCTGAGGTGGGTGGATTGCTTTGAGCTCAGGAGTTTGAAACCAGCCTGGGCAATGTGGCGAAACCCTATCTCTACAAAAAATACAAAAATGGGCCGGGCCTAGTGGCACGCACCTATAGTCCCAGCTATTTGGGAGGCTGAGGCTGGAGGATCGCTTGAGTCAGGAAGTAGAGGTTGCAGTGAGCCAGGATTGTGCTGTTGCACTCTATCTTGGGCAACAGAGTGAGACCCTGTCTCAAAAAATAAAATAAAACAGCATTAAGACATATACCTAATGCTAAATGATGAGTTAATGGGTGCAGCACACCAACATGGCACATGGATACATATGTAACAAACCTGCACATTGTGCACATGTACCCTAAAACTTAAAGTATAATAATAATAATAATAATAAATAAAATAAAATAAAATAAAATAAAAAATTCATCAAGCGGTACACTTATATTTGCACTTTTTCTTTTTTTTTTTTTTGAGACGGCGTCTCGCTCTGTCGCCCAGGCTGGAGTGCAGTGGCGCAATCTCGGCTCACTGCAAGCTCCGCCTCCCGGGTTCACGCCATTCTCCTGCCTCAGCCTCTCTGAGTAGCTGGGACTACAGGCACCTGCCACCACGCCCGGCTAATTTTTTTTTGTATTTTTAGTAGAGACAGGGTTTCACCGTGGTCTCGATCTCCTGACCTCGTGATCCGCCTGCCTTGGCCTCCCAAAGTGCTGGGATTACAAGCGTGAGCCACCGCGCCCGGCCTGCACTTTTTCAGTATATTACACTTCAATAAAAAGAAAACAGGCTGGATGCAGTAGTTCACTCCTGTAATCCCAGCACTTTGGGAGGCCGAGGTGGGTGGATTGCCTGAGGTCAGGAGTTCGAGACCAGCCTGGCTAACATGGTGAAACCCTGTCTCTACTAAAAATACAAAAATTAGCAGGGTGTGGTGGCGGGCGCCTGTAATCTCACCTACTCAGGAGGCTGAGGCAGGAGAATTGCTTGAACCCAGGAGGCGGAAGTCACAGTGAGCCGAGATCGCGCCATTGCACTCCAGCCTGGGAAACACAGCAAGACCCCCACTCAAAAAAAAAAAAAAAAAAAAAAGTCTTTCAGACTGGTTACAATACTGAAACTAAAGCAGTGATGAAGTCAACCTCCAGTCAGCTGTACTGATGCAAAGGAGAAAATATCCTAGCTGAGATAAAGATTCAGACACCAAGGATATCGTCTCTGATTCTTACCAAGGGCAGCCTGAAGTTCCTATCGCATTAATGCAGAAATTAGTTGAGGTCAGGGATTGCTTTTAAAATCCTAGAAGGAGTCGGGCATGGTGGCTCATGCCTGTAATCCCAACACTTTGGGAGGCTGAGGTGGGTGGATTGCCTGAGGTCAGGAGTTCGAGACCAGCCTGGCCAACACAGTGAAACCCCATCTCTACTAAAAATACAAAAAATTAGCTGGGCATGGTGGCAGACGCCTGTAATCCCAGCTACTACGGAGGCTGAGGCAGGAGAATTGCTTGAACCTGGGAAGTGGCGGTTGCAGTGAGCCAAGATCGTGCCATTGCACTCCAGCCTGGGCAACAAGAGTGAAACTCCATCTCAAACAAACACAAAAATCCTAGAAGGCTGGGCACGGTGGCTCGCACCTGTAATCCCAGCACTTAGGGAGGCTGAGGCAGGAAGATCATCTGAGCCCTGTGTAACTGCCTAATGGGATCACCTAGTCTGCTGCCTACACAGCAGATATATCAAGACAGGGGAATTGCAATGGCAAAAGAGTAATTCACGCAGAGCCAGCTGTGCAGGACAGTGGAGTTTTATTATTATTATTATTATTATTGATTCAGCGTCTCGCTGTTTCGCCAGGCTGGAGTGCAGTGGTGCGATCTTGGCTCACTGCAACCTCCACCTCCCGGGTTCAAGTGCTTCTCCTGCCTCAGACTCCCAAGTAGCTGGGACGACAGCTGCACGCCACCACGCCCAGCTAATTTTTGTATTTTTACTAGAGACAGGGTTTCACCATGTTGGCCAGGATGGTCTCGATCTCTTAACCTCATGATCCGCCTGCCTCAGCCTCCCAAAGTGCTGAGATTACAGGCGTGAGTCACCATGCCCGGCCTGGAGTTTTATTATTACTGAAATCAGTCTCCCTGGAGCATTAAGGGATGAGAGTTTTTAAAGATAATTTGGTGGGTAGGGGCTTAGGAAGTGGGGAGTGCTGATTGGTCAGGTTTGAGATGGAATCATAGGGAGTTGAAATGAGTTTTTCTTGCTGTCTTCTGTTCCTGGTTAGGATGGCAGACCTATTAGGGCCAGATTACCAGTCTGGATGGTATCAGCTGATCCACTGAGTGCAGGGTCTGCAAAATATCTCAAGCACTGATCTTAGGTTTTACAATAGTGATGTTATCTCCAGGAGCGGTTTGGGGAGGTTTAGACTCTTGGAGCCCATGGCTGCATGACTCCTAAATTGTAATTTCTAATCTTGTAGCTTAATTTGTTAGTCCTGCAAAGGCAGACTGGACCCCAGGGAAGAAGGGGGCCTTTTCGGGAAAGGGCTGTTATCGATTTTGTTTCAGAGTGAAACCATGAACTGAATTCCTTCCCAAAGTCAGTTTGGCCTATGCCCAGGAATGAACAAGGACAGCTTAAGGGTTAGAAACAAGATAGAGTCAGTTAGGACTGATTTCTTTCACTGTCATAAAATCCTCAGTTATAATTTTGCAAAGGCAGTTTACCAGGAGTTTGAGACCAGCCTGGGCAACATAACAAGACCCCTATCTCTACAAAAAAAAAAAATTAGCCAGGTGCAGTGGTGTGCACCTGTAGTCCCACCCACTCAGGAGGCTGAAGCGGGAGGATTGCTTGAGCCCAGGACTTTGAGGCTGCATTGAGCTGTGATCACGCCACTGCACTCCAGCCTGGGCAACAAAGTGAGACCCTGTGTTTAAAAAAAAAAAACAAAAAAAAACTTTGGGAGGCGTCAGAGTCGAGACCATCCTGGCTAAAGTGAAACCCTCTCTACTAAAAAAAAATTAGCCAGGCACGATGGCGGGCGCCCCTAGTCCCAGCTACTTGGGAGCCTGAGGCAGGAGAATGGCGTGAACCTAGGAGGGTGAGCTTGCAGTGAGCCGAGATCGCGCCACTGCACTCCAGCCTGAGTGACAGAGTGAGACTCCGTCTCAAAAAAAGAAAAAAAAAAGAAAAGAAAGAAAAAAGCCGGGCACGCGGTGGCTCACGCCTGTTATCCCAGCACTTTGGGAGACCGAGGCGGGCGGATCACGAGGTCAGGAGTTCGAGACCAGCCTGACCAACATGGTGAAACCCCGTCTCTACTAAAAATACAAAAATTAGCCTGGCGTGGTGGCGCGCACCTGTAATACCAGCTACCCAGGAGGCTGAGGCAGGAGAATCGCTTGACCCCAGGAGGTGAAGGTTGCAGTGAGCCAAGATCGCGCCACTGCACTCCAGCCTGGGCGACACAGAGACTCCGTCTCAAAAAAAAAAAAAAAATCGTAGGAGCATCACAACTCACAGCACCTTCCTGTTGTCTGAAGGCCCCTCCTTTGGATCCCTCAGGACTGGCTCCAGGGCTTCAGCCTTGGAACTAGTTGTGGACTTTGGGTCCCTTTGGAATATTTATCTTTGGCTTGGAATAATGCAACAACATACCAGACCCAGCCTTGCCTTCTCTACGCCCTGTTCCTCCACAAATGACTCCAAGACTGTACCCTTAATCCTGAACCCTTTGCTGCACTTGCCCTAGTGAAAATCAAAGGTCTGCAAAGGCCGCGTCATTCCTGAATGATGTTCGGAGTCTGATGTCGTTTCTATGGGGGATTAAAATTAGCTACACTGGAGATGAATTACGGGGTGCAATGCAGCCAGTAAGGAGGGAAAGGGAGGCAGGTGCGATTCCTTCCACCTAAGCATCCTGGCCTGGCAGGCAACCTTTCCAGGGTCTTTCAGGCTGCAAACGACAAATCGTTGAGGATTGTGGGTTTCTCACGCGTAGGTGGCAGCGGCAAGTTAACCCCAGGAGAGGTGCCAGTCAGCAGATAATTTGCAAACTAACGTATTCTCCTCCTCCGAGGATCTGAGCCTCACGAAATAGTCTTTTCTTCCTTTTTCTCCCTCCCGCAGTCGAGTCGCTTTCCGTCCAGCTGGGGTCCCCTCCCCGCCCGGGTCCCCTCCCCCTCCCGGTCCCCTCCCCCGCCCGGGCTCCTCTCTGTCTCCCCCTCCCGGACTGCGTCCTCGCTCCGCCGGGCCCTCCTCGCCGCCAGCTTGTGAATGAGACGCTCAGTTTCTCAATGGAGCCGCGGGGGGCTCGGGCGGCCGCGGGGCGGCCGCGGCGTTGGCCGTGAGTCAGGAGGGGGGCGCGTTTCCCTCGCTCCCTCTCCACTCCCTCCCTTTCGCTGCGGCCGCCCGCGAGGAGCCTGGCTGAGGCAGCCGCGCAGGTCGCAGGGCCAGCGTCCGCGAGGACGGCCCGGTTGGGCGGCCCCGAGCCCTGTGGCGCTGTGGAGGAGCGGGAGCGCGGCCGAGGAAGCGGGGCGCCGAGGGGGTCGGCGGCCTTCGGGAAATTTCCGCCGACCCTTCGCTCCCGGCTCTAAAAGTTCCTGATTTCCGATTTCCTTTTAAATCCCGATCGTCTGTTAGCTCTTCGCCTGCACTTTTTCTTCCCCAGGAGATAAGGGGGAGTGTGAGGAAAGGAGCGAATAATATAAAAAAGGATTTCCTCCCGGAAGACAGCGGCAGTTCGGAGAGATTTTTCTGAAGGAAGCAGAAGCAGCGTTTGCGGCCGCTGCGGGCGCCGGGCCCTGCCGGCCACACTATGCGCGAGCCGGCCCGGGGCTGCTGAGGCGCGGGGACGCGGAAGCGGAGGCCGAGCGCGGCGGGCTCCCGCGCTCGCGAGCGAGTTCTGTCCGCCCGGCGGCGGTGGCGGTGGGATGGAGCCCGCGACCGCACCCTGGCCCGACATGGCGCCGGAGCTGACCCCGGAGGAGGAGCAGGTAAGCGGGCCGGAGGCCGCCGCGGTGGGTGTGTCCGGGCCCCCGAGGCCTACGCTGGCCTCTACCTCCCGAGCCCCGGCTCTTTGCAGCCCCGGGCCCGCAGCGCCCCCGCTCCCGTGCCCGGCCCGCGGGCCTCCCTCACCGTCGACCGCGCCCCAGGCCGCCATCCCCTCGTCGGGGGACCCACGGGACCTGCTCCTGTTCCCGCCGCTTCTTTCCCCAAGGCTTACGGGCCTCAGATGGTGCCCTCCGCACCCCACCCCCTATTCCAGGGGCAAATTTCCTTGGATCCAGGGGCCTCCTTCCTGAGATTTGCAGAACCGCTGCTTGCCCCCGGCCCTTCCGCTCCCTTGTAAATGTTTTCCGTGAGGGTTTGTGGCTTTTGAAGGGCAGGAAAAGCCCCAGTTTTGGGGGTGCTTCCTGTGGGGATTATCTCCCTTCCCGAGGAGAGGGCTGAGAATATTGGATGCATAGATGCCCTAGATTTTCAGAGGAGGCTCTTAGGTTTCTCAGGCCCAATTGAGCAGGTTATAGAAGATCCAGCCCTTCTCGTGTTCCTAAAGTCCCTGGCCTTGACCCCCCTATTCAGCTATCCCAGATGGGGCGCATGTCCTCACCCCCGGTCCCCTACCCTCGTCTCATCTGACTGTCTCCATCTTTCTGAAGCTTACATTGAGCTCTATTGTTCCTTAAAAGCCTATGACCTTTAGTTTTCAGAAGGAAGTGGTTTGTTGTCTAATTTTGGGGGCCCTTGTAACTTTCCCTCCCGCACATTCCAGCTGCGGAGACAGGGACCACTCCTGAGGAAGACGGGAAGGTCTGCTAGCTTAGATTGGGAACTCTACGGGCTTTTCGCTGTCTCTTCCTTGGCACTGCCCATACCCCGCCATAGCTATGCTCGATTATAGTCATAGTCTGATTCCATGTTATAAATAAAAAAATAAAAATAAACATGAAAAAAGAAAAAGGCAAACCATGCTGGCAACCCATTTCAAGCTCTACAGCTCTTGTTTCCAAGGACCACATTTGCTAGCACAGCCTCTAGTGTGAAGACAGTCTAGTTTTACAAACTATTATTGGCTAATGGGCTTGTTGACCTGATTTTTTAAAGTCCTTGTCTTTTCTCCTCATTTGTGGAGATGACATTTTTCTATTTGGCCTCAGGCCACGGTTTTGTCTTTTGACACCTGGTGATGAAATCAGTATGGGAAAAAAATTTAAAAAGAATTCTGCTTTGTAGAAGCAGTGGTAATGAATGTCCTGGTAACTGCAGTTGGATGTTAATAAAATGCTAGTCAGACCCTAGTGCAAGCAGGTGGCCAAGGAGCCCATCCTGCCAGAATTGGGAAGCACTTCAGTACTAAGATAGGATGTGTTGGCTGATTTTAAAGGGACAAAATCTCTTTCTTTCATCCTTTTCCTTGGGTCAGTCAGATTTGTTTTTAAGACTTAAAGGCATCAGTATTCTATGCAAATAGCATCCGTTGCAAATTTGAAAGCTAAAACCAGGAAAAGTAAATATTAAAGTATTGATAGTATTGACATAGTATTGGCTTTACTTTGTACATAGCGCGTACACATATATGCAGAATGTGTTTAACTAGTAAAAACCTTATCTTTTACCCTGAATTGAATGTGATGGGCATTAACAAGGACTAGGATGGAAACGGCAAAATGTTTATTAAAGTCAAGAGATTGTGTGTGTGTGTGTGTGTGTGTGTGTGTTTAAAATCTTATATCTTTTTTTCCTACAAAATATTTTTTTACAAGCATTTCAAAATATTGAAACATAAAAGCAGTATGGTTCTAATTATGGTAATGCCTAATGTTATCATATTTTAGTTTAATATCACATAAGAGTACTCTCTTTTTTTTTGAGATGGAATTTTGTTTTTTTTTGTTTTTTGAGACAGAGCCTTGCCCTGTCATCCAGGCTGGAGTGCAGTGGCCTGATCTTGGCTCACTGCAACCTCTGCTTCCAGGGTTCAAACGATTCTCCTGCCTCAGCCTCCCGAGCAGCTGGGATTACAGGCGCCTGCCACCATGCCCAGCTAATTTTTGTATTTTTAGTAGACACGGGGTTTCACCATGTTGGCCAGGCTGATCTTGAACTCCTCACCTCATGATCTGCCCACCTCGTCCTCCAAAAGTGCTGGGATTACAGTCGTGAGTCACCGTGCCCTGCCGGAGTTTGGGTTTTGTTGCCCAGACTGGAGTGCAATGGCGTGATCTCAGCTCACTGCAACCTCCGTCTCCCGGGTTCAAGCGATTCTCCTGCCTCAGCCTCCTGAGTATCTGGGATTACAGGTACCCACCATGCCCAGCTAATTTTTGTATTTTTAGTAGAGATGGGGTTTCACCATGTTGGCCAGGCTACTCTTATCATACTCCTGGCCTCAGGTGATCCACCTGCCTTGGCCCCCCAAAGTGTTGGGATCACAGGCGTGAGCCACCGCGCACAGCCAAGAGTACCCTTTTCTTTTTTAACTGAGTCTTGCTCTGTCGCCAGGCTGAAGTGTAGCGTTGTGATCTCGGCTCACTGCAAATTCCGCCTCCCTGATTCAAGGGATTCTCCTGCCTCAGCCTCCCGAGTAGCTGTGACTACAGGCATGCGTGCCACCACGCCCAGCTAAGTTTTGTATTTTTACTAGAGACGGGGTTTCACCATGTTGGAGGATGGTCTCGATCTCTTGACCTCGTGATCCACCCGCCTTGGCCTCACAAAGTGCTGGGATTACAGGCCTGAGCCGCCATGCCCAGCCAAGAGTACTCTTTTGTTTTTTTGAGATGGAGTCTGGCTCTGTCGCCCAGGCTGGAGTGCAGTGGCGTGATCTCGGCTCACTACAAGCTCCGCCTCCTGGGTTCATGCCATTCTCCTGCCTCAGCCTCCGGAGTAGCTGGGACTACAGGCGCCCGCCACCACGCCCGGCTAATTTTTCGTATTTTTAGTAGAGATGGGGTTTCCCCGTGTTAGCCAGGATGGTCTCTATCTCCTGACCTCGTGATCCACCCGCCTCGGCCTCGCAAAGTGCTGGGATTGCAGGCATGAGCCACCGCCCCCAAACAAGAGTACTCTTAACTATTAAGGTTTATTTAAGGCCAGGCGTGGTGACTCACGCCTGTAATCCCAGCACTTTGGGAGGCCGAGGTGGGTGGATCATGAGGTCAGGAGATCGAGACCATCCTGGCTAACAAGATGAAACCCCGTCTCTACTAAAAATACAAAAAATTAGCCGGGCGTGGTAGTGGACGCCTGTAGTCTCAGCTACTTGGAAGGCTGAGGCAGGAGAATGGCATGAACCCGGGAGGCAGAACTTGCAGTGAGCTGAGATTGCACCACTGCACTCCAGCCTGGGCGACAGAGCAAGACTCTGTCTCAAAAAAAAAAAAAAAAAAAAAGATTTATTCAAAATATTTAAATTAAACAGCAGTACATAAGTGTTAACCTTATCAAAGTGGTCCTCATGGGAAATGACACATTCACTCCATAATGCTGCCCTATTGCTCAAACCAATTTAACATTCATTTGGAGTTGATTTAGAAGCTTGTGGCAGAATCTTTGAAATTTCTTCAGTGTGGGAAAATCCTTGTACTTTTGAGAGTCAGTTTGATTTCTGTAAATAGCAAAAAATCTCTTAGAGCCTTATTTAAAGTAGGGGATCAAATTGGGTTTACACATTTTCATGCCAAAGTGTAGTGCAGTTAGGCCCTTTTTGGCCTGTGTGAACAGCCTTAAAGATATTTCTTTTCATTATTTTTTTCTTTCTTTTTTTTTTTTTTGAGACAGAGTTTTGCTCTTGTTGCCCAGGCTGGAATGCGATGGCGTGATCTTGGCTCACTGCAACCTCTGCCTCCCGGGTTCAAGCAATTCTCCTGCCTCAGCCTCCCTAGTAGCTGGGATTACAGGCGCCCGCCACCACACCCAGCTAAGTTTTTGTATTTTTAGTAGAGATGGGGTTTCACTGTGTTGGCCAGGCTGGTCTCGAACTCCTGACCTCAGGCAATTCACCCACCTCAGCCTCCCAAAATGCTGGGATTACAGGCATGAGCCACTGCACCTGGCTCCTCAAAGACATTTCTGAAGCAGAATACCTCCTGAGTGGTATCTCCTTCTGTACAGTCATATGAATCAGAAACCCAGAAGTCTTGGACACTGCTGTCCCTCTGCCCTTGTGTACAATACAGTGTTAGATTTTCCTGAATATCTCTTGAATTCATTGGCTTCCTTCTACCATCACTGCCATCACCCTGTTCCAAGCTACTATCCTATCCTGACAGGACTTTTGTTTCCCACCTGGTCCATCCGTATTCCAGAATCCAGAAGCCAGAGTCCTGTTGATTTCATCTTCCCCTCAGCCTGCCTGCCCCGCCAAGAAGCATTCATAAAACTCTTCAGTGGCTTCTGGTTGCTTTTTTTTTTTTTTTTTTTTGTGGAGACAGGATCTCATTTTTTCACCCAGGCTGGAGTCCAGTGGTGTAATCACGGCTCATTACAGCCTCGACCTCCTGGGTTCAAGCCGTCCTGCCTCAGCCTCCCAAAGCCTTAGGATTACAGGCCTTGTCATTGCTCTTGAGATCAAATTACAACTTTTGAACGTAGGCTATGTATCTAGGCCCTTGTGCAGCCTAGGCCCTAGCTAATTCTCACACTTGTCTCTGCTCCATGCACACTGGCCTTATAGTCCTGCGTTCTTGCCATGTTTCCTCCTGCTTACAGGGTCTTTGCAGGAGCTGCTTTCCTCTATCTGGAAACACCTCCCTTTGTTAACCTCCTCTTCATCCTTCAGCTCTCAAGTTTCACCTCCTTGGAAGGCCTTCCTTGACTTCAGTTAGAGTAGATTCTAACCTAATAGGTTCTCAGAGCACCCTTTACCTGTCATTCACATCACTTGTCACAAGTTAACACTTACTTGTGTGATTACATGACTGCAAGCAAGTTCTATGAGGGTTGGGATTATTTTCACTTGCTCCCCATCATATGCACATTGCCTAGCATAATGACTGACATAATGACTGGCACTTACGGAAATACTTGCAGAATGAATGAAGAGTAGTTGTACTCCTGTTTTGTATACAGGTAGCATCATCTTCTTTCAGAGTGGCTTAAAAATAAGCACATTACATATTTTGATTTTTTTCCCTATCAAATGGCAATATATACTTTGATTTATATGCTGTGTATGCATTGATATAGTTTTTGAAAGTCATGATTAGTCTCATTTTCTGTCTAGGCATGTGTTGAACAGATATAAATCCTCATTTGTAACTTTGGTGTTTCTTGTTTTTTCAGCTCTTCAATAATTATAAAGGCTACAATTGGGCTACAAGGAGAAATATGATGTTTTTGCTTTTAAGGAGCTTATATGAATAACAGTCATAACAGTATCTTTTCTTTTCTTTTCTTTTTTTTTTTTTTTTTTTTTGAGACGAAGTCTTTCTCTGTCCCCCAGGCTGGAGTGCAGTGGCGCGATTTCGGCTCACTGCAAGCTCCGCCTCCCGGGTTCACGCCATTCTCCTGCCTCAGCCTCCCGAGTAGCTGGGACTACAGACGCCCGCCACCACGCCCGGCTAATTTTTTGTATTTTTAGTAGAGACGGGGTTTCACCGTGTTAGCCAGGATGGTCTCGATCTCCTGACCTCGTGATCCGCCCTCCTCGGCCTCCCAAAGTGCTGGGATTACAGGCTTGAGCCACCGCGCCCGGCCCATAACAGTATCTTTTCTAAACTCCTGCTTTGAGTCAGGCTCTGTGGTGGGCATTTCACATGCAATTAATCGTCCCTCCCAAGACTGGAATTACTACCGTCACTTTGCAAATAAGAAAACTGACTGAGAGAAGGAAATTGCCCAAGGTCACATAGTTAACAAGTGATGTAGCCATGATTTCCACCCAGGTCTAGGTTTTCTGCCTTCACTGCCAGTATTTCCTCTTTTACACTACATTACTTCCCATGAAGCCATTAGCCAGTTTATTTAGATGCCTAAGTGGGTATAAAATAGCTAATTTTGTGGGTTTTGGTATTGATATATGTGTTTGGTTTTATTAATGCTTCTTAAAATATAGTTTGAAAGGTACAGAGGAAAAGATATAGAAAACCTTTACTCAACTGTATATTGCCAGCGGAAACATATTGTATACTCTGTGCAAGAAATTATGATGAAATTACTATAGGAAAAAAATTTGTTCCTTGAAACAGAGTTGTCAACTCTCCATTTCAAGGTGTGGTCACAACTATAATAAAATTTTATTTTCTCTATATCTTCTTGTTCTTTTACACAAGAAGGCTTGTAAAAGCCTTTATTTTTCTTTCTTTTTTTCTTTTTTTTTGAGACAGAGTCTCGCTCTGTTGCCCAGGCTGGAGCGCAGTCGTGGCTCACTGCAACCTCTGCCTTCCGGGTTCAAGCGATTCTCCTGCCTCAGCCTCCCGAGTAGCTGGGACTACAGGCATGCACCATCACACCCGACTAATTTTTGTATTTTCTTTTTAGTAGAGATGGGGTTTCACCATGTTGGCTAGTCTAGTCTCCAACTCCTGATCTCAAGTGATCCGCCTGCCTTGGCCTCCCCAAGTGCTCGGATTACAGGCGTGAGCCACCATGCATGGCCATAAAAGCCTTTCTTAATGGGCTGGCAGTTTGGCAGTGTGAAGGACAATTTCTACATATAAGTATTAATCTTCATTGTCATTATGTTATTAATTGTGTTTTGAGACGGAGTCTTGCTTTGTTGCCCAGGCTGGAGTGCAGTGGCACGATCTCAGCTCACTGCTACCTCTGCCTCCTGGGTTCAGGCGATTCTCGTGCCTTGGCCTCCTGAGTAGCTGGGATTACAGGCACCTGCCACCATGCCTGGTTAATTTTTGTATTTTTTTTTTTTTTTTTTTGAGACGGAGTCTGGCTCTGTCTCCCAGGCTAGAGTGCAGTGGCGCGATTTCGGCTCACTGCAAGCTCCGCCTCCTGGGTTCACGCCATTCTCCTGCTTCAGCCTCCTGAGTAGCTTGGACTACAGGCGCCCGCTGCCACGCCCGGCTAATTATTTGTATTTTTGGTAGAGACGAGGTTTCACAGTGTTAGCCAGGGTGGTCTTGATCTCCTGACCTTATGATCCTCCTGCCTCGGCCTCCCTAATTTTTGTATTTTTAGTAGAGATGGGATTTCACCATGTTGCCCATGCTGGTCTTGAACTCTTGACCTTAGGTAATCCACCTGCCTCAGCAGCCCAAAGTGCTGGGATTACAGGTGTGAGCCACCTCGCCCTGCCAAGACTCTTAACTAGAACTCTCACTAGATTAAAATTCTGTGTAATTATAGCTGTTTAGGGTCTTTTGGTTTTGCATGGATATCCCAGTGGTGATTGATAGGACAATAGAGTAGTTTTCGAAAGTACTTATGCTTCTGTTAATAGTTTTATTTTTATTTTTTATTTAGTTTTTTGAGACAGAGTCTTGCTCTGTCACCAGGCTGGAGCACAATGGCACAACCTCCACCTCCCGTGTTCAAGCGATTCTTCTGCCTCAGCCTGCCAAGCAGCTGGGACTACTGGCGTGCACCACCATGCCCGGCCAATTTTTGTATTTTAGTAGAGATGGGGTTTCACCATGTTGGCCAGGATGGTCTCTATATCCTGACCTCGTGATCCACCTGCCTCTGCCTCCCAAAGTGCTGGGATTACAAGTGTGAGCCACCGCCAATTTATTTTATTTTATTTTTTAAATAATAGAGATAAGGTGTCACTATGTTGCCCAGGCTGGTCTTGAACTCCAGGACTCAAGCAGTCTACCCACCTTGGCCTCCCAAAATGCTGGGAGTACAGGCGTGAGCCACCACGCCCAGCCTGAAATTATTTTTTTTGTTTTGTTTCTTTATTTTAATTTTATGTTTTTTCTTTTTTTGAAAATTCTTCAAGTTTATGTCATGTAGACCTTACAGTGTTGTAAGGATTAATAAGGAGATGCATGTAGAGCACTTAGCCCAATGCTTATATAATAAGTAGTCAGAAAAGTTAGCCATTATTATGATATTCATCATTGTTCTTTGTTTTTTCGTTTTGAGACAGTCTTGTTCTGTCACCTAGACTAGAGTGCAGTGGCACGATCTCGGCTCACTGCAACCTCCGCCTCCTGGGTTCAAGCAAGTCTCCTGCCTCAGCCTCCCGAGTAGCTGGGATTACAGGTGTCCGCCACCATACCTGGCTAATTTTTGTATTTTTAGTAGAGACGGCGTTTCACCACGTTGGCCAGGCTGGTCTCAATCTCCTGACCTCAGGTGATCCGCCTGCCTCGGTCTCCCAGAGTGCTGGGATTACAAGGCATGAGCCACCGTGCCCGTCCTCATTGTTTTGGAATAGCGAAAAATTTTAGAACCATGTTGGCTTAAGCCAATTACAAGGGGAAAAAATATTCATATCCACTCTGGGGACCATCACCTAGTACAGGTTCTTATGAATTCCAGAAAATTGTTATCTTGCATTTTTATAGTGTAGTTTTTAAAAGCCTATTCTAATTGCATGGTGTGGTTTTTGCTTTTTTTTTTTTTTTTTGGATACAGGGTCTTACTCTGTCACCCAGGCTGGAATGCAGTGGCATGATCATAGCTCACTGCAACCTCAACCTCCCAGCCTCCCAGGCTCAAGTGATCCTTCCATCTCAGCCTCCTGGGTTCCTGGGACTACAGGCATGCTACTACACATGACTAATTTTTTATATTTTTTGTAGAGGGGGGTTTTACCATGTTGCCCAGGCTGGTCACGAACTCCTAAGCTCAAGCAATCCTCCTGCCTCAGCCTCCCAAAGTGTTGGGATTACAGGCATGAGCCACTGTGCCCAGTCTGGTTTGGATTTTTGTAATGGAATCTTTTAAAGCTAAAAATTTAACTGCTTTAGCGTGGACTTCAGAGATTTTTGGCATTTTTCCCAAGGGCAAGGGTTTTGTCCCATTTCTTGCGGCCAAGAACTTCCCTTTTCCCACAGTCTTACATGTCCTGTGCTAAATGTCATCTGTCTCCCCGGAAGTTACCATACGTCAAGGACCAAATGATTCATGATGTTAAATTGAGGTCTTCTACAGAGAGAAAGAAGGAAGGAAAGGTGAAGAACTCTTATTTTCATTATTGCTGATAGTTTGTGATATTGTAAGTAGCAATTAGGTAAAATCTCATTTGGATGTGAGAATTTTGCTCTATTAAAAATTTCTGGTTGGGTGTGGTGTGGCTCACGCCTGTAATCCCAGCATTTCGGGAGGCCGAGGCAGGTGGATCACAAGGTCAAGAGATCAAGACCATCCTGGCCAACATGATGAAATCCCGTCTCTAGTAAAGATACAAAAATTAGCTGGGAGTGGTGGTGCGCACCTGTAGTCCCAGCTACTCATGAGGCTGAGGCAGGAGAATTGCTTGAACCGGGAGGCAGAGGTTGCTGTGAGCTGAGATCGCGCCACTGCACTCCAGACTGGTGACAAAGCGAGAATCCATCTCAAAAAAAAAAAAAAATTCTGAGCACAAGGGTCTTGGACTTTAGTTTTGTGAATATTAAGGGGCCTGGAGGTTTTCTCTAAGGAACCTGACCTAGTACTTATGAATGAATTGAAAAGACACTCCTTTAGAAAGGAGCAGAACTGGTTTTTTTTTTTTTTTTTTGAGATGGAGTTTCACTCTTGTCACGATCTCCGCTCACTGCAACCTCCGCCTCCTGGGTTCAAGCGATTTTCCGGCCTCAGCCTCCCAAGTAGCTGGGATTACAGGCACCCGCCACCACGCCTGGCTAATTTTTGTATTTTGTGTAGAGATGGGGTTTCACCTTATTGACCAGGTTGCTCTTGAACTCCTGATTTCAGGTGATCAGCCTGCCTCGGCCTCCCAAAGTGCTGGGATTACAGGCGTGAGCCACCATGCCTGGCCAGGAGCTAAACTGTTTTAAAGAGGTAAAAGTTAAGACTCATCGCGAGTATATTTTAGTTTCATTTTCTGACTTTTATGCCTTTATTGTCTTGGAAAAGCCATAGTAATTTTGGAGTACTTAAACTTTATTTTCTAAATATTAAGCCCCATTTTATGGCAGTGTGGGTGGTCCATTGCAGTGCCAAGATTAGAAGTCATAGAACCTAACCCTGATTATTTGTTCAGATACAACCTCTAGTGTAATATCAGCCATTTCACTGCTTCTGTCTACCATCCTGCCTTGGTATATCAGACAATTCTGGTACTTTCTTTTTCCTAATCAATTATTTTAACATTTTCCCCCTAAGCACACCTCCATGCGAGATCTTGGTTGCTCTTCCTGACCACTAAAATAACCACCGTTTTCTATTCCTATTCTTCTGGAATAAGGGAAGATGTTCCTAGAAAAGGTAGTTGAGCCTACACTTCTCAGTGCTGGAGGGCCTGGCATCAGCACTTTTATATCTGATTTTGAAAAGGCCCCTTAGGAACGTAACTGAGTTAGCTTCTTAAGCATTTGGTTCACTTTTTAAAAATTTTTTTAGTAAGAGACAGGGTTTCGCTCTGTTGCCCAGGCTGAAGTGCAGTGGCTTGATCCTAGCTCACTGCAGCCTGAAATTCCTGGGCCCAAGTGGTCCTCCTTCCTCAGCCTCCATAGTGGCTGGAACTACAAGCATGTACCACCATGCCTGGCACATTTTTTTTTTTTTTAAAGAGATGGGGGTATTGCTTTGTTGCCCAGGCTGGTCCGGAACTCTTGGGTTCAAGCAATCCTCCAGCCTCGGCCTCCCAAAGTGCTAGGATTACAGACATGAGCCACTGTGTCCATCCAGCATTAGGTTTTTTTTTTTTTTTTTTTTTTTTGAGACAAGGTCTCACTCTGTCACCCAGACTGGAGTGCAGTGGCATGATCATGGTTTGCTGAAGCCTTGACCTCCCTGGCCCAAGGAATCCTCCTACCTCAGCCTCCTGAGAAGCTGGGACTAAAAGTGTGCACCACCACACCACCATGCCCAGTTAGATTTTTTATTTTTTATTTGTTGTAGAGACAGGATCTTGTTCTGTTGCCCAGGCTGGTCTTAAACTCCTGGGCTCAAGTGATCCTCCAGCCTTGGCCTCCCAAAGTGCTGGGATTACAGGCGTGAGCCACTGCACCTGGCTGGCATTAGGTTGTTAAACATGGACATGGAGGGTCCAAACAGGAGGCAGAGAAGTTCCAGAACTCATGGGAAACCTTATTTATTAAGGATTGGTGATCTCTTAGGTCCAAACTATAAAATGATAAGACCGAAACAGTAGATTAGAGATGATTTTTTTCTTTAATTTCTGCTTCTGAGATAAGCATTTCATTTTTTCTTTTCTTTTTTTTTTTTTTGAGACGGAGTCTCGCTGTGTTGCCCAGGCTGGAGTGCAGTGGTGCAATCTCGGCTCACTGCAAGCTCTGCCTCTCGGGTTGATGCCATTCTCCTGCCTCAGTCTCCCGAGTAGCTGAGTAGCTGGGACTACAGGCGCCTGCCACCACGCCCGGCTAATTTTTTGTATTTTTAGTAGAGACAGGGTTTCACCATGTTAGTCAGGACGGTCTCGATCTCCTGACCTCGTGATCTGCCCACCTCGGCCTCCCAAAGTGCTGGGATTACAGGCATGAGCCACCGCGCCTGGCAGCGTTTCATTTTTTCTCTGGGAAAGGCAATTTCTGTAGTATGTACCAGTTTCCTCTGAAATACCAAATCTATCCACAACATACCTACACAGTACTTGTCACTTTTTTCAGTGCAGGTAGCACAGGTAAGTTTATTGAATTATTCTGAAGCCAGAATTTATTTCTACAGTAATTTCTGGGCAGGTTCTAAAAAAGTCATCTGTGACTTTAGGACTGAAGTGTCTCGTGATGTTCATCCATTAGTTACTTGTTCATTGCTTGAACACCTAGCTAATCTTTACCTTTGCATTTGTTTTGATGTGAATCATTATTACAGATACACGTCATTATGATAATATGATGATAATCATTCATTATATACATCATTACAACCAGTCTTTTAAAAAATGGGCTATTTAAGGCTGGGTGCGGTGGCTCACGCCTGTAATCCCAGCACTTTGGGAGGCCAAGGCGGTCGGATCACCTGAGGTCAGGAGTTCAAGACCAGCCTGGCCGACATGGCGAAACCTTGTCTCTACTAAAAATACAAAGAAATTAGCCGGGCATGGTGGTGTATGCCTGTAATTGCAGCTACTCCAGAGGCTGAGGCGGGAGAATCACTTGAACATGGGAGGCGGAGATTGCAGTGAGCCGAGATCACGCTACTGCACTCCAGCCTGGGCGACAGAGTGAGATTGCATCTGAAAAAAAAAAAAAAAGAAAAAAAATGGGCTATTTAGATTATCTACAATGATCATATGTTTCTGTTGTCGAGGCTGGAATGTGGTGGCACAGTTATGGCTCACTGCAGCCTTGACCTCTCAGGCTCAAGCGATGCTCCCACTTCAGCCTCCTGAGTAGCTGGGACCACAGGCCCCTGTCATCACATCCACTTAATTTTTTTTTTTCTCATTAATAGAGATAGGATCTCATTATGTTGCCCAGGCTGGTCTGAAATTCCTGAGCTCAAGCTATCCTTCCGCCTCAGCCTCCCAAAATGCCAAGATTATAGGCATAAACTACTGTGCCCAGCCCATATGTTTCTTTTTTTCTTTTCTTTTCTTTCTTTTTTTTTTTGGGGGGGGGGACAGAGTGGGACTCTGTCATCCAGGCTGGAGTGCAGTGGTGCAATCTCAGCTCACTGCAACCTCTGCCTCCGGGGTTCAAACAATTCTCCTGCCTCAGCCTCCCAAGTAGCTGGGACTACAGGCGCCCGCCACCATGCCCAGCTAATTTTTAAATTTTTAGTAGAGATGGGGTTTCGCCATCTTGGCCAAGCTGGTCTCAAACTCCTGACCTCAGGTTATCTGCCCGCCTTGGCCTCCCAAAGTACTAGGATTACAGGCGTGAGCCACTGTGCCCGGCCACTAATGTTTCTTTTATAATGAAAAATAACACTTTCTGAAAAGTACTATGTGTTCTTTACATGTTTAAGATTATACTATTAAATGCTGAGATCTCAGTTTTTAATATTATTGCAAATCTGGCCTTTTTATAAACCAAAAGATTTACAAGTAAAACCTAGGCCTTTTGGGATGTGATGGTGATGACCCTTTGGTAGACCTCAGGAATCCCTCGGCTTCCTTTGTGGCTCCTGGTGTTTTATTTAACGTTCCTGAATCTGTTTTGTCTTATTTCCTTAAGTTTTTTGGAGATCTGCTTAATTAAGTAAAATCCCTTGTATTTACAAAATGCTCAATAAATAGTGGTAATTTTTTGCTGTCTGTGATACAGGAAACTTTTTTTTTTTTTCAGATAAGAATAGGAAGAAAAATGAAGAGTCTGACTTTGTAGCATTGAAATAAAAGATTTCAAGATAGCCTAAGAATTCTAACAGTTATCATGCATGAGTAATATACATAGCAGAGTACTGAGGCTACCTTAGCTCATTTTTTACTGTTAAGACTTTTTGCATCATCCATTGGTTCATTGGTTTATTTCTTCTTTCTAGGTTACACATTACCTTTAGGTGCACTGGTGGTGGTCTGCTTCTGCTGCTTCTTTTCAGATAAAATATTAAAAGGTCATCTGATGGTCTAAAAATGATTCGTAAATGAGTGCAAAGAATGATAGTTTGTATTATCTTCCATATCTTATTTAAACAGCCTTTATGAAGAAAATTATCATTCCATTGTTTATCTCTGGTTCCCTATCAGGATGATCCTCCCCGCAGAACATTTGTCAATATCTAGAAATTTCTTCAGTTGTCATGACTGTGGGAGGTGGTACTGGCGTCTAGTGGGTAGAGGTCAGGAATGCTGCTAAACATCCTCTAATGCATAGGACAGCTCCCTACAGCAGAGAATTATCTGGTCAAAATGTCAGTAGCACCAGAGTTGAGAAACCATGGTTTATCTCTGAAAAATTTTGTAGTTAGGAACAGTTTGAAGTTTTCACTTTAAAGTTTAAGATAGGTCTTTGCTCAACACATTTAGTATTTATGAAAGTATGTGTCACCAAATACTGATTTCAGCAATTGACTTCTCATACTGAAAAGTCTAAAACCAATTGTTTTATAGCATAACCATCATAGGGGGTAAAATGAGCCATTTCCACACCCTTTGCAGGGGTTTTCAGAGGTGGAGGGATTTTTTTCAGCCTTTAAAAAAATTATTATTATTATTATTATTATATATTTTTTGAGATGGAGTCTTGCTCTGTCGCCCAGGCTGGAGTGCAGTGGTAGAATCTCGGCTCACTGCAACCTCTGCCTCCCGGGTTCAAGCAGTTCTCCTGCCTTAGTCTCCTGAGTAGCTGGGATTACAGGCGTGTGCCACCACGCCAGCTAATTTTTGTATTTTTAGCAGACACGGGGTTTCACCATGTTGGTCAGGCTGGTCTCGAACTCCTGACCTCGTGATCTGCCTGCCTCAGCCTCCCAAAGTGCTGGGATTACAGTCGTGAGCCACCGCACCCAGCCAAAATTTATTTTTATGTATTTATTTTTAATAGAGAGAGGGTCTTGTTGTGTTGCCCAGGCTGGTCTCAAATTCCTCGCCTCAAGGGATCCTCCTACCTTGCCCTCCCAAGCGTTAGAATTACAGGCATGAGCCACTGCACTCGAGATGGAGGGATTTTATATGACAGAACACTATTGAGCTTTGCCATGGCATGATAATGTGGTGTCATTTTTTTTTTTTTTTTTTTTTTGAGAGGGAGTCTCACTCTGTCGGCCAGGCTGGAGTCAGTGGTGCTATTCTGGCTCACTGCAAGCTCCACCTCCTGGGTTCACGCCATTCTCCTGCCTCAGCCTCCCGAGTAGCTGGGACTACAGGCGCCTGCCACCACGCCTGGCTAATTTTTTTTGTATTTTTAGTAGAGCTGGGGTTTCGCTGTGTTATCCAGGATGGTCTTGATCTTCTGACCTCGTGATCCACCCGCCTCAGCTTCCCAAAGTGCTGGGATTACAGGAGTGAGCCACCATGCCTGGCCAATGTGGTGTCATTTTATTTTTCCCCTTCAAGTGTTTCTCTTTTTTAAAATTATTGTTTTTGGCCAGGCATGATAGCTTAAGCCTGTAATTCCAACACTCTGGGAGGCTGAGGCAGGAGGATCGATTGAGCCCAGGAATTTGAGGTTACAAAGTTTACAGAGCTATGATTTTGCCGCTGCACTCCAGCCTGGGTGACAAAGTGAGACCTTATCTCTATTAAAAAAAAGACATAATAATTGTACATAATAATTGTGCATATTGTGATGTTTCAGTACATGTATACCTCCAAATGTTTCTGAGTGTTGCCGTGAAGTGTCTCTGTTCCCCTGATAATCACCACACGATGTTATTTTTTATCAATCCTTTTTCATGTTAATGTCAACTGAGGATTTTTTTTAGATCATAAGCAGAAATATAGTTTGTTCATTCAACAATCATTTATTATCTGTTGGTATGTGCCAGGTCCTTGTATAGCAAGGTTGGAGCTCTCTATCCTTGAGGAATTGCTTTCTAGTTCTTTGAAGGCAGTTATTAAACTATAGAATACCTGTCAAGGAGGAGGACTTGTTACATGCAATGAGGACAGGGACTCGAACTTCTGAATTCTTAGTATATTTTGGAGGGTTCAAAATATGTTTGCTGACACATGGAATCAACCTCAGTGCCCATCAACAGTGGACTGCATAAAGAAAATGTGGTACATTTACACCATGGAATACTACAGAGCCATAAAAAGGATCATATCTTTCGCAGCAAGGATAGAGCTGGAGACCATTATTCTAAGCGAACTAATGCAAGAGCAGAAAACCAAATGCCAGCCAGGGGTGTGGGCTCACGCCTGTAATCCCAGCACTTTGGGAGGCTGAGGCAGGTGGATCCCTTGAGGTCAAGAGTTCAAGACCAACCTGGCTAAGATGGCAAACCCTTTCTCTACTAAAAATACCAAAGTTAGCTGGGCATGGTGGCAGGTGCCTGTAATCCCAGCTACTTGGGAGGCTGAGGCAGGAGAATTGCTTGAACCCGGGAGGCAGAGGTTGCAGTGAGCCGAGATGACACCACTGCACTCTAGCCTGGGCGACAGAGTGAGACTCCATCTCAAAAAGAAAAAAGAAAAAAAAATGCCACACATTATCACTTATAAGTGGAATCTAAACATTAAGTACACATGGACACAAAGAAGGGAACAATAGACACCTGGGCCTACTTGAGTGTGGAGAGTGGGAGGAGGCTGAGGATCAAAAAGCTGTCTATTGGGTACTATACTTATTACCTGGGTAACAAAATAATCTGTACATCAAACCCTGTGACACACAATTTACTTATGTAATAAACCTGCACATGTACCCCCTGAACCTAAAATAAAAGATGGAAAGAAAAACAGAAAACAAAGAAACTAAAATATGTTTGCTGAAGAATGAGTGAAACTTTTTTGAAATTGTTCCTCACATAGCCTATGAAGCAGGTATTGTTTTGATTGTTTTGCTTAAGATGAGTGTCTTTTTTTTTTTTTTTTTTTTTTGAAACAGAGTCTTGCTCTGTCACCCAAGCTGGAGTGCAGTTCATGCCATTCTCCTGCCTCAGCCTCCTGAGTAGCTGGGACTACAGGTGCCCGCCACCACGCCTGGCTAATTTTTTGTATTTTTTAGTAGAGATGGGGTTTCACCGTGTTAGCCAGGATGGTCTTGATCTCCTGACCTCGTGATCCACCCGCCTCGGCCTCCCAAACTGTTGGGATTACAGGTGTAAGCCACCGCGCCTAGCCTAGGATGATTGTCTTTAAGATATAGGGATGATATTCTGAGGCTTTCAGTAGAAGCGCTGAGACTCACTCTTCTGGTTAACTGCTGTCTCCAGTGCACTTCATCTGCCTTTAACCATGTATGTTTATGTATGACACACATACCCCAGAAATAGCTCTCCCTGGACATTTGTGGGTTCAACATTCCTGGTTTCAGCCACTCACAAGTTTCCCTGTAGAGGTATGGCTACATTGTTCCCAGTTATTTATTGTTCCAAGATGTCACTGTTTAATGTACATTTACATATGACAGAAATTATATGATTTAATGAGGTTAATGAAGTTGGGGAGTTCATATAAGCCTCTGGCTGTACCTCTCAGAATAGAAGGTCTGCTCTTTGCCTTTATGAAAATCCATCTTGGCCAGGCGCAGTGGCTCACGCCTGTAATCCCAGTAGTGTGGGAGGCCAAGGCAGGAGGGTCATCTGAGGCCAGGAGTTCGAGACCAACCTGGGCAACACAGTAAGACCCCATGTCTACGCAAGTAATAATAATAATAATAATAATAATAAATTAGCTGGGTGCGGTGGCTCACATCTGTAATCCCAGCACTTTGGGCTGCTGAGGCGGGTGGATTACCTGAGGTCGGGAGTTCAAGACCAGCCTGACCAACATGGAGAAACCCCATCTCTAATCAAAATACAAAATTAGCCTGGCATGGTGGCACATGCCTGTAATCCCAGCTACTTGGGAGGCTGAGGCAGGAGAATCTCTTGAATCCAGGAGGCAGAGATTGTGGTGAGCCGAGATCGTGTCATCGCACTCCAGCCTGGACAACGAGCGAAACTCTGTCTCAAATAAAAGTAATAAAAAATAAAATTAAAAAAATAAAATAAAATAAAATAAAAAATAAATTAGCCGGGCATGGTGGCACATATCTGTTGTTGGCTGATGTGGGAAGATCACTTGAGCCCAGGAGTTTAAGGTTGCAATGGACTATGGTCACGCCACTGCACTCCAGCTGGAGCCATAGTCTTATATATATACAGTTTAATCTCTCAAGTACCACAGTGAGTATAATGGGAAAGTATATTTCATATACTTGCCTATCAATATCTGGGACAACAGCTTTTGAAATTGTTTTTCCATGATACTTTCATTTTGCCCATTTTTTTTTCTTTTTTCTTTTTCTTTTTTTTTTTTTTGAGACGGAGTCTCGCTCTGTCACCCAGGCTGGAGTGCAGTGGCGCAATCTCGGCTCACTGCAAGCTCCGCCTCCCGGGTTCACGCCATTCTCCTGCCTCAGCCTCTCCGAGTAGCTGGGACTACAGGCGCCCGCCACCACGCACTCCAGCCCGGGTGAAAGAGCAAGACTCCGTCTCACAAAAAAAAAAAAAAAAGAAAGAAAGAAAGTTGAGGAAGAAAATTTTCCAAAAAATGGAATTTTTTTTTAAGTAATTTTTTTTTTTTTTTTTGAGATGGAGTTTTGTTCTTGTTATTTTTACTGCTCTTTGATACTTTCTATATTTTCCTGATTTTTTTCTTGGAATCATGAAGGAAAAGAGTTACTGAGAGAAAGGCCTGAAGACTTAATATATGAGGACAATAAAACAGTTTTATTTGGGAATGGCCATTTGCCTCACTAAGGAGGCTTTAGCTCTTCCATGCCTTGAAAACCCCAAAAATGAAGAAAAAATGGTATTTCTGGCTAGGTTAGGGACTTAGAAGTGATGTAGCCAGCAAGATTAGAATATACAGGATTTTCCACATACTTTTGTTTTCAAAAATAAACTTTCTAGATTAATTTCTAAATGCTCTAGAGAAACCATTAGACATTTTCGGAAACTGAATGCCAGTGTGCCATTTTGTTTATGGGTAAAACAACATTATTATGGAATTAAGTTATCAGAGAAATTTTTTTTTTTTTTTTGAGATGGAGTCTCGCTCTGTTGCCCAGGCTGGAGTGCAGTGGCACTATCTCAGCTCACTGCAACCTCCGCCTCCCAGATTCAAGCAATTCTCCTGCCTCAGCCTCCCAAGTAGCTGGGATTACAGGCACATGCCACCACTCCCAGCTAATTTCTGTATTTTTTTATATTTAAAAAATCCATTCCCCATAATTTTATTGAGATACTTTCACATAAGATAAAATTCTAAGTGAATAGTTTAATAGATTTTGCTGATTGTATACAGATGCATAACAACTGCCATGATCAAATTAGAACATTTAATTTCTGTATTTTTAGTAGAGATGATGTTTCACCATGTTGGCCAGGCTGGTCTTGAACTCCTGACTTCAAGTGATCTGCCCACCTTGGCCTCCCAAATTGCCGGGAGTACAAGCATGAGCCATCGTGCCCAGTGAGAAATTTTTTAAAAAGAAAAAAATATTCGTTTTTTTCTTTTCTTCAGCCACCCCAAATATCATTTTCTTTCTTTCTTTCTTTTTTTTTTTTTTTTTTAAAAGAAAGCCCACTCTTTTTCGCGTCGCCCAGAAGGCCATGCCACGGCATGGTCTTGGCTTACTGCAACCTCTGCCTCCCAGGTTCAAGCAGTTCTCGTGCCTCAGCCTTCCAAGTAGCTGGGATTACAGGCGTGTGCCACCACGCCCAGCTAATTTTTGTATTTCTATTTTTTCTTTTTTTTTTGAGATGGAGTCTCACTCTGTTGCCAGGCTGGAGTGCAGTGGTGCGATCTCGGCTCACTGCAGCCTCTGCCTCCTGGGTTCAAGCAGTTCTCCTGCCTCAGGCTCCTGAGTAGCTGGCACTACAGATGCAAGCCACCACGCCTAGCTAATTTTTGTATTTTTAGTAGAGACAGTGTTTTACCATGTTGGCCAGGATGGTCTTGATTTCTTGACCTTGTGATCTGCCTGCCTCGGCCTGTCAAAGTGCTGGGATTACAGGTGTGAGCCACCGCGCCCGGCCAATTTTTGTATTTTTAGTACAGATGAGGTTTTGGCATGTTGGCCAGGCTGGTCTTGAACTCCTGACCTCTGGTGATCCACCCACCTTGGCCTCCCAAAGTGCTAGGATTATAGGTGTGTGCCACCGCGCCCAGCCCATTTTCTTTCTTAGTCAACATGAAGCTAGGTAAATGCTAGCCTTGCGGGTGATTTTTCAAGAAAATTAGAAGCAATTGTGAAAACTTCTTTTGAATGGAACTGCTAAACCATTTGAAGCTGGAAACTAGTCAGAACCTCTCATTGTTGTCATGCTGTCTTTACAGTGCTATAAGTATTGGTAAAAGCCCATATCAAAACTTGTGATAATAATAATGGCTAAGCACTACCCACTAGGATGGTTAGAAGTAAAACAAAACAAAATGGGAAACAAGTGTTGGCGTTGCCATTAGGAATGTAAAATGGTACAACCATTGTGGAAAACACTTTAGCAGTTTCTCTAAAGATTAAACGTAGAACTACCATATTACCCAGAAATTTCACTCCTAAGTATATAAAAGAATTGAAACAGAGCCTCAAAGAGATACTTGTGCACCCATGTCATAGCAGCACTATTCTCTTTTTTGTTTTTTTGTGTTTTTTTTTTTTTTTGAGACCGAGTCCCATTCTGTTGCCCAGGCTGGAGTGCAATGGCGTGATCTCAGCTCTCTACAACCTCCGCTTCCCAGGTTCAAGAGATTCTCCTGCCTCAGACTCCCAAGTAGCTGGGACTAAAGGCATGCGCTACCACACCCGGCTAATTTTTGTATTTTTAATAGAGATGGGGTTTCACCATGTTGGACAGGCTGGTCTCGAACTCCTGACCTCAGGTGGTCTGCCCACTTCAACCTCCCAAAGTGCTGGGATTACAGGCATTAGCCACCGCGTCTGATCAGCAGCACTATTCTCAATAGCCAAAGGTGGAACAACCCAAGTGTCCATCAACAGACGAATAAACAAAATGGTATATATACATATAATGGAATATTATTCGGCCTTAAAAGGAAGGCAGTCTTGATATATGCTATATACCATGATGGACCTTGGAAACATTCTGCTTCCTGAAATAAGCCAGACACAGGAGGACAACTGTTGTATGATTCCACTTGTATGAGGTACCTACAATAGGTACATTCATAGGGACAGAAAGTAGAATACCAGAGGCTGTGGAAAGTTGGGAAGGGGGAGTTATTGTTTAATGGGTACAGAGTTTTTGCTGAGTATGATAAAACAGTTTTGGGTTATAGAGAGGTGCTAGTTACATAGCAATGTGAATTTATTTAATGCAACTGAATTGCATATTTAGGAATAGTAAAAATGATAAATATTGTTAAGTATATTTTACCACAATAAAGAAAATGAGGCCAGGTGTGGTGGCTCACACCTGAATCCCAGCACTTTGGGAGACTGAAGCAGGTGGATCACTTGAGCTCAGGAGTTTGAGAACAGCCTGGGCAATATGGCAAAACCCTGTCTCTACAAAAAAATACAAAAACTAGCCAGGTGTGGTGGCACATGCCTGTAATCCCAGCTACTCAGAAGGCTGAGGCAGAGAATTGCTTGAACCCGGGAGGCGGAGGTTGCAGTGAGCCGAGATTGTGCCACTACACTCCAGCCTGGGTGACAGAGTGAGACCCTGTCTCAAAATAAGAATAATAATAAAATAATAATAAAAAAAGGTCAGCGCAGTGGCTCACACCTGTAATCCCAACACTTTGGAAGGCCGAGGCGGGGGTATCACGAGGTCAGGAGTTCGAGACTAGCCTGGCCAAGATGGTGAAACCCCGTCTCTACTAAAAATGCAAAAATTAGCCAAGGGTGGTGGTGGGCGCCTGTAATCCCAGCTACTCGGGAGGCTGAGGCAGAGAATTGCTTGAACCTGGGAAGCAGAGGTTGCAGTGAGCCGAGGTTGTGCCATTGCATTCCAGCCCAGGCGACAGAAAAAAACAAATTGTTCATCTAGAGTAGTGGCTCTCTCTCTTTTTTTTTTTTGAGACGGAGGTCTCGCTTTGTTTGTCATCCAGGCTGGAATGAAGTGGTGCAGTCATAGCTCACTGCCATCTCCATTTCCTGGGCTCAAGGGATCGTCCTGCCTCAGCCTCCCAACGTGCTAGGATTATAGGTGTAGGCTACTGCACCTGGCTAGGGCAGTGGTTCTTAAAGTGTTTCCCTGACCACCAACATCAGCATCCCTTGGGAGCTTGTTAAAAATGCAAATTTTTGGCCGGGTGCAGTGGCTTATAACTGTAATCCCAGTACTTTGGGAGGCCGAGGTGGGTGGATTACTTGAGGCCAGGAGTTCAAGACCAGCCTGGCCAATATGGCAAAACCCCGTCTCTACAAAAAATACATAAATTATCTGGGCATGGTGGTGCATGCCTGTAATCCCAGCTACTCAGGAGGCTGAAGCACAAGAATTGCTTGAACCTGGGAAGTGGAGGTTGCAGTGAACTGAGATCACACCACTGCACTCCAGCCTGGGTGACAGAGCGAGAGATTGTCTCGAAAATAATAATAATAACAATAAAACGAAAAGCAAATAAAAAAATAAAAATGCGCATTTTCAAGTCCTGCCCTAGACCTACTGAATCAGAAACTCCGAGGTGGGATCCAGTAATATGTATTTTAATGTCTCTAAATGCATACTCAAAGTCTGACAACCAGTGATCCAGAGAATATCTAGGGTGCTGTTGTTGATCAAGGAAACATCTACAAGTGAATTTAGACATTCAGATACGGTTCAGGAAGGGAGGTCTTGAATTTATAAATTGGCTCTGGGACTAGGTATAGAAGCAGTCTGAACTGGATGAAAGCTCCAGGAATCATTTGGTTCTGGACTGAACCATTTGGTTAGAACTGAACTGTTCCCTGGAAGAGGAACAGCAAGGCAGACTTCTCAAAGACTAGCATTTATCATGATTTTTCTCATCTGAAGAAAGAGCATAGTCTCTTGAGATACAGAAATGGAACCAGGATATTTGCATGGTTGCAAAGAGGGCATTGAGACACCTGATGTCCACTGCAGATGGCATTCCCTAGAGAGATGCTTGGCTTCCAAGGGAGTGTTGAATGAAATAAGACAAAGGCTGTTCTGATTCAGCCAAGAAAACCTGCCAGTTTTGACAAGACCATTCCATAGGGAAGCTCATGTTACTCCAGTGTTAGTTGCCCTGAGAGTCTGGACATGTGAGTTACCAGATTTTACTGTATGGGTTCTGCTGGGGAGCTGATGCCTCACTGCAGTGAGGACATCCAGATTACAGGCAGCTATTTAAGACTTCATTCTTTGTAGGTTTGCAAATAGTCTCTTAGGTACAATAAGCTGATCAACTTGTACCATTTTGTGAGCATATATAGGTTTGTTCCTGAGTTTATCTGAGGGCCTTTTTGGATTTGAAAGTATTGATCTAGGCCGGGCACGGTGGCTCACCCATGTAATCCCAGCACTTTAGGAGGCTGAGGTGGAAAGATCACTTGAGTCCAGGAGTTTGAGACCAGCCTGGGCAACATGGGGAGACCCTGTCTCTACAATAGAATTATAAAGGCCAGGCGTGGTGGCTCACGCCTGTAATTCCAGCACTTTGGAAGGCTGAGGCAGGCGGATCACCTGAGGTCGGGAGCTTGAGACCAGCCTGTCCAACGTGGAGAAACCCTGTCTCTACTAAAAATACAAAATTAGCTGGGCGTGGTGGTGCATGCCTGTAATCCCAGCTACTTGGGAGGCTGAGACAGAAGAATCGCTTGAACCCGGGAGGCAGAGGTTGTGGTGAGCCAAGATTGCACCATTGCACTCCAGCCTGGGCAACAAGAGCGAAATTCTGTTTCAAAAAAAATTTTTTTTTTTTTTTAGCCTGGCATGGTGGCATACTCCTGTAGTCCCAGCTACTTGGGAGGCTGAGGTGGGAGGATCATTTGAGCCTGGAAGGTTGAGGCTGCAGTGACCCATGATTGTGCCACTGCAATACTCCAGCCTGGGTGACAGAGCAAGATTCTGTCTTAAAAAAATAAAAAAAAATAAAAATAAAAAAGAAAGTATTGGTCTAGCAGGTTTGAAATGGCTGAGATGACTGACATTGTCTAATTGTATACTCCTGACCAGCTGCATCCCTTTAAGGGAGTAATGGAGCTGTGGGTCAAGGAGACATTCAGGAAGAGTCCTAGTTTCTTGAGTATGTGACTCAGACTCAGGATTGATTCAGTTACCCGGGGTACAGGGTTGGGTCTCAGCCTCAGGAAGAACGCAGGGGCCAGTTAGATTTGGTGCAGATTAGCATCAAGTCTAATCTGCAGGTCAGGGCCAGATGAGCAGCAAGTCTGACATGCCTCATTCTAGATTTTTGGACTAGAAGTGAACAAGTCACTCTGTCAGATCCATTTGGGGCTTTGGAACTGGGGCAAGATTGAGGGATGTGAATATGTTGTGGGGGGATATATGAGCATGAATGTGTTACTGGGGCATAGAGATGCAAGCAGTTGTCAGGTAGCTTTGGTTGGATGGAGTGGAGAGAATATAGAGCCAGGAAGAAGAGGCAAGTTACTGTGTTTTCAGAGCTACTAACTTTTCTCGTCTGACCTGGATTGATTCTAATTTGCCGGTGACCCTCTTAAAGTTTAGCACTCAGGACTAAAGACAGTATCATGAATGAAGTCTGATAGGACTCCTTGTTTTGGACACTGTGCTTCTGTAATGGTCTCCAAATTCACAATAATTTTTGGCAGTCTTAGCAAGCTGTTGACTCACAGATTCAAGTCTACTAAGATCTTTAATTCTTTTCTTATGTACTCCTGTTAAGTTTCATCTGGTACTTCTAAAATTGATTTACTTGCACTTATCCTTAAATTTCATTTTGTTAGATTTAATGTGCACTACCATTTGTTGAGTCTTATGTCTCAAGAATTTTACAAATATTACCTTTTCTCCCCTCTTGCAATTTTGTGTAGTATTACCCCCATTTTATAAATGTCAAAATTAAGGTTCAGAGAAGTTAAGTAACTTGCCTGGATTCTAAAGAGTGAGTGATAGAATCTGGAATACAAACCCTTGGCTGTCTGACTCTAAAGCCTGTTGCTTTTTAGTACCATTCTAGCCCATTGCACCATCCAGTTTTGATCTTTTGGATTTGTGTTCTATTTTTACCATATATTTGTTCTCTTAGCTAAAGGCCCTCCTTCTGTATGGTCAGCATGACCCAGTGCCCTTATCTAAATCTTTTATGGGACTATATCTCATTTGCCAGTGACTCTCTTAAAGTTCAGCACTCAGAACTGTAGACAGCCTAGGTGCTTTTTGACTTACTGTGGGGTTATGTCCCAATAAACCCATCATAAGTTGAAAATATCGTAAGTCGAAAATGCATTTATTTATTTATTTATTTATTTATTTTTTTGAGACGGAGTCTTTCTCTGTCCCCCAGGCTGGAGTGCGGTGGCGCGATCTCGGCTCACCGCAACCTCCACCTCCTGGGTTCACGCCATTCTCCTGCCTCAGCCTCCCGAGTAGCTGGGACCACAGGCACCCGCCAACACGCCCGGCTAATTTTTTTGTATTTGTTAGTAGAGACGGGGTTTCACCGTGTTAGCCAGGATGGTCTCGATCTCCTGACCTCGTGATCCACCCGCCTCGGCCTCCCAAAGTGCTGGGATTACAGGCTTGAGCCACCGTGCCCGGCCTCGAAAATGCATTTAATACACCTAACCTACTGAGCGTAGCTTATCCTATGATGTTCAGCTCATATCTGAGCCGTAAACACGCTCAGAGCACTTACATTAGCCTAGGATTAAGCAAGATCATTTAACATAAAGGTGATTTTATAATAAAGCATTGAATATCTCGTGTAATTTATTGAATACTGAAAGTGAAAAACAAAATGGTTGTATGGGTGTTCAAAGTACAATTTCTACTGAATGCTTATCACTGTTTTTTGTTTTTTTTTTTTGAGACAGAGTTTCCCTCTTGTTGCCCAGGCTACAGTACAATGGTGCGATCTCGGCTCACCGCAACCTCCGCCTCCCGGGTTCAAGTGATTCTACTGCCTCAGCCTCCTGAGTAGCTGGGAATACAGGCATGCACCACCATGCCCGGTTAATTTTCTACTTTTTTTTTTTTTAGTAGAAATGGAGTTTCTCCATGTTGGTCAGGCTGGTCTCGAACTCCCGACCTCAGGTGATCCACCCACCTCGGCCTCCCAAAGTGCTGGAATTACAGACGTGAGCCGCCGTGCCCGGCAATGCTTATCACTTTTGTACCATTGTAAAGTCAAAACAAAATTTTTTTTTTCTTTTTTCTTTTTTTTTTGAGATGGAGTCTCACTCTGTCACCCAGGCTAGAGTGCAATGGTGAAATCTCGGCTCACTGTAACCTCCACCTCCCAGGCAGTTTCCAGCAATTCTTCTGCCTCAGCCTCCCAAGTAGCTGGGACTACAGGCATGTGCCACCATGCCCAGCTAATTTTTGTATTTTTAGTGGAGACGGGGTTTCACCGTGTTGTTCAGGCTGGTCTCGAACTCCTGACCTCAAGTGATCTGCCCACCTCAGCCTCTCAAAGTGCTGAGATTACAAATATGAGCCACCACGCCTGGCTAAAGTCAAAAAATTGTAAGTCAGACCATCATAAATTGGGGACCGTCTATATTCCAGATGAGGTCTGGTAAGCCTCCTTGTTTCGGATGCTACGTCTCTGTAATGTGCTCATTGCCATCAATGGGACTGGGCCAGAGACAGATACAGAGTAAATTAATGGAAAGAGCATGCATGGGGTGACCAGCCTGTCCAACATAGTGAAACCCCCTCTTTACTAAAAATAGAAAAATTAGCTGGGCTTGGTGACACATGCCTGTAGTCCCAGCTACTCGGGGGGCAGAGGCAGGAGAATCATTTGAACCCACCTGGGAGGCGGAGGTTTCAGTGAGCTGAGATTGTGCCACTGCACTCCAGTCTGGGTGACAGAGCGAGACTCCGTTTCAAAAAGAAAAAGAGCATGGGTTTTAGAGTCAGACTTGGTTTTGCAATCTTGGTTGTATCATGGGAAGCAATGTGACTTGGTGAAGTCCTAACTTCTCTGGGCCTTCATTTCCTCATATTTAAAATGTCTTAATAGCCCTCGGCAGGGTGGTTGGTGCATGCCTGTAGTACCAGCTACACTGGAGCCTGAGGCAAGAGGATCCCTTGATCCCAGGAATTCGAGGTCAGCCTGGGCAACAGTGAGATTTCCTGTCTGAAAAAAATTTTTTTTAAAGTCTTAATATCTACAAATGGGCCAGCTGGAAAGGTTGAATAAAACATGGATGTAAAGTACTTGCCTCATGGCCCAGCACACTATAAGCACTCGGTAAACATTGGTCTGTTTGTCTCTCTCCTTCCAGGCCTTTCCTTTAAAATCTTTTAATTTTTGGCCGGGCACAGTGACTCATGCCTGTAATCCCAACACTTTGGGTGGCCAAAGCAGGAAGATCGCTTGAGCCTAGTTCAAGAGCAGCCTGGCCAACACAGTGAGACCCTGCTCAACAAAAAAGAAAAAAACTTTTTATTTTTATTGTTTATTTATTTATTTATTTATTTTCCAAGATGGAGTTTCGCTCTTTTTGCCTAGGCTGGAGTGCAATGGCGCGATCTCGGCTCACTGCAACCTTCTCCTGGGTTCAAGTGATTCTCCTGCCTTTACCTCCCTAATAGCTGGGATTACAGGCATGCGCCACTACGCCCAGCTAATTTTGTATTTTTAGTAAAGGTGGGGTTTCACCATTTTGGACAGGCTGGCCTGGAACTCCTGACCTCAAATGATCCATCCACCTCGGCCTCCCAAAGTGCTGGGATTACAGGCGTGAGCCACTGCACCCAGCCAATCTTTTTATTTTTTTATGTCCTTTAAAATTGACCCCACTGGCTGGGCGTGGTGGCGCATGCCTGGTCAGGAGTTCGAGACTAGCCTGGCCAACATGGTGAAACCCCGTCCTACTAAAAGTACAAAAATCAGCTGGATGTGGTGGCGGGTGCCTGTAATCCCAGCTACTTGGGAGGCTAAGGCAGGAAAATCGCTTGAATCCGGGAGGTGGAGGTTGCAGTGAGCCGAGATAGTGCCATTGCACTCCAGCCTGGGTGAAGAAGCAAGACTCTGTCTCAAAAAAAAAAAAAAAAAAAAAAATCTACAACAGGGGTTTATCAGGCTGCCTTGGAGTTCTCAGGATTGTCAGATTGTTAGGATCTCTGCTGTTTTGAAATTCACTTCTCGGCCGGGCGCGGTGGCTCACGCTTGTAATCCAAGCACTTTGGGAGGCCGAGGCGGGCGGATCACGAGGTCAGGAGATCGAGACCATGGTGAAACCCCGTCTCTACTAAAAATACAAAAAATTAGCCGGGCGTGGTGGCGGACGCCTGTAGTCCCAGCTACTCTGAGAGGCTGAGGCAGGAGAATGGCGTGAACCCGGGAGGCGGAGCTTGCAGTGAGCCAAGATCGCGCCACTGCACTCCAGCCGGGGTGACAGAGCGAGACTCTGTCTCAAAAAAAAAAGAAAAAAGAAATTCACTTCTCTCTTTTTACAGGGCTTGTTTTTTCCCACTTCAAACTGAACATTGTACTTGATAGAGAAATGGAAAAAGGAGTTGATCAAGACAGTTTTTTTTTTTGGTGGGGGTGGGGGTAGACAGGGTCTTACTCTGTCACTCAGGCAAGAGTACAGTGATGCAATCACGGCTCACTGCAGCCTTAACTTCCCATGCTTAAGCAATCCTCCCACCTCAGCCTCCCGAGTAACTGGGACTATAGGCGTGCATTACCACACCCAGCTAATTTTTTAATTTTAGTAGAGACGAGGGCTTGCCATGTTGCTTAGGCTGGTTTTGAACCCCTGGTCTCAAGCAATCCTTCCGCCCCAGCCTTCCAAGATCTAGACAGTTCTCACAAAACCCTTCTTGTTATCCTTAGCTTTATTAACAAGCCTTGCCTCATTATGGGCTGTTACTTTTCTTTTAGGTTAGAGCCACCACTCTTTTTTTAACTATGCCTTCTATTTTTTGTACGTGTTTGTGAGTGGCCTTTTAACATCTGTACTCGAGAATGCTTTTCGATTGCGCTAGTCTCTTCAGATTGTTCCCTTTTTAAACTTGAAATTAGCAGCCAGATGCAGTGGCTCACACCTGTAATCCCAGCATTTTGGGAGGCTGAGGTAGGCAGATCGCTTGAACTGAAGAGTTAAGAGACCAGCTTGGGCAACATGGTGAAACCTCGTCTCTACAAAAAATACAGAAATTAGCCAAGTGTGGTGGTCCATCCCTGTAGTCCCAACTACTCAGGAGGCTGAGGCAGGAGGATCACTTGCACCTGGGAGGTCAAGACTGCAGTGAGCCATGTCCTCACCACTGTAATCCAGCCTGAGTTACAGAGTGAGACCTTGTCTCAAAGAAAAAAAAATGAAATTGGAATAATTTATAATTAATTGCATAATTCATATTATCTCACTTTTAAGGATTTCTTTTTTTTTTTTTTTTTTTTTTTTTTTTTTTTTTTTTAACACCTATTATGCCATGAATTCATAGGGAATAGGTTCCAGCAGCTCAAGCTCCTTCCGATTGGTTCTCACAAAGTGTGCTTCTCTGGGTGGAGCAGGCTGGCGCTTTAGTTGAACCCAGGTACCTTTCTCTTTGGCTTTTTTCTTTTTCTGATCATTTTCCTCCACGCGTTTCAGGAAGCTATCTCGGCTCTTAGAGTGCTTAATGTGCTCAATACGCACATTAATTCTCTTGGCAAGAATCTTGCCCTTAACTTGTTTGTTTACAACAATGCCAACAGCATGCTGGGGAACATTATAGACTCTTCCAGTTTTGCCATGGTAACACTTGTGGGGCATTCCTTTTTGAACAGTACCCATTCCCTTGATGTCTACAATATCACCTTTCTTACAGATTCGCATATACGTGGCCAAAGGAACAACTCCATGTTTTCTTTCTTTTTTTTTTTTTTTTTGAGACAGAGTCTCGCTGTCGCCCAGGCTGGAGTACAGTGGCGCGATCTCGGCTCACTGCAGGCTCCGGCCCCCCGGGGTTCACGCCATTCTCCTGCCTCAGCCTCCAGAGTAGCTGGGACTACAGGCGCCCGCCACCACGCCCGGCTAATTTTTTGTATTTTTAATAGAGACGGGGTTTCACCATGTTAGCCAGAATGGTCTCGATCTCCTGACCTCGCGTCCTGATCTCCCCGCCTCAGCCTTCCAAAGTGTTGGGATTATAGGCATGAGCCACTGCGCCCAGCCAAAAATTTCAAAAAAAAGAAAAATAGAGACAGGGTCTCCCTCTGTAACCAAGGCTGGAGTGCAGTGGGACAATCATAGTCCACTGTAATTTCAAACTCCTGGGCTCAAGCAAGCCTCCCATCTCGGCCTCCCAAAGTGCTGGGATTAACAGGTATGAGCCACCACGCCCAGCCAGATGCTGGTGTTTTTTAAAGAAATCCTTAGCCTTTCGGCCAGAACTGCCATCTTCCAGTAATTCACCAAAATGACAAACACAAAGGGAAAGAGGAGAGGCACCGGATATATGTTCTCTAGGCCTTTTAGAAAACATGGAGTTGAGGCCGGGCGCGGTGGCTCACGCCTGTAATCCCAGCACTTTGGGAGGCCGAGGCGGGCGGATCACGAGGTCAGGAGATCGAGACCATCCTGGCTAACACAGTGAAACCCCATCTCTACTAAGAATACAAAAAATTAGCCGGGCGTGGTGGCGGGCGCCTGTAGTCCCAGCTACTCCGAGGGCTGAGGCAGGAGAATGGCGTGAACCCGGGTGGCGGAGCTTGCAGTGAGCCGAGATTGTGGCCCCGCACTCCAGCCTGGGTGATAGAGCAAGACTCCGTCTCAAAAAAAAAAAAAAAAAAATTTTCCCCTTGTCTCTAAAGGAAAAAACAAAAACAAAAATTAAAACAAAAAAGCAATACCACCATCTGTCTTCTCTTTAGAAGTTCATATTATGATATTAGTCTGGGTGCGGTGGTTCACGCCTGTAATCCCAGCACTTTGGGAGGCTGAGGTGGGCAGATCACAAAGTCAGGAGTTCAAGACCAACCTGGCCGACATGGCAAAACTCCATCTCTATTAAAAGTGCAAAAATTAGCTGGGCATGGTGGTGGGCGCCTGTAATCCTAGCTACTAGGGAGGCTGAGGCAGGAGAATAGCTTGAACCTGGGAGGTGGAGTTTGCAGTTAGCCGAGATCATCCCATTGCCCTCTAGCCTGGGTGACAAAGTGAGATTCCATCTCAAAAAAAAAAAAAAAAAAAAGAAGTTTATATTATGATAATTTAGTTAAATCTGCATTTTGAAAGCACTGTAATACGGTGGTTATAATGTGGATTCTCTAGAGTCAGACAACCTGTGTTCTGATTCAGGCTCTACCACTTTTCTTGTTCTGGGACTTTGGACAAGTTACCTAACAGTTGGAAATCTGTTTTCTCATCTGTAATATGGGATAATAATAGTATCAATCTTTAAGGGCTATTGAGAGAACTTGATAATCTATCTAAATCTTAGTCTCTGATTTGTGATTAGAACTCTGTGCCCAGTAGGGGCCAGGCATGGTGGCTCACGCCTGTAATCCCAGCACTTTGGGAGGCCGAGGCAAGTGGATCACTTGAGATCAGGAGTTCGACAATAGCCTGGCTAATATGGTGAAACCCCGTCTTGTGCTAAAAATACAAAAATTAGCCGGATGTGGTGGCGCATGCCTGTAATCCCAGCTACTCAGGAGGCTGAGGCATGAGAATTGCTTGAACCCGGGAGGCCGAGGTTGCAGTGAGCCAAGATTGAGTCACTGCACTCCAGCCTGGGTGACAGAGCGAGGCTTCGTCTCAAAAAAAAAAAAAAGAACCCTGTATCCAGTAAATATTAGCTATTGTTAAGGTCTGGTGTTACTTAATGCAGTGTAGTAAGTTTTACACAGTGCCTTCAAGGATAGCCAGTTATTTGATCATGCGAGACAGCATAGGCAGGTTTCCTTTTTTGGATGAGAAAATGTATGGCACAGAGGTTTTTGTTTTGTTTTGTCTGCCACCACGCCTGGCTAATTTGTATATTTTTAGTAGAGACAGGGTTTCACCATGTTGGCCAGGCTGGTCTTGAACTCTTGACCTCGTGATCCGCCTGCCTTGGCCTCCCAAAGTGCTGGGATTACCGGTGTGGGCCACTGTGCCTGGCCTTTTTTTTTTTTTTTTTTTTTTGAGACAGAGTCTTGCTCTGTCGGCCAAGCTGGAGTGCAATGGTGCTATCTCAGCTCACTGCAACCTCTGCCTCCTGTGTTCAAGTGATTCTCCTGCCTCAGCCTCCCTAGTAGCTAGGACTACAGGTGCACGCCACCACATCTGGTAATTTTTTTGTATTTTTAGTAGAGACGGAGTTTCACCATTTGGCCAGCTGGTTTCAAACTCCTGACCTCAGGTGATCCACCCACCCAGGCCTCCCAAAGTGCTGGGATTACAGGCATGAGCCACCGTGCCTGGCCTGGCACAGGTGGTTTTTGACTTGCCTGAGTCAGAGTTCTGCTGTGGCAGAACTGGGTCTTTAATGTAGGGTGACTGGTGCTCTGTCTAGAACTTGGATTCTTAACTGCCTCCTGACAACACTTAGTTGTTGGCTATCACACTTTTAAGGATTACGTGGTTACTTTCTTTTTGAAACCCTTTCAATTTTTCACCTAGTATTTCTCCTTAGTCTGGATAATGTCCAGTGTAGTCGTTCTCTTATCATTTTAGGATGAAACTGTCCACAAGAATTTATCAGGCTTTCTGTGCCCACCTACCCTTTTTAAGTTAAATGTGATATCCAGCAAATGTCAAGGTTCATGAACATGAAGTTCTCTATTTCTTTTTTTTTTGAGATGGAGTCTCGCTCTGTCGCCCAGGCTAGAGTGCAGTGGCACGATCTCGGCTCACTGCAACTTCCGCCTCCCAAGTTGAAGCGATTCTCCTGCCTCAGCCTCCTGAGTAGCTGGGAGTACAGGCATGTGCCACCATGCCTGGCTTATTTTTTGTGCTTTTAGAAGAGATGGGGTTTCACCGTGTTAGCCAGGCTGGTCTTGAACTCCTGACCTCGTGATCCGCCCATCTCGGCCTCCCAAAGTGCTGGGATTACAGGCGTGAGGCACTGCACCTGGCCGAAGTTCCCTATTTCTATACACCATTCTCACCCTGACAATTTTGGGATCTGAGTCAAGAAAACAATCTATATTTTCTGTTATTGAGCAGTTTGAAGGGGTCTCCCAGTAGCTGTATCATGTCCATTACTCTCTTTTATCCCCATTCAGAAATTTTCTAGTGTGGTTTATGGATTTCTTTTTTTGTTTTTTTTTTTTTTGAGACGGAGTCTCGCTCTGTCGCCCAGGCTGGAGTGCAGTGGCACAATCTCGGCTCACTGCAAGCTCCGCCTCCCGGGTTCACGCCATTCTCCTGCCTCAGCCTCTCCGAGTAGCTGGGACTACAGGCGCCCGCCACTACACCCGGCTAATTTTTTTGTATTTTTAGTAGAGATGGGGTTTTACCGTGGTCTCGATCTCCTGACCTCGTGATCCGCCCGCCTCGGCCTCCCAAAGTGCTTGGATTACAAGCATGAGCCATCACACCCGGCCAGTTTATGGATTTCTCCAGGGAATATCATTTTGGGATGTGCTGTCATTCCACTTCCCCTCTTGATAGTTGAATTACTTACTTTTGTTTGTAAAAGACATAAATAAATAAAAATAATAAAGATTTGAATTCCATTTGCCCATTAGTTGGTGTATTGTGTTCACAGTTCTGCCAAACTCAGATTTTTATGGGTAGAGACTATGTCTTACTTATTTTACAAAATCCATAAATTTACTTTAGTTTAATCTATTTTTTCAGACAGAATCTTGCTCTGTCACCCAGGCTGGAGTGCAGTGATGTGATCTTGGCTCACTGCATCTTCCCATCCCTGGCTCAAGCAATTCTCGTGCCAAGCAATTCTCGTGCCTCAGCCTCCCGAGTAGCTGCGACTACAGGCGTGCGCCACCACACCCAGCTAATTTTTGTATTTTTAGTAGAGACGGGTTTTCGCCATGTTGGCCAGGCTGTTGTCATGATGTCGAACTCCTGACCTCAAGTGATTCCACCTGCCTCTGCCTTCCAAAGTGCTGGGATTACAGGCGTGAGCCACCGCACCTGGCCATAAATTTATTTTAAATTATTTTATTTTGTATATCCTATTATAGATGTCTGACGTTAAGATATTGGCAGGGAATTAAGATATCTAATTTCCAGATAGTTTCTTCTGTGATTTAATAGTCACCTCTTTCATTGCTTTTCTTTTCATGTTATTTTCCTGATGTTCTTTCCCAGTTTTATTTAGGAATTTTTTGCTCTCCTCTTACTCTTATTTTGTTTTGTTTTGTTTTACTGTATTTTATTTTAAATCTTTTCTAGAGATGGGGGTCTCACTATGTTGCCCAGGCTGGTCTTGAACTCCTGGGGTCAATCATTCTACCCATCTCAGCCTCCCAAAGTGTTGGGATTACAAGTGTGAGCCACCATGCTCGGCCCTCTCCTGTATTTAGAATTTTAAGTTCCTATAATCAGATTGGCAAGTGTTCAAATATGTTCTTCCTACTCTCTGTGAACCACACTCTTTTAGCAGGCCAAGAGCCCATCACCATTGACACATTTACTTATCAGAATGGTGTCACTATGCTTGGTGTTGAGTATGCAGTTGTGGCATAGAACCCTTGGCCTCTGAATCTTCCCAAGCTTACAGTTTAGTGGGAGCAGATAGACAATAACATAAGCTTTATAATACTGTTTGGTCAGTGCTTGGCTGGAAAGCAGTAGAAATTTATAGGATGAAGTAGGATTTAGGCTGACCTGATACCGGGGGACCTGCCCTGATAATCACATAGGTTCTTTTCTATTTTCCTAAGCGTCAGCTGGCTTGAGAAATAAAAGGACAGAGTACAAAGAGAGAAATTTTAAAGCTGGGCGTCCGGGGGAGACATCACACATTGGTAGGTTCCATGATGCCCCACAAGTCACAAAAACCAGCAAGTTTTTATTAGGGAGTTTCAAAAGGAGAGGGAGTATACGAATAGGTGTGGGTGACAAACATCAAGTACTTAACAGGGTAATAGAATATCACAAGGCAAGTGGAGGCAGGGCGAGATCACAGGGCCACAGGACTGAGGCAAAATTAAAATTGCTAATGAAGTTTTGGGCACCATTGTCATTGATAACATCTTATCAGGAGACAGGGTTTTTTTGTTTTTTTTTTTGAGACGGAGTCTTTCTCTGTCCCCCAGGCTGGAGTGCAGTGGCGCGATCTCGGCTCACCGCAACCTTCACCTCCTGGATTCACGCCATTCTCCTGCCTCAGCCTCCCGAGTAGCTGGGACCACAGGCGCCCACCAACATGCTCAGCTAATTTTTTTGTATTTTTTAGTAGAGACGGGGTTTCACCGTGTTAGCCAGGATGGTCTCGATCTCCTGACCTCGTGATCCACCCGCCTCGGCCTCCCAAAGTGCTGGGATTACAGGCTTGAGCCACCGCGCCCGGCCGTGGAGACAGGGTTTTGAGATCAACCGGTCTGACCAAAATTTATTAGATGGGAATTTCCCCTTCCTAATAAGCCTGGGAGCGCTATGGGAGACTGGAGTTTATTTCACCTCTGCAATCTCGACCATAAGAGACAGGTACGCCCTGGGGGGGCCAGTTCAGAGACCCACCCCTAGGTGCGCATTCTCTTTCTCAGGGACATTCCATGCTGAGAAAAGGAATTCAGCGATATTTCTCCCATTTGCTTTTGAAAGAAGAGAAATATGGCTCTGTTCTGCCCGGCTCACCGGCGGCCAGAGTTTAAGGTTATCTCTCTTATTCCCTGAACAATTGCTGTTATCCTGTTCTTTTTTCAGGGTGCCCACATTTCATGTTGCTCAAACACACATGCTGTACAATTTTGTAGTTAACACAATTATTACGGGGTCCTGGAACTATATACATCCTCCTCAACTGACAGGATTAAGAGATTAAAGACAGGCATAAGAAATTACAAAAGTATTAATTTGGGGAAGTAATAAATGTCCATAAAATCTTCACAATCCACGTTCTTCTGCCATGGCTTCAGCCAGTCCCTCCGTTTGGGGTCCCTGACTTCCCGCAACAACCTGAAGGATAAATAGGAATAAGCCAGGTTTGGGAGTAGAGGAAGGGGGAAGAATGTTTTAGCATGATCTGGAAAGCCAACTTCAATTTCCTCACAGCCATTCACATTCCTCCTTTCTTTCCTAAAGTCTAAGCTATCAGTTGGAAGAAGAGAAAAAAAAATGTTACCAAAGGCCCCTCCCACTCTCCATGTTTACCAAGCTCTTTAAAATTTTTTTTCCCCCAGAAAGACTTTACAGGTTTCTTCTGGTTGTGTGGTTCACCCCCTCACTAGCGGCATGAGTGGCAGTTGGCAAGCTGTCTACAGGTTCTTGTGGAGAGTGTGACCAGCTACCCCTGTTACCTCCCTCTGGGAACCTAGATGACTTTGCTCTTGTTGGTGGATGAGGAGCTTCTTGTTTTGTGTGTGTGTGTGTGTGTTTTGTTTGTTTGTTGTTGTTTTGCTTTTTGAGGCAGGTTCTGCTCTGTCACCCAGGCTGGAACATAGTGGCATCATCACAGCTCACTGCAGCCTTGGACTCCCAGGCTCAAGTGATCCTCTCCCTTCAGCCTCCTGCTAGGACCACAGCAGTACACCGCCACACCTGGCTAATTTATTTTCATATGTTGTGGAGATTGGATATCCCCATGTTGTCCAGGCTGGTTTCAAACTCCTGGGCTCAAACGATCCTCCTGCCTTGGCCTCCCAAAATTTTGGGATTATGGGTGTGAGCCCCAATGCCTGGCCAGGAGCTTCTTGTTTACTCGGCAGATTTCGTTTTTTTCTGTTTCTCTTCTATGTTATATTCTTCTGCCTCTCAACCTCTTAACATGAATTTTCTTTTCTTTTTTTTTTTTTATTATTGTACTTTAAGTTTTAGGGTACATGTGCACAATGTGCAGGTTTGTTACATATGTATCCATGTGAATTTTCTCCTATGACAATTTAGAATTGTTTACTTCCTTGTTTTCCTTGTTTACCTATTTCCTCTGTTTTTTTTGGGAATTCTTCATCCTCTTTGATAACTTTTGCCTGGCAAGTGTTTTTTAAACCTGAGAGGAGAGATGCCAGCCTGTGTTTAGTAAATATGCTAATGGCAAATGCCTCCAGCAGGAAAGTGAGAGTGGCACACTCCTGCAGTGCATGGAAGCATCCCCATCTAGGGCTAGCAGTTTGTAGAACAGCTGTCATCCTTTACCCCTGTGTAGAGCTCCCTAACTCATTTTTTTGGCCCTGAAATGAAGATTACCAACAAACTTATTGTTTGGTGGCATAGTTTCAAAAATATTATGTTCAAAAATTCCTGTTATGTATATTTTAGTTAAAGGCTATATAAAACTAATATGTTTTGTTGTTATTTTTTGAGTGGATAATATAGTCATACGATTTAAACTTAAAAAGATACAGAAAGGAATATGGAAAATATTAATCTTCTCACCATGTCTCCCAGCTACCTAGTTCTCCTCTGAGACAGCTGATGCTACCAGTTTCTTATTTATTCTTCAAGAGTAATTTTGTGCATAGATCAACAAATGACATATATATTACCTAATAAGATGAATGATATGTGTCTTGTATTTCTCATGCCTATTTAGTGGAGTGGAAAGACTATAAGGATTTGAAAAGACTTGGATTCAGTGCTCAAAACCTCAGCTCTGCCATTTATTGGTTGAGTAACCTTGGACAGTTTGCTTTGGCTCCGTGAGCCTTTGATTTCTTTATGCGGTTAATAATACCTACCTTGTCAGTGTTGAGTATGATGTAGTATGGTTCCTTCTTTGGTATATCTTAAATGCTTCACACATGGTTACTACTGTTGTGATTTCTTGCAGGACCTTGCTCTTTGGTTTATGTGAACTGGGAGGGGCAAAATCTTGCTCTAAAAAAATGAAGGGCAGCCATAAAAAAATGATGAGTTCATGTCCTTTGTAGGGACATGGATGAAGCTGGAAATCATCATTCTCAGCAAACTATCGCAAGGACAAAAAACCAAACACCACATGTTCTCACTCATAGGTGGGAATTGAACAATGAGAACACATGGACACAGGAAGGGGAACATCACACACCGGGGACTGTTGTGGGATGGGGGGAGGGGGGAGGGATAGCATTAGGAGATATACCTAATGCTAAATGACCAGTTAATGGGTGCAGCACACCAACATGGCACATGTATGCATATGTAACAAACCTGCACATTGTGCACATGTAGCCTAAAACTTAAAGTATAATTTT
>NW_026652289.1:53088133-53152494 GCF_009828535.3 Hylobates moloch
TGAGACGGAGTCTCGCTCTGTCGCCCAGGCTGGAGTGCAGTGGCGCGCTCTCGGCTCACTGCAAGCTCCGCCTCCCGGGTTCACGCCATTCTCCTGCCTCAGCCTCTCTGAGTATCTGGGACTACAGGCGCCCGCCACTACGCCCGGCTAATTTCTTTTTGTATTTTTAGTAGAGACGGGGTTTCACCGTGGTCTCGATCTCCTGACCTCGTGATCCGCCCGCCTCGGCCTCCCAAAGTGCTGGGATTACAAGCGTGAGCCACCGCGCCCGGCATTGAATTGCCTTCTTTAATATGTGACTAATGCTGTCTTATGTGTGCAAAGGAACCATGAGCCAAGGGAGACAGAAATAGCATTTGAAAAGGAATAGAACATTTTCTGCTCATCAGGTATTGGAGACAAACTATTCCTGATCTGGGGCTGTCACACTTGGCTGGTGGAGTGCTGATAAACCTTAGCCCTTCACTTCTGCTGGTAGGAAGCCATTAACACTGAGGAGCTTTTCATGTTTAACAGCTCAGTTAACTCTGGCCCCTCAGTGTTGCCTGAAGCTTTGGACTCAGGAAACTTCACTTGGTCAACCCTGGTTTCCTGTTGATCTGTTCCCAGTGGGATATTAATCCTTTAATAGCAGTTAGCTTTTTTTCTTCTTGGGTTCTTGCATAATGCTTGATGTGGTAGATGGAAGAGTCCCATGGTTTCAGAACCATCCCATTTGGTTTCATTAGGCAGATGGGTATTAGGCCTTTCTTCGTGGTTATTTGGCCTTACCCTTTCTGATGAGATTTGTAGGGCTTTGAGTCTGAAGTTCATATAGTCCCTTAATGGGTGAACAAGAAAAACTTCCTATCTTGCAACACGTGGATATCAGAATAAAGAGACCTGATAGTATGGGTTATCTTTTAAAGTAAGAAAATGTTTGTAAACTCACTATGAAAGATTCTGTGCCACATGTAGTTTTAAGCAGTTGGTTCTGAGTTCCCAATATACATTTATCCAGATTGCTGGGAGTAGTCCTATTAATGATTTTTATCTTATTTTATTTTATTTTATTTTATTTTATTTTATTTTATTTTTGAGATGGCGTCTTGCTTTGTCACCAGGCTGGAGTACAGTGGCACCATCTCGGCTCACTGCAACCTCTGCCTCCTAGGTTCAAGCGATTCTTCTGCCTCAGCCTCCCGAGTAGCTGGGACTACAGGTGCACGCCACCACTCCCAGCTAATTTTTGTATTTTTAGCAGAGACGGGGTTTCACCATGTGCCAGGATGGTCTCATTCTCGGGAGGCTGAGGCAGGAGAACTGCTTGAACCGGGGAGGTGGAGGTTGCAGTGAGCTGAGATCGCAGTACTGCACTGCAGCTTAGGTGACAGAGCAAGACTCCGTCTCAGAAACAAAAAATAATAATAATAAAGGCCAGGTATGGTGGCTTACGCCTGTAATCCCAGCACTTTGGGAGGCTGAGGTGGGCAGATCAGGAGGTCGGGAGATCAAGACCATCCTGGCTAACACGGTGAAACCCCGTTTCTACTAAAAATACAAAAAATTAGCCAGGCGTGGTGGCACATGCCTGTAGTTCCAGCCACTGGGGAGGCTGAGGCAGGAGAATGGCGTGAACCTGGGAGGCGGAGCTTGCAGTGAGCCGAGATCATGCCACTGCACTCCAGCCTGGGCGACAGAGCGAGACTCCATCTCAAAAATAAAATAAAATAAATAAATAATAATAATAAAATGAGGGCAGTTGTGGTGGATCATGCCTATAATCCCAGCGCTTCAGTAGGCTAATGGGGGAAGATCACTGGAGGCCAGGAGTGCGACACCAGTCTCGGCTGGTGAGACCCTATCTCTACAAAAATTAAAAAAGTAGCCAGATGTGGTGGCATACACCTGTAGTTCCAGCTACTAGGGAGGCTGAGGCAGGAGAATCGTTTGAGCCCAGGACTTCAAGGTTACACTGAGCTATGTTTGTAGAACAGCTGAAGGCTGTAGGCACTGAAGCCTGGGCAAGAGCAAGATCCTGTCTCTTTTTTTATTTTTTTATTTTTTGAGACAGGGTTTCACTGTTACCCAGGCTGAAGTGCAGTGGTGTGATCACGGCTTACTGCAGCCTGGACCTCCTAGGCTCAAGTGATCCTCCTACCTCAGCCTCCAAAGTACCTGGGACTACAGGTGTGCACCACCACACCTGGCTAATTTTTAATTTTGTTTTTTAGAGACGAGGTTTCCCTGTGTTACCCAGGCTGGTCTCAAACTCCTGAGCTCAAGCGATCCTCCCACCTCAGCTTCCCAAAGTGCTAGGATTACGGGCATGAGTCATCTCGTCCCACCTGGATCATCCTTTTTTTGTTTTAAATAGAGACAGGATCTCACTATGTTATCCATGCTGGTCTCAAGGAATCCTCCCACCTCAGCCTCCCAAAGTGCTGGGATTACGTGAGTCACCTCACCCAGCAGCCGCCTGGATCATTCTTGCAGCAGCTGAAAAGTACAAACAGGAAGGCAGCAGAAGTAGTGCTTCCAATCAGACCTGATTCACATTTTTCTTTCTTTTTCTTTTTATTTCTTAGAGACAGAGTTTTGCCCTGTCACCCAGGCTGGTGCGATCTCAGCTCACTGCAACCTCCACCTCCTGGGTTCAAGCGATTCTCCTGCTTCAGCCTCCTGAGTGGCTGGGATTACAGGCATGTGCCACCACGTCCAGCTAATTTTTGCATTTTTAGTAGAGACAGAGTTTCACCATGTTGGCCAGGCTGGTCTCAAACTCTTGAGATCCACCTGCCTTGGCTTCCCAAAGTGCTAGGATTACAGGTGTGAGCCAACATGCCCAGCCACACATTATTTTTAAAAAGTATTTACAGTGCACTCAAACTTAGTTGACTCTACTCCCTTTTCTTTCATTGTGCCTATTTATTTGCTGTATCTCAATGCTAAACTTTTGTAAAAGTCAGTTTCACTTTTGTTTTTTATTTCTGATGCTTTCCTTCAAAAAGGCAGAGAAACTGAGGGGTATTTTAAGTCTTTAAATTTTTTAATGATACCTTTATAGGTCTTAGCCATAAGGAATTCTATACTTCACACTTCCTAATAAATAAAATGTGACATATAATTTAGAAGTTCACACATTCAGGCCAGGCGTGGTGGCTCTTGCCTATAATCGCAGCACTTTGGGAGGTCAGGGGAGTTGCTTGAGGCGGATTACTTGAGGCCAGGAGTTCGAGACCAGCCTGGCCAACATGGTGAAACCCCGTCTCCACTAAAAATACAAAAGTTAGCCTGGCGTGGTGGTGCGCGCCTGTAATCCCAGCTACTCAGGAGGGTGAGGCAGAAGAATCACTTGAACCTGGGAGGCCAAGGTTGCAGTGAGCTGAGATCGCACCACTGTACTTCAGCCTGGGTGACAGAGGGAGATTCTGTCTCAAAAAACAACAACAAAAAAGTTCACATATTCAAATAGGTGAACATTTCTACCTTCGTGGTCCTCCGATTAAATCTTCTCTACTAGGCCGGGTGCCATGGCTCAAGCCTGTAATCCCAGCACTTTGGGAGGCTGAGGTGGACGGATCATAAGGTCAGGAGTTCGAGACCAGTCTGGCCAACGTAGTGAAACCCCGTCTCTACTAAAAACACACCCAAAAAGTAGCCACGTATGCCTGTAATCCCAGCTACTTGGGAGGCTGAGGCAGGAGAATCACTTGAACTTGGGAGGCGGAGGTTGCAGTGAGCCAAGATTGTGTCATTGCACTCCAGCCTGGGTGGCAGTGCGAGACTCCATCTCAAAAAAAAAAAAAGAAATCTTCTAAATACCAACTTCTTTCAGAGAGAAGATAGTAAATGTAATTTGTTTACTAAAGATAAATCACTGGCCGGGCACAGTGGCTCACGCCTATAATCCCAGCACTTTGGGAGGCCAAGGCAGGAGGATCATGAGGTCAAGAGATCAAGACCATCCTGGCCAAGATGGTGAAACATCTGAGATTACAGGCATGAGCCACCGCACCCAGCCAAAGAAAAATGTTTAAAGATTGCTTATAGTTTATCTTCCAATGCTGTTTCCCAGTTCATTTTCTTTCTTTCTTTCTTTCTTTTTTAAATTTTTTTATAGAGACTGGGTCTTGTTTTGTTGCCTAGGCTGGTCTGGAACTCCTGGACTCAAGTGATCCTCCTGCCTCAGCCTCCCAAAGTGTCGGGGTTACAGGTGTGAAGCATTACACCCAGCCCCAGTTCATTTTCTCTCCCCAGAAGTGACCATTATTACCAGTTTTTTGTGTATCCTACAAATATTTATATGCATATCTAAATTCCTATAATACTTTTTGCTTACTAATAGTCATATTATTTGTTTTATATACTGTATACTTAGATATACACTGTATGGTTTCTGAATTTTATTCTCTTCTTTAACATTCCTTTTTTTTTTTTTTTTTGAGACAGGGTCTGGGTGTGTCACCCAGGCTGGGGTGCCGTGCAGTGGTGCAATTTCCGCTCACTGCAGCCTCTGCCTCCCGGGCTTAAGTGATCCTCCCACTTGTGGGACTATACGCATGTGCCATCATGCTGGGCGAATTTTTGTATTTTTTGTAGAGACGGGGTTTTGTCATGTTGCTCAGGCTTGTCTCGAACTCCTGAGCTCAAGCAGTCTGCCCACTTCGGCCTCCCAGAGTGCTGGGATTATAGATTGGAGCCACTGCACCTGGCCTAAAATTCCTGTCTTTATGCATCAGGTTGTTACGCATCTTTTGGCTTCGTTAGGTATGACCTTCAGTGCAATGTTGCATAGTGGTAGTAACAGCAGACCTGCTGGCCTTCCCATCTTTAATAGAAAAAAATTATGGGGCCTATGTGTGATGGATTTTACGCAGTGCATTTTCAGCATCTGTTGAGAAGGTTATATACTTTTTTTCCTTTCCTGTTAACATAAAAATTGCTTTGATAGATCTCCTGATGTTAAACCAAGTCTTTACATTCCTCGGAGAAGCCTGTAATGTGAGAGCTATCTTTACTGTGAAGTTTTGTGTTTGTTTGTTTGTTTGTTTTTTTGAGACAAAGTCTTGCTCTCTCTCCCAGGCTGGAGTGCAGTGGCACAATCTTGGCTCACTGCAACCTTTGCCTCCCGGGTTCAAGTGATTCTCCTGCCTCATCCTCCTGAGTAGCTGGAATTACAGGCAGGCACCACCACACATGGCTAATTTTTGTATTTTTAGAAGAGACAGCGTTTTGCTTTGTTGGCCAGGCTGGTCTTGAACGCCTGACCTCAGGTATCCGCCTGCCTCGGCCTCCCAAAGTGCTGGGATTACAGGTGTGAGCCACCGTGCCTGGCCTGCAATCACTAGTAGTTCTAAAAGAAAATTGTAGAAGTTCCTTTGTTCTTCATCTTCTGTCTGCCCTCTAAATGTTAATAATATTGAGACTTCAACAATTAATTCATTCATCATAGATATTAAGTAAGTGCTTTGTGCCAGGCACAGTGCTAGGAACTAGGTGAATACAATAGATATGATCCCTGTCTTCAGGGAACTTACCTCCCTGTTGCTAGATTTTTTTTCCTTTCAGTCTGACTTCCCCACTGCTTATAGTTATTTTTTTGAGATGGGAGAGGGGAACCAAACTCATCATCTCATCCCTTTGCTTAAAGATCTCTATTGAATCTTTTATGTTTATAGGATCATGTCTGGAATTTGAAGTGCAGCATACAAGGGCCTTCCCAGTCTGGTTCAACCCCCTGTTCACACGTCTCCCACCATTCTGCCTAATACACATTGGACACACTAGCTATATGATATCTCCAATAAGCCCTGTTCTTATGACCCTGATTTGAAACATTTTGTTTTCTCTGACTAGAATACTTTTCTCTGCCTGACAGATTCCTACTCATCCTTCAAGGCACTCCTAAAAATTTTTTTTTATATCCATAGAGAGGGTTTGAATCCCATAGCATTCTGTTCATAGAACCTTCCTAGAATTTATTACATTATGTGGTAAAGACCTATTTATACATCTGTCTCCATAGTTAAATGATTGTAAACTGCTTGGAATAGGGTCTTTATGTCTCTATGTTGTCTTCTCACTTGATCTTAGCCAAAGGCCAAGAAGCGATCTATGTTGTATCTTCTCAACAACTACTGTACTGATTAGCACAGAGTGGGCCCTCAGCAAATATTTGTTGTGAATGTTTGACTAATCCTTTCTTCTCCCCTTCTCTTAAGTTTTTTTTTAAATGTGTGTGTGCACGTGGATTATGACTGGCCTTTTACTTTTTTGCAAATTTTTGTTATTACATTGTTTTATAATATGATAAAATCAGAAAATATACTTAAAACTTTTCCCAAATGCAGTAAGAGCCTATTTAAGAAAGCATTATCTCTTTTAAAATCACATTTTAAAAAAAGGCAATGTTTTCCTGAGAAGTGGAAAATATTTGAGATAAACCAGTAAATATTAAAGGGACTGGATTTGTTTCCTTTTTTGGTACATTGACAAAGTGCTTATGGAAAAATTGTAGTTTTAGTTTGGAAATTCATCAAACCTCTTGCTGCCCTATAGCAAACCAGTGTGTCTTTGCTCAGAGTCTGTCTCCTAGCAGATTAATATGGGCTGAAGGGATCAATAGATATAAAAAGGCAGTAATTCACAATGAAGGAGAGAGGGGGAAACAGGCATGAGAGGAAGGTAGTTCATTAATACATCCATCACTGAAATAATGGAGAAATGGCATATTTGTTGAAATACAGAAGTATCTTCAAATTTGGTAAAAGCCAGACATTGCATCTTATCTTGAATCACTTTCCTTATTTAGGTCTTCATTGCAGGATGACTGACTGCATTTTTTCATGGTGTTTGTTCTGCACAACACCTGTATCAACACCTGTTTCTTTATTGTATTGAGACCTCTCCATAGTTTGCGCTATTAAAAAGAGCTTGTGCCTAGGATGGCATTGTTAATCTCTGGAGCTGCCAGAGTAGTCTGAAAGTAGGGACAAAAAGATGGGAACTGAAGTCTAAATACTTCTGGCCTCAGCTTTTTCTTTATAGCCACAGAGCCTTGCATGAGGAAGAATTGGTCCTTTAAAAAGTGTTTTCAGTTGAGGCCGGGCGCGGTGGCTCACGCCTGTAATCCCAGCACTTTGGGAGGCCGAGGTGGGTGGATCATGAGGTCAAGAGATCGAGACCATCCTGGCCAACATAGTGAAACCCCGTCTCTACTAAAAATACAAAAAAATAGCTGGGCGTGGTGGCGGGCACCTGTAGTCCCAGCTACCCAGGAGGCTGAGGCAGGAGAATGGCATGAACCCAGGAGGCGGAGCTTACAGTGAGCCGAGATCACGCCACTGCACTCCAGCCTGGGCAACAGAGTGAGACTGTCTCAAAAAAAAAAAAAAAAAACAAAAACTGTTTTCAGTTGAATGTTTATTTCTTTTGTTTTTCTTTCTTTCTTGGCCCCCAGGCTGGAGTACAATGACATGATCTTGGCTTACTGCAACGTCTGCCTCCTGGGTTCAAGCTATTCTCCCGCATCAACCTCCTGAGTCGCTGGGATTACAGGCGCAAGCCAGCACACCTGGTTAATTTTTGTTTTTTTAGTAGAGACGAGGTTTCACCCTGTTGGCCAGGCTGGCCTCAAACTTCTGACCTCAGGTGATCCACCTGCCTCGGCCTCCCAAGGTGCTGGGATTATAGGCGTGAACCACTGTACCTGGCCTTTTTTTTTTTTGAGATAGAGTCTCACTCGGTCACCCAGGCTGGAGTGCAGTGGTATGATCTTGGCCCTCTGCAGCCTTGGCCTCCTGGGCTCAAGCAATCCTCCCACCTCAGCCCCCCGAGTAGCTGGGACCACAGGCATGTGCCACCATTCACGGCTAATTTTTAAATTTTTTTGTAGAGATGAGGTCTCACCACGTTGCCCAGGCTGGTCTCTTAACTCCTGGGCTCAAGCAGTCTTCCCACCTTGGCCTTCCAAAGTGCTGGGATTACAGACGTGAGCCACCACTCCCAGCCTGAACACATATTTCTAGTTTAAATGTATGGTTTTGTATAAAATGGATTAGAGAGATTGCATTGATACAGGCTAAAGGGAAGCAACAGAGGTCATATGATTCTAAGAAACTCTATCTCTGTTGAAAGAAGTTTTAGTGTGAAATGACCAGAGGAAAGAAAAAAGAGAATGAACATTCATCCATTCAGGGACTACCAAGTGCTAGGTATGGTAGTGGGTACTCTTCCATCCGTTTCTCATTCAAGGTGAGGAAATTGTGGCTCAGAGAGGTTAAATGACTTGCCCAAATAACACACAGTAGTGAATAAGAAGATGGATTGGTTCTTTATAATCCCCAAAACCACACTAAACTTTCTCCTTTGTTGCTAAGTGACTGACATTTCAGGAGACAAAAGTTTTTTGTTTATTTCAAGAGCAGGTTTCTTATAGGTCTGGCTCTTCACTCTCTCCTAGGTTATCTTGGGATATAGGATTTAACGTACTACCTGTGGAACTGAGAGTGCCAGCACGTTATTCTTGACCTCTTGAGTGGCTAGTTCTTTGCCCAAAGCTCATCTCAAAATTATAGCTGCTCTTGGGAGTTTGATGTAACATGGAGGCTATGTTGTTGGTTTTATTCTCTCTGATACCATTATTTCAACACTAATGAATTGTGTGCAGGGTGTACCCTGCTTAATTGACAGCTTTCTCAGTTGTTTTATAGCAGGTTCTCTAGTATCTTTATCTTCATGGCCATAGTCAAGAAACTTGTTTTTATTTATTTAAACATGGTTGTGGGAGAAGTAGATAATTATAGTATGCTTTTGACTATGCAGGAACAAATCTTACCCTTGAGGCCAGGCACGGTGGCTCATGCCTGTAATTCCAGCACTTTGGGAGGCTGAGGCAGGCAGATTGCTTGAGCCCAGGAGTTCCAGATCAGCCTGGGCTACATGGTGAAACCCCATCTCTACTAAAAAATGCAAAAATTAGCCAAGCATGGTGACACGTGCATGTAGTCTCAGCTTCTTGGGAGGCTGAGGCAGGAGGATCAATTGAGCCCAGGAGGTCGAGGCTGCAGTGAGCCATGATCTCTCCACTCCATCCTTGGTGACAGAGCAACACCCTGTCTCAAAAAAGCAAAACAAAACAAATCTTACCCTTACCTGAAAAACTGGTTAAGGAGGGTTGTAAGTGGTAATGTTAGTTTCCCCATATAACAATTCAGACCTTATCCCAAAGGAAGACCAGAGCTGTTTGAACTCCAGCTCTTCCTTAGCTGCCAGGTGTTAACAACTTGTGTTTCATAAGCATAGATAGATTCAAACCATTGTCCTGGAGTTAAAATATTTTCTAAACTGTGACTCATCTTTTGGCCCATTCTTTCTTTCACTAGGAAATACACTGAATTTTAATTTTGAGAATTTCAATTATCCCTTCTGAAGAGTGTGTTGCTCATTAAAGTTGCTGGGACTTGTTTTTCTGGTAACCAACAGGGCTACAAATTAGTTTATACTCAGTGGTCATGTTAAACCTATGTGCAAACAGAGGGAGAAATCTGATTAACTGTCTAAAGGAAGGTTGTTGAAGATGAGACCATTCTTTCTGACTCCTTTTAGAGGTTCATCTCTTCCACCAGAGGGGTGGGTGTGCAGGAGGGTGAATCTGAGGCTGAACAGAGCAGGTGCTATGCGTGTGTATTTGTATCTGTAAATATCACATCACTGTTTACAGTACACTGGACTCTACATGCAAGGCCTGGTCAGGCCAAACCAGGAGGAATTGTTCCTGTGCTTAAAGCCAAGAATAACATCCTGACCAGCAGGGGGACAGAGGTCAGCTCAAGGCAACAGCTCTTGGGAGCTACAGAACATTAAGAACCTTGGAGGAACTGAGCTTAATAAAAAGGAAGGCAAGATGTACTTTGAAGGAAGTGTGTGAAACCTGCGTGCCTTTCTCTTATTAGGACATGGTTTATTTATGAAAAATGAAAAGTTATCTTTTTTTTTTTTTTTTGAGGCAGAGTCTCGCACTGTCTCCTGGGCTGGAATGCAGTGGCATGATCTTGGATCACTGCAACCTCTGTCTCCTGGGTTCAAGCTATTCTCCTGCCTCAGCCTCCCAAGTAGCTGGGATTACAGGCACCTGCCACCACACCCTGTTAATTTTTTGTATTTTCAGTAGAGACAGGGTTTCACTATGTTGGCCAGGGTGGTCTCGAACTCCTGACCTCGTGATCTGCCCACCTTGGCTTCCCAAAGTGCTGTGATTACAGTGGCGAGCCACTGTGCCCAGCCAAAAAATGAAAATTTATCTTAACAGATGGATATATGATGAGTTCATATCACCTCTTGGTCATTTAGATTTTACACTTCCACTTATACATTGATTTATCTGTTGATTATTTTTTATTAGAAATTGTATACCCAGCTAAGTAGCAGGAAAAATATGTTCTATTATTCTGGTGTTTTATTCTATAAGCAACATCAGAGAGGCCCACTAGAGAACAGGATTTAAAGGATAATAGGTTAATTAAAAAACAGGTACCATGTCTCGGCCGGGGGTGGTGGCTCATGCCTGTAATCCCAGCACTCTGGGAGGCCGAGGCAGGTGGATCACGAGGTGAGGAGATCGAGACCATCCCGGCTAACACGGTGAAACCCCGTCTCTACTAAAAATACAAAAAAATTAGCCGGGTGTGGTGGCGGGAGGCTGAGGCAGGAGAATGGCGTGAACCTGGGAGGTGGAGCTTGCCGTGAGCCAAGATTGCACCACTGCACTCCAGCCTGGGCGACAGAGCGAGATTCTGTCTCAAAAAAAAAAAGCAGAAAAAACAACAAAAACAGGTACCATGTCTCCTGGGGAATTTACTGACTGGCTAGAGTTTTATTTCTGGGATCTTTCTGTGCTCACTTGTTTTTCCTTCCATCTTTCCTCATTTTGATGCCGGCCACTCACTCCACAGAGGCAACTCAAACTATTTTCTGAAGGAGCATTCTAAGTTTGTCCTGTTGTCTTCTCTGGGACTCATTTCTCTGGCATGGCTTCAGCTGGTTCCAGGCCAGCTGAAAGCTTTTCTGAAAGCTTTTCTTCATGGCCTTTATTTCTTGGCTCTTTTCATGCACTTTGCCTGATTGGTTTTGCTGGTTCTTTCCTTCTCCAATGGTGTGAGCTATGTTGCCTTAATTGTAAGGCTCTAAAGCTCAGGTGCAGCCTCAGGCCGTTTAGACTTTCCTCGGGTTTATAAAGTACTTTTGTCCTTTCCTAGAAATTGGGGGATGAATCAGATGCTCTGTTATGAGGTATTGCTGACTCTCCTGGAATTTTAGTTTGCCAGTTGTTTAAATAGTGTGTAGCAATTTGGATTGTATTTGTAAGGTAGGACTTGTTGCCAAGACTCTGAAGTAGGTCATTGCTATTATGCTTTTTCTCTTTATTTTTCTTTTATATATATATTATATATATAAAATATATATAATTATAATATATATATAAAATATATAATGTTTTATATATATATATAAAAAATAGAGACAGGATCTCACTATGTTGGCCAGGCTGATCTTGAATTGGCCTCAAGTGATCTTCCTGCTTGGCCTCCCAAAGTGCTAGGATTACAGGCATGGGCTACCGTGCCCAGCCCTCCCTTTCTCTTTCTTTCTTTTTTTTTTTGAGATGGAGTCTCTCTCTGTCGCTCGGGCTGGAGTGCAGTGGCATGATCTTGGCTCACTACAACCCCACCTCCTGGTTCAAGCGATTCTTCTGCCTTAGCCTCCTGACTAGCCGGGAGTACAGGCGCATGCCACCATGCCGAGCTGATTTTTGTATTTTTAGTAGAGATGGGATTTCACCATATTGGCCAGGCTGGTCTCGAACTCCTGACCTCATGATCTGCCCTCCTCGGCCTCCCAATGTGCTGGGATTACAGGCATAAGCCGACACGCCCAGCCATTTTTTTTTTTTTCTTTGAAACAGAGTCTCGCTCTGTCCCCAGGCTGGAGTGCAATGGCGCGATCTTGGCTCACTGCAACCTCCACATCCTGGGTTCAAGCAATTTTCCTGCCTTAGCCTCCCGAGTAGCTGGGATTACAGATATGCGCCACCATGCCTGGCTGATTTTTGTATTTTTAGTAGAGACAGGATTTCACCATGTTGGCCAGGCTGGTCTTGAACTCCTGACCTCAAATGATCCACCCGCCTTGGCTTCCCAAAGTGCTGGGATTATAGTTGTGAGCCACCGTGCCCGGTCCTCCCTTTATTTTTCAATTGGAAAATTAGCAAAGACAGAATTACCTTGTCCATGGTCACATGGTAAGCTAGTTTTATACCTTTTGAAGCAAACCTCATTTTTTTATTTGTTATACTTTCCAGTGCAAGTATTAGCTTAACAAATAACAGGTGCTTATTAAATACAAATAAATAAGTCATAACTGTGGGTTGATTGCGAATAGAGGTATGGTTAAAATTCAGAATTCTCATCAGGTTCATCATATTGTAGACAAACAGCTGAGAAAAGTTTCTGGATGGAAGGGACAGAATAGCCATGCATGAAGCTTTTAGTAGTGTAGAATGCCTACAAAACAATTATTCCTGGGTAGGTGTGGTGGCTCATACCTGTAATCCCAGCACTTTGGGAGGCCGAGGCAGACAGATCATGAGGTCAGGAGTTGAAGACCAGCCTGGCCAATGTGGTGAAACCTTGTCTCTACTAAAAATACAAAAATTAGCCGGGCGTGGTGGTGTGCGCCTGTAGTCCCAGCTACTCGGGAGGCTGAGGCAGAAGAATCACTTGAACCCAGGAGGCAGAGGTTGCAGTGAGCCAAGATCGCGCCACTGCATTCCAGCCTGGGTGACAGAGTGAGACTGTCTAAAAAAAAAAAAAAATCCCAATTTATCTCACAGATGCAATCCCAGCACTTTGGGAACGCGAAATGGAATGATCACTTGAGCACTGGAGTTCAAGACCAGCCCGGCCAACAAAGGGAGTTCTCGTCTCTACAAAAAATCAAAAAAATTACCCAGGCGTGGTGGTGTGCACCTGTAGTCATAGCTACTTGGAAGGGGGAGACGGGAGGATCCTTTGAGCCCAGGAGTTTGAGGCTGCAATGAGCAGTGATTGTGCCACTGCACTCCAGTCTGCTGGGTGACAGAGTGAGACCTTGTCTCAAAAAAAAAAAAAAAAAAAAATTCTGAGGGCAGTGGCTCATGCCTGTAATCCCAGCACTTTGAGAGGGATCATGAGAGGATCGCTTGAGCCCCAGAGTTTGAGACCAATCCTGGGCTACGTAGTGAGACCTTGTCTCTACTAAAAACAACAAAGAAAAAAATTACTGGGTGTGGTGACATATGCCATGCCTATAGTCCCAGCTACTCGAGAGGCTGAGGCTGGAGGATTGTTTGAGCCCAGGAGGTCGAAGCTGCAGTGAGCCAAGATTGTGCCACTACATTCCAGCCTGGGTCACAGAGTGAGAGACCCTGTCTCAAAAAAAGAAAAAAAAAATCCCAATTTAAATCATTCTAAAATGAAGAAACAGAAAAGTAGTTTGTCTAAAAAGGAAATTGGTTATAATGTAAGGAGAAATAGGATGAGAGTGCATAAAAGAACATGAATTAGTTGAGAGATAGAAACAGTTCTGGAAGCAGGCATCTTGCCAGCCTGGGTCAGACAGTAAAAATGAAGATTTTCCTCCCCTTTCTAAAACCACTATCCAGAGGGGCTGTTACTGACTCTGGATACTAGTATCCAGTTTTGGGGTTGCCATGTAAAGCATGAAGAGGTCCAGTGGGGTCAGTCAGCAAAAGAATAGCTGCTCTTTTGATTTGTTAAGTTTTTTTTTTTTTTTTTTTTTGAGACGGAGTCTCAGGCTCTGTCGTCCAGGCTGGAGTGCAGTGGCGCGATCTCGCCTCACTGCAAGCTCCGCCTCCCGGGTTCACGCCGTTCTCCTTCCTCAGCCTCTCCGAGTAGCTGGGACTACAGGCGCCTGCCACCACGCCCGGCTAATTTTTTGTATTTTTAGTAGAGACAGGGTTTCACTGTGGTCTCGATCTCCTGACGTCGTGATCCGCCCGCCTCGGCCTCCCAAAGTGCTGGGATTACAAGCGTGAGCCACCATGCCCGGCCTTTGTTAAGCTCTTAATAATTTTACTGGTCTCAAATTCCAAAGCCAAAACCATTTTCTAATTCTTTTGCTGTGTCCAGTTGGCTTGTGGGACCAAAGCAGCAGCTTAGACTGCTATACTACACTGTGCATTAGGCAATAATCCTTCGGAAGGCCTGGCCACTTTTCTTTTTGTTTTCTCTTTTTTTCTTTCTTTTTTTTTTTTGAGACAGTTTCGCTCTTGTTGCCCAGGCTGGAGTGCAATGGCGTGATCTCAGCTCACTGCAACCTCTGCCTCTTGGGTTTAAGCAATTCTCCTACCTCAGCCTGCCAAGTAGCTGGGATTACAGGCGTGCGCCACCACATCCGGCTAGTTTTGTATTTTTAGTAGAGTTGGAGTTTCACCATGTCGGTCAGGCTGGTCTTGAACTCCTGACCTCAACTGATCCTCCCGCCTCCCCCTCCCAAAGTATGGCCTCCCAAATTTTTTTTATTTTTTTATTTTTTGCTTTGGGACTAGTAATTTGCATCTCATTCAGGATCTCTCTTCTCCCCCCTCATTTTTTTATGCATACCTGCGCTAAGTCCTGTTTTCTGAACCTAGATCTGGCTTCCGGCCTCATTGAATTATACAGATTTTAACTATGTCTGGTTTCAGACCTGTTTCTGCTTTTGTTTGTCTTTCCCTGCTCCCTGTAGCAAACTGGGTTCAGACTTGCTTGGGGAAGGGATGGTAGTTTTTACTTGTTTGTTTTTTGACTCCATAAGTATGCTCTCTTCTTACTAATTATTCTTTCTTTCTTTGTCAAACAGGCTACCAAGCAGTTTCTCGAAGAGATTAACAAGTGGACAGTTCAGTACAATGTTTCCCCGCTGTCTTGGAATGTGGCTGTCAAGTTCCTCATGGCAAGGAAGTTTGATGTGCTCCGTGCCATAGAATTGTTCCACTCCTACAGAGTATGTTGCTCAGGGGTGGACTAGACCTGTGGCAGTTGGGCTAAGGGTTGCTGTTGTCCCTGTCATGCTCGACACACATGTCGGTTCTCTAAGTGTTCCTCCCCACTTTCATAAAAAATGGATCCATATCCAGGAGCCCTTGTGAGAGCTGAAGCTGGGCAAGGCAGCTGCTGGAAGGCACTACTTTTGTACCTAAGTTTTGATCGTAGACCAGGATGCCACATCTAATGACTGAGATGGAGGAAGTAGCCTGACAGCATCCTGGTGGCAGGATAGGGGTTCACCCTTCGTAGAATTTTAATCCTAGCTCTTTTCATTGGCCTCTGGCCACATGAAAATCTTGATTTTCAGGATGTCTAAGGCTTTTAGAAACTTGCCATTCAGATGAATGATGAACTTAGTGGGCAGTTCAGGAAGGGAAGTTTTAACACTGGAAAAGAAGAGCAACTGTGTATTAGCTAGGTCCATTATCTCAAAGTATCTTTATGCAAATGTAGCAGCATCAGGATTTTACTTTGTTTTGATTTTTGTTTTTTGAGGGGGTACAGACTTTGGTTTTGTGCTTCTGTTTGCTTTCTCAGTAGTGTCTTTGATAAAACACTATACAGCATGTTACTTTGGGGTCAGAATCCATCTAAAGAAATACAAAATCTCCCTAAAAAAAAAAAAAAAAATTGGGATAACGAGCACTAGGATTAGCTTAACTGAAGTTTGGTTACATCTATCTTGTGGACCAGCTCATTCAATATTCATTCATTTACTCAACAGATACTTATTTTATACTTACTGTGTTCCAGGTGCAGAGATTACTATTTAGAAAGAGAGACTAGGGCTGGGCGCGGTGGCTCACGCCTGTAATCCCAGCACTTTGGGAGGCCAAGGCAGGCGGATCACTTGAGGTCAGGAGTTTGAGACCAGCCTGAACAAAATGGCAAAACTGTGTCTCTACTAAAACTACAAAAATTAGCTGGGTGTATTGGCACCTGTATTCCCAGCTACTCGGGAGGCTGAGGAGGGAGAATCACTTGAACCAAGGAGGTGGAGGTTGCAGTGAGCTGAGATCACACCACTGCATTCCAGTCTGGGCAACAGAGTGAGGCTGTTTAAAAAAAAAAGAAAAAGAAAGAATAAACAAAGAGTTATAGAAATGTTATGGTAAGGCAGCACTGGATTCTATGGAAGCACTTTTTTTTTTTGAGAAGAGTCTTGCTGTGTCTCCCAGACCGAAGTGAAGTGGCATGATCTCAGCTCACTGCAGATCTCTGCCTCCTGAGCTCAAGTGATCCTCCCACCTCACCTTAGCCTCCCGAGTAGCTGGGACCACAGGCACACGCCACCACACCTGGCTAATTTTTTGTATTTTTAGTAGAGACGGGGTTTTGCTATGTTGCCCAGGCTGGTCTCGAACTCCTGAGCTCAAGTGATCTGCCCACCTCGGCCTCCCAGAGTACTGGGATTACAGGCATGAGCCACCGTGCCCAGCCTAAGAGGTTTAAAACAAGCAGTTGATGAAATAAGACAAACCAAGGTAATATTTTTTTGTTATCGGTATGTAAAGGTAGAGAATGTCTCCGGAAAAAGGAAATGTAGGTGGTCAACCTTGTCATTTAAGAGGAGGACTGAAGATGCTGGGCGCAGTGGCTCATGCCTGTAATCCCAGCACTTTGGGAGGCCAAGGCGGGTGGATCGCTTCAGCCCAGGAGTTTGAGACCAGCCTGGGCAACATGGCAAAACCCCGTCTCTACTAAAAACACAAAAATTAGCCAGGCGTGGTGGCATGTGCCTGTAATCCCAGCTACTCAGGAGGCTGAGGCAAGAGAATCTCTTGGATGTGGAGGTTGCAGTGAGCCAAAATCATGCCATTGCACTCCAGCCTCGGCAACAGTGTGAGACTCGGTCTCAATTAAAAAAAAAAAAAAAAGAATCTGGCCATCAGGGTGAGGAAAATGAAGTCATGGTAGCTGCTGTTGGAGACAATATCAGGTGGAGAGAAGGCTCCTATTTAAACATAGGAGAGGCCTAAACCTAGAAAATATGTGAGGATGTATGCATCCAGACATTTTTGAGGTCTATATTTTAGTGTCCTGGTACCATGCCAGTGCTGCTGCGTGTTTAAGAACCTTGATCCTGCACCTGAATATAACATACTGGTTACTCTTCAGGGTTAGGGTTCTTACTGAGTCAGAGAAAAATACCCTACCTGAGGGGCTGATAAAGTAGCTTTGGACAGGAATTCTGAAAATGCTTGGCTGGCTTGGAGGCAGGTTACAAAGAAATTCATAATTCATTTAGTTGACTTCACTATTCATTTAGTTGACTTCATTATTCATTTAGCTGAATCTTGTTTTTTTGAGACGGAGTCTCATTCTGTCGCCCAGGCTGGAGCGCAGTGGTGCTGTCTTGGCTCACTGCAACCTCCACCTTCTGGGTTCAAGCGATTCTCTTGCCTCAGCCTCCTGAGTAGCTGGGATTATGGGCGCATACCACCATGCCAGGCTAATTTTTGTATTTTTAGCCGAGACAAGGTTTCACCATGTTGGCCAGCCTGGTCTCAAACTCCTGACCTCAGGTGACCTGCCCACCTTGGCCTCTCAAAGTGGTGGGATTACAGGCGTGGGCCACTGTGCCCGGCCCATTTAATTGAATTCTAATTCAACTAAATGAAGTACAATTGGTTATGAAATTAGTTACAAAATTTATTTAGTTATGAAATTTATAATTGATTCATTCATTGATAACCACCTTATCTCTGAGATTTGGTGGTTACATGGTGCTGTCCTGGATATACATATTTTCATATTAATACGTTTTGCTGTGCTTCCTTTTTAGGAAACTCGAAGGAAGGAAGGCATTGTAAAGCTGAAACCTCATGAGGAACCTCTTCGTTCTGAGATCCTCAGTGGAAAATTCACCATCTTAGTGAGTGTTTAGGGACCTATCTCATAGGGCCTTATTACTTCCTTTTTTAACTGGTGTCCTGTTTGGACTTTGTTCCTATATACCTTATCCTGAATCTAGAGAGTCTCCACAGTTAGGAGCAGATGTGAAACAGCCATGCAGTTTGGTATAAAATTATTTTAGTAACAATTGAATTACTAATAATTTCCAGTAATTAGAGTTACTAATGATAATTGAATATTGAATTATGGAAAATCAGTTGTACAGCAGACTTAGGAAAGTTTCTTCAGTTGGTCCATTAAGGTTAGTCATGGTCTTTGGGATAGGTATGCAATGTGTCAGACATCCATGCTTCCATATTTAACACAAGCTCTCCACTTAGTTGAGACCTCAGCCTTTCTTTTTTTTTTTTTGAGACGGAGTCTCGCTCTGTCGCCCAGGCTGGAGTGCAGTGGCGCAATCTCAGCTCACTGCAAGCTCCGCCTCTCGGGTTCACGCTATTCTCCTGCCTCAGCCTCTCCGAGTAGCTGGGACTACAGGCGCCTGCCACCACGCCCGGCTAATTTTTTGTATTTTTAGTAGAGACGGGGTTTCACCGTGGTCTCGATCTCCTGACCTCGTGATCCGCCCGCCTCGGCCTCCCAAAGTGCTGGGATTACAAGCGTGAGCCACCGCGCCCGGCCCGAGACCTCAGCCTTTCAAGTAAACATATAATGGCACTTTTAAGGCAGAGGGTGGAAATCATGGTCCTGTTCCCTGGTTCTCTTCTGCTGCTTGTTTCTTTTGCCATTCTGCCAGGGAAGTTAGCTAGGAGGCCAGTGCACAGCCATCCTTTGATTTGTCTGTAGTTGAAGAGCAAAGAGAATGTGTTTTTTTTTCTTACCACAGAAATATGGTCCAGGGAGTCCTGAGAGAATCAGGCAAGGGATGATATTAACATTCTTCCCTTTAGAGAGCAATTGGTGAAGTCAGGGAATAATTGTTAGCATCTGTTTTCTACATGTATCAAACCCTTTCCCAGTATATAAGTCTTAGTAATTGCTGTGATTTTCTATTTGATTTTTTTAATGTTTCTTGTTTTATTTGCTTTAGAATGTTCGGGACCCAACAGGAGCGTCCATTGCCCTCTTTACTGCCAGGTTGCATCATCCCCACAAGTCAGTCCAACATGTGGTACTTCAGGCTCTGTTTTACTTGCTAGACAGAGCTGTGGATAGGTAAGCATTGAGATTTTTTTTTTTTTTTTTTTTTTGAGACGGAGTCTTGCTCTGTCGCCCAGGCTGGAGTGCAGTGGCGCAGTCTCGGCTCACTGCAAGCTCCGCCTCCCGGGTTCACGCCATTCTCCTGCCTCAGCCTCTCCGAGTAGCTGGGACTACAGGCGCCCACCACTACGCCTGGCTAATTTTTTGTATTTTTAGTAGAGACGGGGTTTCACCGTGGTCTCGATCTCCTGACCTCGTGATCCGCCCGCCTCGGCCTCCCAAAGTGCTGGGATTACAAGCGTGAGCCACCGCGCCCGGCCTGAGATTATTTTTTAGGTATTCTACATACAGGTAGGAAAGTGACAGTTTTTTACTTGATTAAATTCAGCATTGCCTTCACCATTCTCCTAGGATGTGCCCTGGGCAATGCTATGAATAGAAAACAATCCATGTCCTTTAGGACTCGGCATGTTTGCAGGCACTATCAAGATGGTGGGTGTTCTCTTTACCAGCTTGGCTCTATGTCAGGAAAACAGAAGCTGAGAAAGTCAATTATCGGCAATCTTCAGTGTATGGAAAACTACTTATTGGAAAAGAAGGAGGGGGAGATGACCTGTGCTGGTTCTTTTGCTCTTATCAGAACCCCTAGGGCCTCAGTTTCTTTGTCTGCGTAACAGGAATAATGCCATTTAGTTCAGAGGATTTTGAGACTCAACATTCAGGGGTGGGCTGGGTGCAGTGGCTCACACCTGTAATCCCAGCACTTTGGGAGGCTGAAGCGGGCGGATTGCTTGAGGCCAGGATTTGAGACCAGCCTGGACAACATGGTGAAACCCTGTCTCTGATAAAAAATACAAAAAAATTAGCTGGGTGTGGTATCGTGCACCTTTAGTCCCAGCTTCTGGGACAAAACAAAACAAACAACAACAAAAAAAAACATTCACAGAGAAGTCCAGAAGTATAAAGTTAAGCAAAAACCATCCTTAATAAAAACAGGTGCATAAGCATAAAGAACCAGCTCAGGTCATCACGCTCTCCCTGCTAAGGTATATGGTATTGTTACAATTCAATTGACAATTAAACTCAAGCCCCAAGAAGTTTTTTACAGTCATCACATGTTAGTCTAGCTGGTTCTAAGACCCTGGTGTCAGGCCGGGCGCGGTGGCTTACGCTTGTAATCCCAGCACTTTGGGAGGCCGAGGCGGGCGGATCATGAGGTCAGGAGATCGAGACCACGGTGAAACTCTGTCTCTACTAAAAATACAAAAAATTAGCCGGGCGTGGTGGCAGGCGCCTGTAGTCCCAGCTACTCGGAGAGGCTGAGGCAGGAGAATGGCGTGAACCCGGGAGGCAGAGCTTGCAGTGAGCCGAGATCTCGCCACTGCACTCCAGCCTGGGTGAGAGAGCGAGACTCCGTCTCAAAAAAAAAAAAAAAAAAGACCCTGGTGTCTTCACTCTTGGGCAGAGTTATTTCCATCCTCCCATGCTGTTGTTCTGCTATTCCTTTTTCCCTGGTGCTTGCAATTTACAGTTTCTTACTGCTCTCGACATCTTTAGCTGGTTCTTCGGATTAGAAGTGCTATATTGAGGCCAGGCGCATTGATTCATGCATGTAATCCTAGCACTTTGGGAGGCTGAGATGGGCAGATTGTCTGAGCCCAGGAGTTTGAGACCAGCCCTGGGCAACATGATGAATCCACCCGCTTCTTGAGGGCAGGGAACTTTCTTTTTAACGTCCGAATCTCTGTAGGTTGAGAGAGAATGGTATCATGAACATCCACATATCCATCATCCGTCTTCTTCAAAGTGATCTGTAACCAGTCTTGTTTCACTGGTAGCCCGTCATGGATCTCCTATCCTCAGTTTCTTTCTTTTTTGTTTTTTGAGACTAGGGCTTGCTTTGTCACCCAGGCTGGAGTGCAGTAGCATGATCGTAGCTCACTGCAGTCTTGAACTCCTGGACTTAAGCGATCCTCCTATCTCAGCCTCCCAAAATGCTGGGATTACAAGCATAAGCCACTGCATCTTTTTTTTTTTTTTTTTTTAAACAAATGTCAGGGACTGCGTTTTAAACTTCTTGGTGTTTTCTGTAACATGTAGCTCAGGAATTTAAAAAAATTTTTTTTTTTTTTTTTTTCGAGACAGAGTCTTGCTCTGTCCCCCAGGCTGGAGTGCAGTGGCGCTATCTCAGCTCACTGCAAGCTGCGCCTCCTGGGTTCATGCCATTCTCCTGCCTCAGCCTCCTGAGTAGCTGGGACTACAGGCGCCTGCCACCATGCCCGTTTTTTTTTTTTTGTATTTTTAGTAGAGATGGGGTTTCACCGTGTTAGCCAGGATGGTCTCAATCTCTTGACCTCGTGATCTGCCTGCCTCGGCCTCCCAAAGTGCTGGGATTACAGGCGTGAGCCACTGTGCCCGGCCCATTGTAAATCTTAAACTGGGTGCAGTGGCTCATGCCTGTAATCCCAACACTTTGGGAGGCCAGGTGAGAGGATTGCTTGAGTCCAGAAGTTCAAGACCAGCCTGGATAACATAGCAAGACCTCGTCTCTACAAAAAGTTTAAAAATTAGCCAGCCGGGCATGGTGGTATTTGCCTGTAGTCCCAGACTCTCACGGAAGGCTGAACTGGGAGGATCACCTGAGCCCTGGGAGGATCACCTGAGCCCTGGGAGGTCGAGGCTGCAGTGAGCCATGATTGTGCCACTGCACTACGGCATGGGCGACAGAGTAAAATGCTGTCTTAAAAATATATATATTCTGGTGGCTCACGCCTGTAGTCCCAGCACTTTGGGAGTCCAAGGGGGTGGATCTCCTGAGGTCAGGAGTTCGACACCAGCCTGGCCAACATGGTGAAACCCCGTCTCTAGTAAAAATACAAAAAATTAGCCGGGCATGGTGGTGGGTGCCTGTAATCCCAGCTACTCGAGAGGCTGAGGCAGGAGAATCACTTGAACTTGGGCGGAGGTTGCAGTGAGCAGAGATTGCACTATTGCACTTCAGCCTGGGCAACAAGAGCGAACTCTGTCTCAAAAAAAAAGAAATGTATATGTAAATATATACACACATATATAAACACACACACATCTATCTATCTATCTATCTATCTATCTATCTATCTATCTATCTATCTATTCTATACTCTAAATTGTGAAAATCTTACTGCATTCATATTTTATGTGCCTTCACAGGATGAGCACTTTGATCTGGGAATATAGAACCTGGATCATTCATTATGCATCCAAGCTTCTTTTTTTTAAATTCTCTTTGCCCCCTCACTGACTTGTTTTTGTTTTAGTCCCCTGCCACAAGCTGGAGTCATGAAGGGAAAGCCCATAATTTGAATTTGACCCTTGAGGAGCTCATGGAGAAATAGAAAGTATCTAGATCTGGATAGCCTATTCAATAATTGTGCCACACATTTTCTTTGTTTCTTTCTTTTTATTTAAGAGACAGGGTCTCACTCTTGCTCGGGCTGAAGTGCAGTTGCATCATCATAACTCACAGCAGCCTCAACTCCTGCGCTCAAATGATCCTTCTGCCTCTGTCTCCCAAGGAGCTGGGACCACAGGCACGTACTAATAAACCCGCCCAATTTTTAAATTTTTTTGTAGAGGAGGAGTTTCACTCTGTTGACCAGGCTGGTCTCAAACTTCTGGCCTCAAGCAGTCTTCACATCTCAGTCTCCCAAAGTGCTGAGATTACAGGTGTGAGTCACTGCACCTGTGCTGTGCCACACATTTTAACAGCATCTTGGACCTTTGTGGATCATAGTCTCTCTGGGGTTGTGAAAAAGGAGTCAAGGGCAGGGCGCAGTGACTCACACCTGTAATCCCAGCACTTTGGGAGGCCGAGGGGGGCAGATCACCTGAGGTCAGGAGCTTGAGACCAGCCTGGGCAACATAATGAAACCTCATCTCTACTAAAAATTAAAAAATAAATAAAGAAATCAGAAAAAGGGGTAAAGATTTAACACTAATGTAACACATTAGGTGCCAGTTGAAACTAAGTCTGCTGGAAAAACTTTCATGTACCTCAGAATTAGACATTTTTGAAATGTTAGCTCATGGGCGGGTGCTTCTGCCTTGGAATTTGTTAAAGGGATGAAGATATGGATGTTCCCAGGAGGTGCTGGTGCAAAAATAGTAAGACACAAAATAACTTTGAGGCTGGGCACAGTGGCTCACGCCTATAATCTCAGCACTTTGGCAGGCCGATGTGGGTGCATCACCTGAGGTCAGGAGTTCGAGACCAGCCTGGCCAACATGGCGAAACTCTGTCTCTACTAAAAATACATTAACCAAGTGTGGTGGCGGGTGCCTGTAGTCCCAGCTACTCGGGAGGCTGAGGCAGAAGAATTGCTTGAACCTGGGCGCGGAGGTTGCAGTGAGCTGAGATCCCGCCGTTGTACTCCAGCCTGGGTGACAAGAGTGAAACTCTGTCTCAAAACAAAAAACAATAACTTTGAGACTCCTGATTTCAGGAATGTGTTTTGTGCCAAACATTTTCTCAATTCTAAATAGAGGTGAAAACTCTTGCTGTCATCTGTGAGTAGTCCAATCAAATAATTTATCCTAATGACCATTTGGGTCTGCAAATCACATATCAGTACGGATCTGGCTTGGTGGAAGAGTACATCTTTGAGAAATCTTTATAAATCTGGGAAATTGGACTGAGGAATGCTTTCTGTATCTTCAAATGTTCCTCAGTTTGGTCTGGGAATAGGCTTACTTTTTTTTTTTCCCTGAGATGGAGTCTCGCTCTGTTGCCCAGGCTGGAGTGCAGTGGTGCAATCTCAGTTCACTGCAACCTCTGCCTCTTGGGCTCAGGCAATTCTCCTGCCTCAGCCTCCCAAGTAGTTGGGATTACAGGCACGTGGCACCATACCCGGCTAATTTTGTATTTTTAGTAGAAATGGGGCTTCACCATATTGGCCAGGCTGGTCTCGAACTCCTGACCTCAGGTGATCCACCCGCTTCAGCCTCCCAAAGTGCTGGGATTATAGGTGTGAGCCACCACACCCAGCCATGGCTTACTATTAATATCTGTTAATCTACTTTTTTTTTTCTTTCTTTTCCCTCTTTTTTTTTTTTTCTTAATAGAGTCAGGGTCTTGCCATGTTGCCCAGGCTGGTCTTGAACTCCTGGGTTCAAGCGATCCAGCTGCCTTGGCCTCCCAAAGTGCTAGGATTACAGGCGTGAGCCACTGCTCCCAGCCTTACTTTTTCTTAAGACAAGATCTCACTCTGTCTCCCAGGCTAGAGTGCAGTGGCATAACCTCCCTGCAGCCTCGACCTCCTGGGCTCAAGTGACCCTCCCACCTCAGCCTCCCAAGTAGCTGGGACTATAGGCACAGGTCACTACATGATGAGGTATTGTCATGTTGCCCAGCCTGGTCTCAAATTCCTGGGCTCAAGCTATCCGCCATCCTTAGCCTCCCAAAGTAGTGAGACTACAGGCATGAACCACCATGCCAGCCTTAATCTACTTTTTAGGAATGCTTTCCAAAGGCCATTTATGAGTTTGTTCTCTTCCTCCATGGGGTCATAAGAGACAAATTTAGTATCAATGAGCTTAGAGGCAGTTTTGTTCTACACAGTTTTTCACAGGTCTGAAATATTTTCTTAGAGATGGGCTTCCAGTCTACTGAATTACAATTCAGTGACCGTTTATTTTTAAGGGCTGTGCTAGGGACTGTTGGGCGTAATGAGTTGAACAACAAGTTCTTGTCCTTTAGGAGAGAATCAGATGGCTACACAGAGTATATTAAGGCCACAAGAAAAATCCACGGAAAGATTTATGGGGCTTTAAGGAAAAAAACGATTGGTAGCATGTTTGATTACAGTTATGAGGGAAACTTTCATGGAAGAGGAAACTTTGAGGTTGAGTATGGAATATGTTATAGGATTTGGGTAGGTAGATTCAGAGGGGTGGGAGAAAACAGTTCAGATTTTGATAACATTCTCAACCTACGAGTTTGGCATTTGGTAAATCTGGATAAATCTGCCTTAATAAACATAGCAGATACCAAAGATAAGAGATCTTTTTGTAAGACCAGTGTGCAGCCAGGCAGTTGTTTTGATCCTAGTTGTGTCTCATACTCTCAGGTTTTGTTTTGGCATTAGGCTTTCAGCCTGCCTCATCCATCTTCTTACTTACAAATGTTTTTGTTCAATGGTTGATTTACAGCTTTGAAACTCAGAGGAATGGACTGGTGTTTATCTATGACATGTGTGGTTCTAATTATGCCAACTTTGAGCTGGATCTTGGCAAGAAAGTCCTCAACCTGCTGAAGGTAAGGCTATGGGCCTTCTCAACTTTCCTTCAATGCTTGGGATTTTTTTTTTTTTTTAATTCTTTGGAAAAAGATTTAGGAAAGATGCAAACTTCAGACATTATGTTCAATGTAAAGGTCATCTGTAAATAATGACTACTCTCTGCTCCTTTAGAACAAGAAATGATCTTAAAAGTGAAATGGGAGGAATTCAGGTAAAAAATGCACAGGAATGGCTGGGCGCCGTGGCTCATGCCTGTAATCCCAGCACTTTGGGAGGCCAAGGTGGGTGGATCATGAGGTCAAGAGATCAAGACCATCCTGGCCAACATAGTGAAACCCTGTCTCTACTAAAAATACAAAAAAAAAAAATTAGCCAGGTGTGGTGGCGGGCACCTGTAGTCCCAGCTACTCGGGAGGCTGAGGCAGGAGAATGGCGTAAACCCAGGAGGCGGAGCTTGCAGTGAGCCGAGATGGTGCCACTGCACTCCAGCCTGGGGGACAGAGCCAGACTCTATCTAAAAAAAAAGAAAAAAAAAAGAGATCAAGACCATCCTGGCCAACATGGTGAAACCCTGTCTCTACTAAAAACACAGAAATTAGCTGGGTGTGGTGGTGTGTGCCTATAGTCCCAGCTACTCGGGAGGCTGAGGCAGGAGAATCGCTTGAACCTGGAAGGCAGAGGTTGCAGTGAGCCGGGATTGTGCCACTGCACTCCAGCCTGGCGACAGAGCGAGACTCTGTCTCAAAAAAAAAAAAAAAAAAAATGCACAGGAACATTCTGAGTCATAAAAGTGGGATGGGCTGGGTGCCATGACTCACGCCTGTAATCCTCCCAGCACTTTGGGAATCTGAGGCACACTTATGTGTATAAGGCGTATATGAAACATACATAAATTTAGACCAGGCATGGTGGCTCACGCCAGTAATCCCAGCACTTTGGGAGGCTGAGGTGGACGGATCACGAGGTCAGGAGATCGAGACCATCTTGTCTAACATGGTGAAACCCTGTCTCTATTAAAAATACAAAAAAAAAAAAAAAATTAGCCAGGCCTGGTGGTGGGTGCCTGTAGTCCCAGCTACTTGGGAGGCTGAGGCAGGAGAATGGTGTGAACCCGGGAGGCAGAGGTTGCAGTGAGCCGAGATCACGCCACTGCACTCCAGCCTGGGCGACACAGTGAGACTCCATCTCAAAAAAAAAAAGAAGAAACATACATAAATTTCCTGCTCAGACTTGGGTCCCATCCCCAAGATATCTCATTATGTATATGCAGATATTCTAAAATCTGAAAAAAATTCAAAATCTGAAACACTTCTAGTCCCAAGCATTTTGGATAAGGAATGCCCAACCTGTGTTATGAATGGTGCTGTTATGAACATTCTTAAACATGTTTTCTGGTGCATATGTGTAAGAGGGTCTCTAGGGGAGTGTTTCTCAACCTTTTTTCATTGTTGCCTCAGGAGCCTTTTTAAATATTTTTTCCCCTAATAATTCCTCTTCTAATGAAATTTTAATACCATAAATATACTGCATATCTCTATGTACTCTTTACAATTTATTTATTTTTTATTTTATTTTGTTTTATTTTATTTTTATTTTTTTTGAGATGGAGTCTTGCTCTTGTCGCCCAGACTGGAGTGCAGTGGCGCGATGTCGGCTCACTACAACCTCCACCTCCTGGTTCAAGTGATTCTCCTGCCTCAGCCTCCTGAATAGCTGGGATTACAGGTGCCTGCCACCATGCCTGGCCAATTTTTGTACTTTTGGTAGAGAGAGGGTTTCCCCACGTTGGCCAGGCTGGTCTCAAACTCCTGACCTCAGGTGATCCACCCGCCTCGGCCTCCCAAAGTGCTGGGATTACAGGCACGATGAGCCACTGTGCCTGGCCTTATTTTTTAAATAGAGACAAAGTCTCGCTATGTTGCCCAGGCTGGTCTTGAATTCCTGGGCTTAAGCAGTACCGCCTCCTTGGCCTCCCAAAGTGCTGGGATTATAGGTGTTGGCCACTGTGCCTGGCCTCTTTATGTACTCTGTATACATAAAAAGAGTAAGATTTCTTTTTTTTTTTTTGAGACAGAGTCTCGCACTGTCGCCTAGGCTGCAGTGCAGTGGCGTGATCTCGGCTCACTGCAAGCTCCGCCTCCCGGGTTCACGCCATTCTCCTGCCTCAGCCTCCAGAGTAGCTGGGACTACAGGCGCCCACCACCACGCCCGGCTAATTTTTTTGTATTTTTAGTAGAGATGGGGTTTCACCATGTTAGCCAAGATGGTCTCGATCTCCTGACCTTGTGATCTGCCCACCTCAGCCTCCCAAAGTGCTGGGATTACAGCCGTGAGCCACTGCACCTGGCCCGATTTCTTTTTTTTTTTTTCTGGCTCACCTCTCCCTGCTCTCCTACTAATTTTACCCCTTTGGTGAGGTGATATCTCCCCCATTGAGAATGCATGCTCTGGGGTATACATTTAGGAGTAGATTGTTGGATCCTAAAGTCTGTGAAGATTTAACTTTATAAGACAATGTCAAACTGTGTTTCAAAGCATTCGTACCCCCTTGCCATGTGTAAAGATTTCCATTGATCTACATCCTCTCCAGCACTTACTAATGTCAGACTTCTTAATTTTTTTCCCAATCAAATGGATATGAAATGGTATCTTGTGGTATAGCTTGCGTTTCTTCTATTAGTGAATTTAACTATCTCTTCATATATTCGTTAGCTGTATATTTTTTCTTCTTCTGTGAAATGTCTATTTATGATTTGTCCATTTAGGAATTAATAGTTTTTAATATATTATTGATTCTAATCCATGAAGATACATATATATACACACATATAATGTGTGTGCACAGTAAACTGTCTCTTAATTTATAGCTTGTTTTTTCACTTTTTATGAAGTTCTTTGACTAACAGAAGTTTTTTTTTTGAGACCAAGTCTTGCTCTGTTGCCAAGGCTGAGTGCAGTGGCACGATCTTGGCTCACTGCAACCTCTACCTCCTGGGTTCAAGCAGTTCTCATGCCTCAACCTCCCAAGTAGCTAGAATTACAGGCATGCGCCACCATACCCAACTAATTTTTGTATCTTTTTTTTTTTCTTTTTTTTTTTTTTTTTAGAGACGGGGTTTCACCTGGTCTCGACTGGGGACCTCATGATCCCCCCTCGGCCTCCAAATCTGGATTACAACTGACCCACTATCTTTTGTAGAGATGGAGTTTCACCGTGGTGCCTATGCTGGTCTCAAGCTCCTGAGCTCAAGCAATCCAGCCACCTTGGCCTCCCAAAGTGCTGGTATTACAGACGTGAACCACTGCACCTGACCCGCAGTGCTTAGTTTCATGCAGTTTTTCAATATTCCAGCCCTTTTCATGGGTGGGGTTACCATGCAACACTGGCGGTCTAACTAGGAAGAAGTCATTCCTGAGAAATCCAAAAGAAAAAAAAAAGAGGAATTGTAGCTAGTATCTTCTAGCCTATTCCTTTTGCCACTTTTTTTTCTTTTTTTTTTTTTTTTTTGAGACAGTGTTTCGCTCTTTTGCCCAGGATGGAGTGCAGTGGTGCTATCTCGGCTCACTGCGACCTCCGCCTCCCAGGTTCAAGCGATTCTCTTGCCTCAGCCTCCCAAGTAGTTGGGATTACAGGTGCTCGTCACCACACCCAGCTAATTTTTGTATTTTTAGTGGAGACGGGGTTTTGCCATGTTGGCCAGGCTAGACTCGAACTCCTGACCTCAGGTGATCCACCAGCCTTGGCCTCCCAAAGTGCTAGGATTAAAGACGTGAGCCACCGTGCCCAGCCCTTTTTGCCACTTTCAAAAGACTGATTATTTTTTGTTGTTTGTTTGTTTTGAGACGGAGTCTCTCTCTGTCCCCCAGGCTGGAGCGCAATGGCGTGATCTCGGCTCACTGCAACCTCCGGCTCCTGGGTTCAAGTGATTCTCCTGCCTCAGCCTCCCAAGTAGGTGGGATTACAGGTGCTCATCACCACACTGGGCTAATTTTTGTATTTTTAGTAGCAATGGGGTTTCACCATGTTGGCCAGGCTGGTCTTGAACTCCTTACCTCCAGTGATCTGCCCACCTTGGCCTCTCAAAGTGCTGGGATTACAGGTGTGAGCCACCACACCCAGCCTCAGAAGACTGATTCTCAATCTAACATGTCACTCTTTGTTCTCTTCAGTTACCCTTTAGTTCTACTGATTTGGAGAATCCCCAGCACTCCTCTATGGAGAATATACAGCATCTAGAACAAACTTCTCCAAAGGCCTCTTCACTGAAGTGTAATAAACTACTTTCATCTTTTCCTTCAAAGATGCAACAATTTATTTCAGGACCTAAATGTCCAAGGTCTTTTTAACCACCAAATCAAAAACCATTCTAGGGAAACACCTGTTATTTCCACAAAATGATAAATAGAAAGTAGAAGCTATTACGTCTCTTTTTTCAGAGCAAAGAACTACAGACCTGGGCCTAGTCCATTTACATGACTGTCTGGGGATACCTGCTGCAGTCACCAGGGATGGGTGGCAGCTTGGTCAGCAGCGAATAGCCTGCAGCATTCTCCTGTGGTTATAAAGGATTTACCCCTCAATCCCAAACCTTTCCTCAAGGGATTAACAGAAAAGCCAGTGATGGTGAAACTTAAGTGGGGAATGGATTACAAAGGCTAACTGGTATCTGTAGATGAACCAGATCTATAGATGTATCTATATGAACATGTAGCTTGCAAATACAGAAGAATACATAGTTGGGGTATTGTCTGGACATCTGGATGAAGTTTCACTAAAGTATAATAATGTCCTTTGTCTCAGAGGTGTGGAAGAGGAAGAGGATGGGGAAATGAGAGAATAGCGTCTTTTCTGGGGGATTTTTAAAATATATATTTCTAGACAATAAAGATTTGTTTGTTTTTCAAATAAATAAATGACTGTATAGCACCCTCATATACTGTCAGTTCAGTAAGTCGTTAATACCTTTTGGAAGGCATCTGGCATTATAAATCCTTAAAAATGCACATACCCTTTGATCAGTTGTATTTCTGAGATTATATGCTAAGGAAACAATCAGGAAAACAAAGATTTATAAAAAAAGTATTTACTGCACATTTATTTTAGATAATTAAAAATAATACCTTAAGCTGGCTCCAGTGACTTAAATCTATAATCTCAGCCCTTTGGGAGGCTGAGGTGGGAGAATTGCCTAAGACCAGGAGTTCAGGACCAGTCTAGGCCACATAGCAAGACCCTGACTGTACAAAATTTAGCTGCATGTGGTGGTGTGTGCCTATCATCCTAGCTACCCAGGAGGCTGAGGCAGGAGGATCACTTGAGCCCAGGATATGAGGCTGCAGTGAGCTATGATCGTATGATTGCATTCCAGCCCAGCTGATAAAACCCATCTTAAAAAAAAAAAAGAATATTCATAATCTTTAGCCAAATAATCCCAGTCTTAGAAACAGCTTCCTAAAATAATTTAAAAGGAGGCTGGGTACAGTGGCTCATGCCTGTAATCCCAACACTTTGAAAGGCCAAGACGGGCGGATCACTTGAGGCCAGGAGTTTGAGACCAGCCTGGCCAACATGGTGAAAACCCATCTCTGCTAAAAATACAAAAAAATTAGCCAGGCGTGATGGCGCACGCCTGTAATCCCAGCTACTCGGGAGGCTGAGGCAGGAGAATTGGTTGAACCCTTGGGCAGATATCGTGCCACCGCACTCCAGCTTGGGTGACCAAGTGAGACTAAAAAAAAAAAAAAAAAAAAAAAAGTGAGTCTCAAAAAAAAAATTAAAAGGAAAAGATAAAGTGAGCATATCTGGATTATTTAGGCCTGAAAACAAACTGAATAATCAGAATGATGGTTACATGGTTAATTAAATTACCTATGTCATATTTATTCCCCAGGATATTGTGACTTTGTTAAAACTGACAAATAGAAAGTCTAAGTTGGGGAAAGACGAAACTTTTTAACATGTAAAGGTGGAAAACAAAACAGCTACCCATATAGAAAAAAATGTCAGATTCCTACATCTCATACTATGTTCAAAAATCAACTTCAGATAGGTTAAAGTCTTAAATAGCAGAAACAGGCCAGGCGTGGAGGCTTACACCTGGAATCCCAACACTGGGAGGCCAAGGCAGGCAGATTGCTTGAGCCCAGTAGTTTGAAACCAGCCTGGGCAACACGATGAAACCATTTGTATTTTTATTCTACAAAAATACAAAAATTAGACAGGCATGGTGGCACATGCTACTTGCGAGGCTGAGGTAGGAGGATCACTTGAGCCTGGGAGGTCAAGGCTACAGTGAGCCATGATGGTGCCATCGTACTCCAGCCTGGGCAACAGAGTGAGACCTTGTCTCAAAAAAAAGGGACAAAAACAAAAGTTTAAATTTATAAAAGAAAATAGCTCCTCAAATGTGGACAAGTGGAAACAATGTGGAAAATAGCTCCTCAAATCTGGACAAGTGGAAACAACCAATGTACACAAGTGGAAACAACCCAAATGTCCATCAACAGATTAATAGATAAGAAAAATGTGGTATATTTATGAGGAAATATTATTCAGCCTTAGAAAGCAATGTAATTCTGAGACATGCTACAATATGGATTAACCTTGAAAACATTATACTAAGTAGGATAAACAAGACAAAAAAAGGACAAATATAGTAGGATTCCAATAATACGAGGACCTAAAATAGGCAAATTCATAGAGACAGAAAGTAGAACCAAGGTTACTAGGGACTAGGGGGAGAAGGGAATAGGGAGATGTTATTTAATGGGTACGGGGTTTTTGTTTGTGATGATGAAATAGTTCTGAAAATGAATAGTGGTATGGCTGCATTGTGAACATACTTAACACCAATAATTGTACACTTAAAATGGTTTAAAAGGTCAATTTTGTTATGTATATTTTACAATAAAAAAACTTAGAAAAATTAATACACATTGGTGGAATCGGTGGTACAGCAGTTAAAAAAAAAAAAGTACTTTTTCTGACATTAAAATAGAAAAGGATTTAAGACACAAAACACACTAACCAGAAAAGAAAACATTAATACATACATTTAACCATACGAAAATTAAGAACTTCACACCGGGAGCAGTGGCTCAATGCCTATAATCCCAGCACTCTGGGATGCCAAGGTAGGAGGATCACTTGAGATCAGGAGTTCGAAACCAGCTGACCAACATGGTGAAACCCTGTCTCTACTAAAAATACAAAAATTAGCCAAGTGTAGTGGTGCAGTCCCAGTTACTTTGGAGCCTGAGGTGGGAGGATCATTTGAGCCTGGGAGGTACAGGACGCAGTGAGTAGCGATTGTGCCACTGCACTCCAGCCTGGGTGACAGAGCAAAATCCTGTCTCAAAAACAAAACAAAACAAAAACAGGGCAGCCAACCAAACAAAAAAACTAAGCACTGTGGATTAGGAATGAATGATTTTTTCATCTTTATATCTTGTGTGGATGAGGGTATCTCCTTTTTTTTAGATCTCATTTGCCATAGTGCATATTAGATTATATTTATTGATTGGTAAATACATAGATGAATGGATTTAAAAAATTATGCATACATCAGACTGAATGAAAAGTTATGAAAGAAATTTTTTTAATTTTTTAATTTTTATTTATTATTATTATAATTTTGAGATGGAGTTTCGCTCTTGTCGCCCAGGCTGGAGTGCAGTGGTGCAATCTTGGCTTACTGCAACCTCCACTTCCTGGGTTCAAGCGATTCTCCTGCCTCAGCCTCCCGAGTAGCAGGGATTACAGGTGCACACCACCATGCCCAGCTAATCTTTGTATTTTTAGTAGAGATAGAGTTTCACCATGTTGGCCAGACTGGTCTGAAACTCCTGACTTCAAGTGATCTGCCCTCTTCAGCTTCCAGAAGTGCTGGGATTACAGGCGTGAGCCACTGCGCCCAGCCATATTATTTTTTTTGAGACAGAGTTTTGCTCTTATTGCCCAGGGTAAAGTGCAATGGCGTGATCTCAACTCACTGCAGCCTCTGCTTCCTGGGTTCAAGTGATTTTCCTGCCTCAGCCTTCTGAGTAGTTGGGATTACAGGTGTCTGCCACCACACCCGGCTAATTTTGTATTTTTAGTAGTGATGGGTTTTACCATGTTGGCCAGGCTGGTCTTGAACTCCCAACCTCTGGTGATCCACCCACCTCAGCCTCCCATAGTGCTGGGATTATAGGCATGAGCCACCGCACCTGGTCGAAAAATGTTTAATGTTCAGTTTATTCATGATCTCATTTTTCCTTCAAGTTTTAATAGCATAACTTTTTTAGGAGGCATATATGTATGCTGATGTGTGGTATGTGTAGGATATCTGTTGAGATGAGAAGTCAGAATAGTTTTTGATCCATAAAGCTTATGGTAGGCAAGAACTTAACATTGTTATTTTTAAAGGTAAATCAGCTTCTAATTTCTTCAGTTTGTTTAACTACTTTTCCTCTAGCTGCTGAGATCAAACCTGAATTAGGCTGTAGACTCCCCCTGCTGGGTAAGAACGGGGAGAAGAGCAGAAAACCTAAACTTGGGCTTGAAGGGTCACAGGTTCCATTACACTTAAATCCTCATGTGTTTTCTCCACAGGGAGCATTTCCAGCTCGTTTGAAGAAGGTGCTGATTGTGGGGGCACCCATATGGTTCCGAGTGCCCTATTCCATCATCAGCCTCCTCCTGAAGGACAAAGTCCGGGAGAGGGTAAGGCAAGCTCACCCTTTTTTATTTGGAGGTGAATAGATACGGTGAATTCCTGCCAATTAATTTTCTACCTTCAAAAAATCCTCCTGGCGTGTCTCCTAGAGCCTGCTCTGCTTCTGTAAGTGCATTCAATTGTATTCTCTAACTGATGTGTTAGTCAGTTCGATACAGACTACCTCTCTCTTACTGTCCTACAAGCTTCTTGAAGTTCAAAACTAAACACATTTATCTGGTTCTCAATTTCTATAGCACCTTGCATAAGATAGTACTGAAGGAATGTGTCCTGGAGGTAACTTAGGGATAGCTGCTACTTCCAAAATTTATCCTAGTGCTGCATAGGCCTTTAATATTTAACAGCTTGTAATATAACTGCATTAGTTGAACTGGCATTTGAATTTGTTCAACTGGAAACATCATTCAATCCCTTTGACCACCAGGGTTGTGGAGGAAAGTTTTTCATTATGTCTCTTTCTACATTTATTCCTGGCATTTTTTTTCTCAGAACATCTTGTTGCTTCCCAATTTCAAAAGCGTTCAAAATTACCTTAATTCTGGGCCAAGTGTAGTGGCTCATGCCTATGATCCTAACACTTTGGGAGTCCGAGGCCAAGGCGGGAAGATCGCTTGAGGCCAGGAGTTTGAGACCAGCCTGGGCAACATAGTGAGACCCTGCCGCCACAATAAAACCAAAAGCTTTAATTCTGTTATAATCTCCTGAGTGTTCCATGATTAAAAGATTTATGGTCTCAGTTACTGATTGCAGCCATTAAAAGACAGGACATGAAAGTGAGGACATTTGGTTCTGTGGAAGCTACTTAGAGACCTAATGACGCAGAGTAGGAGAGAGCTTTTCTTTTTTTTTTTTCTTTCTTTTTTTTTTTTTTTTTTTTTTTTTTTGAGATAGAGTCTCACTCTGTTGCCCAGGCTGGAGAGTGCAGTGGCACGATCTTGGCTCACTGCAGCCCTGCCTCCCGAGTTCAAGCGATTCTTCTGCCTCAGCCTCCTGAGTAGCTGGGAGTACAAGCACACGCCACCATACCCAGCTAATTTTTGTATTTTTAGTGGAGATGGTGTTTCACTATATTGGCCAGGCTGGTCTCGAACTCCTGACCTCATGATCCGCCCACCTCGGCCTCCAAAGTGCTGGGATTACAGGCGTGAGCCACCTTTTTTGAGACGGAGTCTCGCTCTGTCTCCCAGGCTGGAGTGCAGTGAAGTGATCTCAGCTCACTGCAAGCTCCGCCTGGCAGGTTCAAGCGATTCTCCTGCCTCAGCCTCCCTAGTAGCTGGGACTACAGGCATGTGCCGTCACGCCCAGCTAATTTTTTGTGTTTTTAATAGAGATGGAGTTTCAGCATGTTAGCCAGGATAGTCTTGATCTCCTGACATCATGATCCACCCACCTCAGCCTCCCAAAGTTCTGGGATTACAGGCGTACGCCACCGTGCCCAGCCAGGAGAGATCTTTTCTTTCTTTCTTTCTTTCTTTTTTTTTTTTAAGATGGAGTTTTGCTGTTGTCGCTCAGGCTAGAGTGCAATGGCATGGTCTTGGCTCACTGCAGCCTCCGCCCCCCGGGTTCAAGTGATGCTCCTGCCTCGGCCTCTGAAGTAGCTGGGATTACAGGCTCCTGCCAACATGCCCAGCTAATTCTTGTATTTTTTTAGTAGAGATGGGGTTTCACCATGTTGGACAGGCTGGTCTCAAACTCCTGACCTCAGGTGATCCACCTGCCTCAGCCTCCCAAAGTGCTGGGATTACAGGCATGAGCCACCGTGCCAGCTGGAGAGATCTTTTCTAAGGTAACTCTTTGAGAGGACTCCATAGGCAAGTTCTTGCACTTGAATTATAGGAATTATACATGCATGTATAAACTCGAAATATGTTAAGCACTTTTTGTAGTTGAAGCACTGGTTCCTGATAATTAAAAATTAAGTGAGACAGTCTACCCTCAAGGAGCTCATGGTCTTGATAGGGAACACAGAGATACACATGTGAGGACTTTGGCTCTGCAGGAACACAGAGGAGCATATTGCCTCAGGCAGTCAGGAAAGACTTCACAGAAGAGGTGAGCTGTGCTGGTCCATGAAGAGGCAGAGGAGGAAAAGAAGGCATTCCAAGAAGAGGCGACAGCAAAAGAGATGAGCTTTTAGAAGGAAGAGCATCCCCATTCCACAGAGATCCTAAGGAGAACCAGTTAAGCCAATTTGTTCCAGCATGGCTATGTCCAAGCAGAGAGCAGAATTAAGTTTTATGATTACTACAAAAAATTAGCTGGGCGTGGTGGTGTGCATCTGTAGTCCCAGCTACTTGGGGGGCTGAGGTGGGAGGATCACTTGAGTCCAGGAGGTTGAGGCTGCAGTGAGCCTTGATCACGCCACTACACTCCAGGCTGGGTGAAAAAGTGAGACCGTGTCTCAAAAAAAAAGTGTTATCTAACATTTTTCCTGGGCTACCCTGCCTCTGGGTGTCTTGCTTTCATAGAATCCTATCTTTGTGAACAGTTATACCAAGCTGAGTAAAACACAAGCTAACAGGCCTTAGAATTGGTTGTCTGAGTATGGGGTTGACAAAAATAACTACTACCTATGCATTCTTAGTGGCCAAAAAAAGAGTACCAGCATGCAGCGATGCTGGGAAGCCTTGTTAATAATATAAAGCTTTTGTTCACTATATCGTCCTTTCAGAAGATGTATAACAGTGTCCCTAATTCCAGGAGTGAATTTTATATACATTCTGGGAGTTCACACTTTTATCTGGCAAATTCATAGGACTTAAATCTCAGGCAGATGAAATGTAGTCTACTACTTTTACAAGTATACCTTGTATTTCAAGAAAATCTTATCCCATCCTCCAAACCTGATATAAATACATTTATTCTTTGTCACTCTGTATGCCTTTCCCTCCTCCTACATACTCACATGGTTCTTTCTAACCTTCCAGATTCAAATATTAAAGACATCTGAGGTCACGCAGCATCTGCCCAGGGAGTGTCTTCCAGAAAACCTGGGTGGGTACGTCAAAATTGATCTCGCCACTTGGAATTTCCAGTTCCTACCCCAGGTGAACGGCCACCCAGATCCCTTCGATGAGATCATCCTGTTCTCCCTCCCTCCTGCCTTAGACTGGGACTCAGTACATGTTCCAGGTCCCCATGCTATGACCATCCAAGAGTTGGTGGACTATGTTAATGCCAGGCAAAAGCAAGGAATCTATGAGGAATATGAAGACATTCGTCGTGAGAACCCTGTTGGCACTTTCCACTGTTCCATGTAAGTAAAAAAGTTTGGGCCAGCAGCTGGTTACCAGGATGCTTCTGGCAGGCTCTGGCAACAGCTCCTTCCACCCCTCACTTGCTTAGCAGAGACCCTTCCTTGTGTTAGGGAACATCACTCTCACATAAATGATGGTTTCTCGCATGCAGAAAGAGGTACTTTCTGCTTTGGTGCTTCTTGCCAATATCCTATGCTCTGAAATTTCTGAAGGTCTTTGGTACCAACAGGATAACCCTGTTGGACATATTTTTGGATATTTTTCTGAAATGCAAGTTTTTTTTAAAAAGTAGGTTCAAAATAGGCTACTCTCTATTCCAGTACTCAGTGTGAGTGCTGGTCTGTTCATTTGGGCAGTTTCTCCCCATAACATTTATGGTATAACATTACATCTTGAGGAGAGGGGTATGTGGTACACTTAAAATAATCCACAGTCAGAGAGTACAGTTGCCTCATAGGACTTTAACACCTTGAGATTTTCTTTCTACTCAAATCCTATCACAAAACCGTCTGGCTAGTTTATAACTCTGGCTCATAACTACTTGATAACTATATATACATACATATATATACACACACACACACAAATTAGCTGGGTGTGGTGGCGCACACCTGTAATTCCTTCCTTCCTTCCTCCCTCCCCCTTTTTTTTTTTTTTTTTTTTCCTTTCTGAGACGGAGTCTCGTTCTGTCACCCAGGCTGGAGTGCAATGGCACGATGTCGGCTTACTGCAACCTCCACCTCCCAGGTTCAAGCGATTCTCCCTGCCTCACCCTCCCAAGTAGCTGGAATTATAGGCACGCACCACCACGCCTGGCTAATTTTTGTATTTTTAGTAGAGACAGGGTTTCACAATGTTGGCCAGGTTGGTCTTGAACTCCTGACCTCAGGTGATCTGCCCGCCTCAGCCTCCCAAAGTGCTGGGATTACAGGTATGAGCTACCGCACCTGGCCTCTTTTTCTTTTTTCTCTTCTCTTCTTCTTTTCTTCTTCTCTTCTCTTCTCCTTTTCTTTTCTTTTATTCTTTTCTTTTCCTCAAATTCCTAGGTGAAAGCGATCCTCCTACCTCAGCCTCCTGAATAGCTGGGACTACAGGTATGTGCCACTATGTCCAGCTAATTTTTTATTTTTTGAAGAGATGGGGTTTCGGCATGTTGCACAGGCTGGCCTTAAACTCCGAGGCTCAAGTGATCCTCCTGCCTCAACCTCCCAAAGTGTTGGGATTACAGGTGTGAGCCACCGCACCCGGTCAGATTATTTCTCTTACCATGTTGCTGTCATTTCTCTTACCATGTTTTAATTGGCTGCCCCAGAAATCTCTTTCTCTCCAGCTAGTGAGCTGTGACTGTTGAAAACTACAGAAACTAGGGCTGGGGACAGTGGCTCACGCCTATAATTCCAGCACTTTGGGAGTAAAGGTATAGGAGGATCATTTGTGCCCAGGAGTTTGAGACCAACCTGAGCAGCATAACAAGACCCTACCTCTACAAAAATAAAAAACAAAAAAATTAGCCAGGCATGGTGGCACACTCCTGTTGTCCCAGCTATGCGGGAGGATCACTTGAGCCCGGGAGGTTGAGACCACAGTGAGTTATGATCACGCTACCGAACTCCAGCCTAAGTGACAGAGTAAGACTTTGTCTAAGGAAAAAAAAAAAACGAAAAAGAAAATAAAAGAAAAAAAAAGGAAAGAAAATGAAGGAAGCTGTCCTAGTGGGTCCCAGCCTCATATTCCAACTTAACCAAAAATTCCCTCTGTGAGTGACACAAGTTATTTCCCTTCTCAGCACTTCGGTTTTCCTCTGTATAATATGTGACTACCGGACTCTGATATTCACCTACCTTTGTAGCTTAAATGTTTTAGAAATCTAGGATTCTGTGAGTACTTCTTCCCTCTTGTAACTCCTGTCCAATGTAGTCAGTGTGTTCTGAATAAGATGCAGGGATAGAGTCTTTTAGCAAAGCAAAGAGGGAAAATAATGAGTTGGGGAAAATAATGAGATAGGGAAAGTAAGAGATAAGAGGCACTTGAGAAAGAAGTCAATCAGACCAAGAATGCAAAGGAAAATAAGAGGAGAAAAAGGGGACACAGACCATATATCAACAAGGGAAAGTATTTTCTCTCATACAGCTCTGTTTCTTCCCTACCAGCTCCAGACCCCTATTTTTATTTAATTTTTATTTCATTTTATTTATTGTATTATTTTATTATTATTATTTTTTAGAGACAGGGTCTTGCTCTGTCCCCCAGGCTGGAGCATAGTGGCGTGATCATGGCTCACTGCAGCCTCCATCTCTTGATGCTCAATTGATCCTCCTGCCTCAGCCTCTTGAGTAGCTGAGACCACAGACATGCACCACCATGCCTGGCTAATTTTTTTTATTTTTTGTAGAGTCTCCCTATGTTGCCCAGGCTGGTCTTGAACCCCTGGGCTCAAGTGATCCTCCTACCTCAGCCTTCCAAAGTGCTGGAATTATAGGTGCTACCTATACCCAACTACCAGACTCCCTGTTTACATCCAATCTCTTTTGCAAACAGAACAGTTATTCCCTTAAAGTCTTTTTTTTTGTTGTTGAGAGAGAGTCTCACTCCATCACCCAGGCTGGAGTGCAATGGTATGATCTCGGCTCACTGCAACCTCCGCCTCGTGGGTTCAAGCCATTCTGTGCCTTAGTCTCCCGAGTAGATGGAATTACAGGTGTGCACCACCACACCCAGCTAATTTGTGTGTGTGTATATATATATGTGTGTGTGTGTGTGTGTGTGTGTGTGTGTGTATATATATATATTTTTTTATTATTTTTTATTTATTTATGTATTTATTTATTTTGAGACAGAGTCTCACTCAGTTGGCCAGGCTAGAGTGCAGTGCCATGATCTCGGCCCACTGCAACCTCCGTCTCCCAGGCTCAAGCAATTCTTCTGCCTCAGTAGCTGGGATTACAGGCGTGTGCCACCACACCTGGCTAATTTTGTATTTTTAGTAGAGATGGGGTTTCACTGTGTTGGCCAGGCTGGTCTCAAACTCCTGACCTCCGGTCATTCGTCCTCCTTGGCTTGCCAAAGTTCTAGGATTACAGGCGTGAGCCACCATGCCTGGCCTAATTTGTGTATTTTTAGTAGAGATGGGGTTTTGCCATGTTGGCCAGGCTGATCTTGAACTCCTGACCTCAAGTGATCTGCGCACCTCGGCCCTGCAAAGTGCTGGGATTACAGGCATGAGCCACCGTGCCCAGCCTCCCTTACAGACTTGAATCAAGGAAGTACGTTGGAGCAGGGAGGCATGCTAGGCTGATCTAAGAGGATGCACACTTATCCTGGGGATTCTTCACCTTGCTCTTGGTGCTTCTGCAACTACCAGCTGCTGTGAGGCCCTTGAGATGTCATTTCTACTATGGAGTCTCCCCTCCTCCATTAAAAAAGTGGGTTTGGCTGGGCGTGGTGGCTCATGCCTATAATCCCACTTTGGGAGGTCGAGGCTGGCAGATCACGAGGTCAAGAGATTGAGACCATCCTGGCCAACATGGTGAAACCCCGTCTCTACTAATAATACAAAAATTAGCTGGGTGTGGTGGCGTGCATCTGTAGTCCCAGCTACTTGGGAGGCTGAGGCAGGAGAATCACTTGAGCCCAGGAGGTGGAGGTTGCTGTGAGCCAAGATTGTGCCACTGCACTCCAGCCTGGGCAACAGAGCAAGACTCTGTCAAAAAAAAAAAAAAAGAAAAAGTGGGTTTAGATCGTCTTGTTGGCATCATCCAAACCAGCTACCATTTGACAATCAGAAAACAGATCCCTCATCCAATGAGAGGACTTCCTAGTCTTGCCTATTGAATGACTGATTCCCCACTTTATGATTTAGAACCTAGAATCCTCATCAGCTCCAAGCCTCTGACTTACACGAACTCCCAGTAGAGCTACTTACAAAGAACAAACTGTGTCTCCCTTGGAATTCTGGATTATGAAGTGGCTATCAGTGTATGTTCACTCTTGCCTAGGATTCCCCTGGACCAAGAGACTTTCTTTCCCTTTTCTCTTTTTGCTTTTTCTTTTCTTTTTTTTTTTTTTTTTTTTTTGAGACGGAGTCTCGCTCTGTCCCCCAGGCTGGAGTGCAGTGGCGCGATCTCGGCTCACTGCAAGCTCCGCCTCCCGGGTTCACGCCATTCTCCTGCCTCAGCCTCTCCGAGTAGCTGGGACTACAGGCGCCCACCACCACGCCCGGCTAATTTTTTGTATTTTTAGTAGAGACGGGGTTTCACCGTGGTCTCAATCTCCTGACCTCGTGATCCGCCCGCCTCGGCCTCCCAAAGTGCTGGGATTACAAGCGTGAGCCACCGCGCCCGGCCTATCTTTTTGCTTTTTCTTATAATTGTAGATTCACCTGCAGTTGTGAGAAATAATGGAGACAGATTACATGTACCCATGTTATCCCATGGTAACATCTTCCAAAACTATAGTGTAATATCACAGCCAGAATGTTAATATTGATACAATCCACCAATCTGATTTAGACTTCCCCAGTTTTACTTTGTTTGTGTGTATTTAGTTCTATGCAGTTTTGTCACACACATAGGTTTGTGTATCTGTCACCATAGTCAAGATACAGAGTTCTGTCACCACAAGGGTCCCCTTGTTGCCCTTCAATATTTTTATTTTACACTTGATCTTAGCCAAAAGGCTGAGAAGCGATCAATATTTTTATTTTTATTTAGTTATTTTTTTAAGACGGAGTCTTGCTCTGTCACCCAAGCTGGAGTGCTGTGGTGCAATCTCGGCTCCCTGTAACCTCTGCCTCCCAGGTTCAAGTGATTTTCCCGCCTCAGTCTCCCAAATAGCTGGGATTACAGGTGCCTGCTACCACGCCCGGCTAATTTTTTTTTTTTTTGTATTTTTAGTAAAGATGGGGTTTCACCATATTGACTAGGCTGGTCTCCAACTCCTGACCTCAGATGATCCGCCAGCCTCGGCCTCCCAAAGTGCTGGGATTACACTCATGAGTCACCGTGCCAGGCTGAAATTTTTTAAGATGCAGAAAAGTACAGAGTATGACACTACAGACAACTATGTTCCTACCACAGAATCAACACTGACTCTTGTTAATATTTTGTTATATTTGCTTCATTTTTTTTTTTTTTTTGAGACAGAGTTTTGCTCTTGTTGCCCAGGCTGGAGTGCAATGGCATGACTTCAGCTCACTGCAACCTCCGCCTCCTGGGTTCAAGCGATTCTCCTGCCTTAGCCTCCGAAGTAGCTGGGATTACAGGTGCCCGCTATCAAGCCCAGCCAATTTTTTGTATTTGTCATAGAGACGGGGTTTCGCCATGTTGGTCAGGGTGATCTCGAGCTCCTCACCTCAGGTGATCCACCCACCTTGGCCTCCTAAAGTGTTGGAATTACAGGCATGAGCCCCCGCACCCGGCCTTTTTTTTTTTTTTTTTTTTAAGAGAGACATGTGTTCTTGCTCGTTGCACAGGTTGGAGCGCAGGTGCGGTGGCACTGTCATAGCTTACGGCAGTCTTAACCTTCTGGGCTCAAGTGATTTTCTTACCTTAGCCTTCCTAGTAGCTGAGACGAGAGGTATGGGGTACCACACCTTGCTAATTTTTTTGACGTTTTTATAGAGATGGAGTCTTGCTCTCTTGCCCAGGCTGGTCTCAAACTCCTGGGCTCAAGTGATTCTCTCACCTCAGCCTCCCAAAGCACTAGGATTTTAGGCATAAGCCACTGTGCCCAGCTGTCTTTTTAATTATTATATGAGAGAAAGAATTTATTATAAAGTTGAAATTCCTTCTAATCCTCATCCTTAGTTCTCCCCACTCATCATAAGCAGCTACTAGTATGAATATGGTATTTCTTTCTAGTTCATTTTGTTTATACTGTTATATATGCATAAGCACTCATGAACAATATAGAGTATTATTTTATATGTGTGACCTTTGTAATTTCTTTGCTTTCAGTTAATATATACAAATAATTTTTTTAAAAACCAAACAGTTCTAAAGAAGACAAACAATTACAAAATAAATAGCAAACTCCTATTTTACCCTCAGTTCCATTACCTATAATCATGTATTCAACTCTTGTAGCTGTTTCCCTTGGTATTTCATCCCTAATTCTAAATTAAAATGCTTATAATATGTCAGGCACGGTGGCTCATGCCTGTAATCCCAGCACTTTGGGAGGCTGAGGTGGGTAGATCGTTTGAGCTCAGGATTTCAAGACCAGCCTGAGCAACATGTAGAGACAGGTGAAACCCTGTCTCTACAAAAATTACAAAAATTAGCAGGGTGTGGTGGCGTGTGTTTGTAATCCCAGCTACTTGGGAGGCTGAGGTGGGAAGATCACTTGAGCCTGGGACGTTGAGGCTGCAGTGAACCAAAATTGTGCCACTGGACTCCAGCTTAGAATACAGAGCGAGACCCTGTCTCAAAAAAAAAAAAAAAAAAAAACAATAATACTTGTAGTGATTTTTATTGTAGGTGCGCATTTAGCTCTTATACTATGCCTCCACTTTCATTTTGACTACTCTTCCAATATACAATAATTATATGTAACATTCTTAAATTGAATCGTCATTGTACTTTATTATGACTTTGTAAATTATTTTTACTGGAGAGCTACATGGGCTACTATGAAATGATCAAATATATTAACAATTTTTTTTTTTAATTTTTAGTAGAGATGGGATTTCACCATGTTGGCCAGGCTGGTCTCAAAATCCTGGCCTCAACTGATTCACCTGCCTCGGCCTCCCAAAGTGCTAGGATTACAGGTGTGAACCGCTACGTCCAGCCTTTTTTTTTTTTTTGAGACAGGCTCTCACTCTGTCACCCAGGTTGGAGTGCAGTGGCTCTATCTCGGCTCACTGCAACCTCTGCTTCCCAGACTCAAGCAATTCTCTCACCTCAGCCTCCAGAGTAGCTGGGACCACAGGCATGCTTCACCACATCTGGCTAATTTTTTGTATTTTGGTAGAGACGGGGTTTCGCCATGTTGCCAAGGCTGGTCCCAAACTCCTGAGCTCAGGCAGTCCATCTGCCTCAGCCTCCCAAAATACTGGGATTACGGGAATGAGCCACCACATCTGGCCTAATAATCTTATCAATTCAATTTTTTGTTTCTTCTGGAGTTAATTACCAGATTTTTTCATTTCCTTTAGTTTTCTGTGTACATTCCTCATTCTTTTTCTTGTTGTTGTTGTTGTTGTTTTGTTTTGTTGTTGTTGTTGTTTTGATGTTGCCCCGGCTGGAGTGCAGTGGCACGATCTCGGCTCACTGCAGCCTCCACACCCTGGATTCAAGCGATTCTCATATCTCAACCTCCTGAGTAGCTAGGATTATAGGCACCTGCCACCTTGCCCAGCTCATGTTTTTTGATATTTTTAGTAGAGACATGGTTTCACCATGTTGGCCAGGCTGGTTTCGAACTCCTGACCTCAAGTGATCTGCCCACCTTGGCCTCCCAAAGTGCTGGGATTATAGGTGTGAGCCACCGTGCTTGGCCCTTCATTATTTTTCTATATGCCCAATCAGATTTATTTTACAGTGTTATCATTAGTTTCCAAGTGATTGAATGTATCAGATAATCAATTGCGTCTATTTTTTTTTTCCTGAGACCTCACTTTCAGAACTTTTTCTTTCGTTCTAGTCTAAACTGTGGTTGGTTATTCTCTAGGCTTGTTCCTCAGTTTTTATCTTGCAGTTTTCGCTCTTTCCTTTGTTGGATCTTGTTTCCTAATTGTAGACCATCTTCTTTCTTTTATTCTATTTTGCTAGAGGATAGAACTCTAGGTTAGAAATAACTTTATCTCAGAATTTTTAAGGCAATGCATTTCCAATTACTAGTGATGCTGTCTGTGAATTGTCTGATCTTATCCTTTCTCAATCTATTTATTTATTTATTTAAGATGGGGTCTCACTCTGTCGCCCAGGCTGGAGTGCAGTGGCACAATCTCAGCTCACTGCAACCTCCACCTTCTGGGTTCAAGTGATTCTCCTGCCTCAGCCTCCTGAGTAGCTGGGACTACAGGTGTGTGCCATCATGCCTGGCTAATTTTTGTATTTTTGGTAGAAATGGAGTTTCACCATGTTGGCCAGGCTGGTCTCAAACTCCTGACTTCAGGAGATCTGCCCTCCTTGGCCTCCCAAAGTGCGGGATTGCAGAAGTGAGCCACTGCACCGAGTCTAAATTTCTTAAACAGAAAAAGAAATTATCTTTAAAATGCCCAGGGAAGAAAAAAGAAAAACAATAGATCATTTAAAAGGATTGAGAAAGGCTGGGCATGGTGGCTCAAGCCTGTAACCCCAGCACTTTGGGACGCTGAGGAGGGCAGATCACCTGAGGTCAGGAGTTCAAGACCAGCCTGGCCAACATGGCGAAACCCCGTCTCTGCTAAAAATATAAAAATTAGCCAGGTGTGGTGGCAGGCTCCTGTAATCCCAGCTACTCGGGAGGCTGAGGCAGAAGAATCCCTTGAACCTGGGAGGCGGAGGTTGCAGTGAGCCAAGATTGCGCCACTGCACTCCAGCCTGGGGGCCACTGCACTCCAGCCTGGGGGACAGAGCGAGACTCTGTCCACCGCCCCCCCCCCCCAAAAAAAAGATTCACAATGATGTGCCTTAGCGTAGGTCCTCTTTTAAAATTTATTACATTGGTTACTTGATAGATTCTTTTAATCTGAAGGCTTGTTATTTAGTTCTAGGGCTTTTCTTGTTACACTGTTTTTTAAATGATTTCTTTCCTTGCATTATGTTAGTTCTCGCTCTCTATATATATGTAAATATATAGATTTTATATATATATATATATATATATTCCTATTAGTCTTGTTGGATCTCCTAGAGTAGGGATTGACAAACTTTTTCTTAAAGGGCAAGATAGTAAATATTTCAGTATTGTGGGGTTTATAGTCTTTGTTAGAAGTACTCAACACTGTCAAAGTATACTTAGTGAGTACAGAAATAAATGAGCTTGACTATGTTCCAATAAAACATTATTTACAAAAACAAGTAGCCAGGGCATAGTTTACTGACTCAACACTGTCAATATATACTTAGTGAGTACAGAAATAAATGGGCTTGACTGTGTTCCGGTAAAACTTCATTTATAAAAACAAGTGGCCAGGGCATAGTTGACTGACTTGTGTCCCAGAATGATTCTCTTAACTTTCTTCATTTTTCTCATATTTTCATATTTTCTTTTTTTTTTTTTTTTTTTTTAATGAGACGGAGTCTCGCTCTGTCGCCCAGGCTGGAGTACAGTGGCGCAATTTCAGCTCACTGCAACCTCCACTTCCCGTGTTCAAGCAATTCTGATGCCACAGCCTCCCGAGTAGCTGGGACTACAAAGCGTGTGCCACCACGCCCTGCTAATTTTTGTATTTTAGTAGAGACGAGTTTCAACATGTTGGCCAGGCTGGTCTTGAACTCCTGACCTCAAGTAATCCGCCCGCCCCAGCCTCCCAAAGTGCTGAGATAACAGGCATGAGCCACTGTGCCTGGCCAGTTTTTCTCGTATTTTCATCACTTTTTTTGTTTTGTTTTGTATTCTGGAAATTTCTTCAACTTTCTCTTTTATCTCGTCTATTAAAATTCCTATTTTGGATATTATTTTTAATTTCCAAGAGTTTTTCTTCTCTGTTCCTTTTTCATTGCACTCTCTTGTTTTAATAATTATATCATCTATTTTCTCTTTGAGGATATTAATGATAGCCTTTTAGAGGTTATTTTTCTCTTACTGACTATCTTTTTTTTAAAACTTCTGTAGCCCCCATGTGTTTGAATTATGGGTTTTTTTGTTTGTTTGTTTTTTGTTTGATTTTGAGACAGGGTCTCACTTTGTCACCCAGGCTGGAGTGCAGTGATGCAATCATAGCTCACTGCAGCTTCTGTCTCCCAAGCTTAGGTGATCCTCCTACCTCAGCTTCCTGAATAGACGGGATTACCGGTGTGTACCTCCATGCCCAGCTAATTTTTTTAATTTTTAGTAGAGACAAGGTCTTGCTATGTTACCCAGGCTGGTCTTGAACTCCTGAGCTCAAGTGATCCTCCCACCTTGGCCCTCCCAAAGAGTTAGGATTACAGGCATGAGCCACCGTGACCAGCCTGAATTGTGTTATTTGAATTGTGTATTAAAGTCTTTGTGTAAGGGCTTTCCTTAATTACATTGAGATCCTTGGCTTTTAGTTCACATTTATGGCCCTTAAAAGCTGCATGGTTACAAAAGCAGACAGTGATGAACAAAGACAAAAACAAGCTGCATGGAAGCTCATTTTGCATGGATGAGCTTCAGATTATAATGATCAGACAACTAGCTTTTTGTTGGGTATTCTCCAAATAACAGAATTCTTTCACCTGATGCTGTTTACTTTATCCAGTGAAGAGTTCTCCCGTCCTTTGGATCCGCTGATGGGATCCAAACTTGGATATGAGTGTAGGTCAGGGCAATGAGAATGGGTCAGGGATTTTCACTACATAACATTCAGATTTTCATTTTATTCCCATTTTTAGCTCTGTTCCTCACCTTGCTTTCCATGGTAAGGGAGTTTTGAGGGTGTGCCATCTTGTCTCTCTATAGGTACCTCCCTTTGTCCTAGCTTCTGTGTCTGGCCACGTCAGCCAAAATCTTCCTATCTGCTTTTTCTCTGTTAAAATGGGTTGAACACTCTTTGTGTGCTGATGTCTCCACTGTCACTTTTTGGGTTTGTAGTGAATATTCCTTTTTCATCATTTTAGTGAAGCTACTGGATGAATGGAGTGGAGTCAATATGTGTTATCAACCTACCATGTTAAACTGGCATTTAAGGTCAGGCTTGGTGACTCACACCTATAATCCCAGCACTTTGGGAGGCTGAGGCGGGAGGATTGCTTGAGCCCAAGAGTTTGAGACCAGCCTGGGCAATGTGGCAAAACCCTTTCTCTACAAAAAATTTAAAAATTCGCTGGGCGTGGTGGTGTGCATCTGTAGTCCCAGCTACTCCTGGGAGGAAGTTGCCAGTGAGTGTTTAGCCCTGGTCTCACCTGGTGACCTGGGACCACGGAGTCTTGCTCTGTCCCCCAGGCTAGAGTGCAGTGGCACAATCTCGGCTCACTGCAAGCTCCGCCTCCCGGGTTCACGCCATTCTCCTGCCTCAGCCTCCCGAGTAGCTGGGACTACAGGCGCCCACCACCACGCCCGGCTAATTTTTTTGTATTTTTAGTAGAGATGGGGTTTCACCGTGTTAGCCAGGATGGTGTCTCGATCTCCTGACCTTGTGATCCGCCCGCCTCGGCCTCCCAAAGTGCTGGGATTACAGGCTTGAGCCACCGCGCCCAGCCGACCCTGGAGACCTTTATGACCCTGTCTCAAAAAGAAAATGAAATTGGAATTGAAGAGATTTGGTTTGAACATCTTCTGACAAATAAGTAGTAGAAATTTTTATCTGCAGCTAGAGTTTTTTTGGTGGTATACCCCATTTCTCTCCCCTTCTCTCCCTCTCTTTACTAATGTGCTCCTCATCTCTGTCTGAGACATCATCAAAATGGATTTTACCACCCATATTTCTACCAGTTTTCTGATCAGTATCACTTAGGTAATCTCTAAGAAGATTGAGGCTTTCTCTACAGTTCTCCTTTTTCTGAGCCCTTACTAGAATTGCCTTTTATGCCTGTTTATGGCAACATAGGCTTTTTCTGCATGTACTTCCAAATTCTATCAGCTCTGTCCATTACCCAGTTCCAAAGCTGCTTCCACATTTTTAGTTATTTGTTACAGCAGCACCCCACTTCTTAGTACCAATTTCTGCCTTGGCCATTTGGGACTCCCATCCCCACTCTTTCTGTCTCTTTTTAAATTTAATTAATTAATTAATTATTTTTTTTTTAGATAAAGTCTTGCTTTGTCACCCAGGCTGGAGTGCAGTGGTGCGATGTTGGCTCTCTGCATCCTCCACCTCCCAGGTTCAAGCGATTCTCCTGGCTCAGCCTCCTGAGTAGCTGGGATTACAGGTGTGTGCCATCACACCTGGCTAATTTTTGTATTTTTAGTAGAGGCGGGGTTTTATCATCTTGGCCAGTCTGGTCTTGAAACCCTGACCCCAGGTGATCCACCTGCCTTGGCTTCCCAAAGTGCTGGGATTACAGGCATGAGCCACCATGCCCAGCTTCTCTTTTAAGTCAGGGTTTCTCTCCGTCACCCAGGCTGGTGTGCAGTGGCACTGTCATAGCTCACTGCAGCCTTGACTTCCTGGGCGGAAGCGGTCCTCCCACCTTAGACTCCCAAGTAGCTAGGAGTACAGGTGTGTGCCATGATGCCCGGATAATTTTTTGACTTCTCTCTAGAGATAAGCTCTCATTAGGCTGGGCGCGGTGGCTCATGCCTGTAATCCCAACACTTTGGGAGGCCTAGGCGGGCGGATCATGAGCTCAGGAGATCAAGACCATCCTGGCTAACATGGTGAAACCCCGTCTCTACTAAAAATACAAAAAAAATTAGCTGGGCGTGGTGGCGGGAGCCTGTAGTCCGAGCTACTCGGGAGGCTGAAGCAGGAGAATGGCGTGAACCCAGGAGGTGGAGCTTGCAGTGAGTCGAGATCACGCTACTGCACTCCAGCCTGGGCAACAGAGCGAGACTCTGTCTCAAAAAAAAAAAAAAAGAGATAAGCTGTCATTACATTTCCCAGACTGCTCACGAACTCCTGACCTCAAGCAGTCCTCCAGCCTCCCAAAGTGCTGCGACTACAGGTGTGAGCCACCATGCCTGGTCTCCCTCTCTTTTGAATGGAGATATGTTTACTTTTAGAAGTAGTATGTACTTACCACAAAAAATGTTAAATGATATGGAACTGTATGGGTTAGAAATTGAAAAGCTTCCATGTCTCCACCCCTAAGAGTAATTGACACCCCTTTTGCATGGTCAGACTTTGTACATACATACTGTCCCCACTTTTTCTTTATTCTTGGTTGTTTGTTTCATTTCCTTCAGGTCTCCAGGAAACCTAGAGAAAAACCGTTATGGGGATGTACCCTGCCTGGACCAAACTAGAGTGAAGCTAACAAAGCGAAGTGGCCATACTCAGGTAGACAGATAAATGTAATCTTTTTAGGTGCACTGGGGGAAATTGAGCTTCTTCCAAAGTGAAGCTTACTAATACTTCGGTAGAATGAAAATAGACTCCGAGGCCAGAGAGATTAGGTTTGAGTTTATATTTTGCTACATACTAGTCTGTGACCATAGGCAAGTCCTCAAATGCCCATCTCACGTTATTGAGTGGAAATTAAATGAAATTCTTTATGTGAATGCTGATAGTGCAAGGTCTGATGTATTGTAGGTGCTTCATAGATGTTAAATTATTTATCGTTTTACTTCTTAGTTGTAAAGTCATGGTCATATAGTCCAATTCCTTTGGTGAGTATATATGCATCAATACAAAGCAACCTTGATTGTAAGTGACCTCTGATTTCTCCATCTGTATCTGAGGAAATTGTGGACAACTTGTGTATACATAAATGTCTAGGGATAGAGATGAAATGGTCAAATGACTATATTATTCAATATATTAATTTGATTATATCTACATGTTAAAAACCTCATATGTAATCTATTAACAGAGATATTTAATGAACATTTTATTCAAACACTTTACATACACCTTTAACTTTAGTGTCTTTGTCACATTTGAGCTACTTTTTTTTTTCTCCCTCAAGACAGGGTCTTGCTTTATTGCCCAGGCTAGGTACAGTGATCACAGCTCACTGCAATCTTGACCTCCTGGGCTCAAGCGATTCTTGTACCTCAGCCTTCCAAGTAGCTGAGACCACAGGCACGTGCCACATACATGGCTAATTTTTAAATACTTTTGTAGAGACAAGTTCTCACTATGTTGCCCAGTCTGGTCTTTTTTTTTTTTTTTGAGACGGAGTCTTGCTCTGTCACCCAGGCTGGAGTGCAGTGGCGCAATCTCGGCTCACTGCAAGCTCTGCCTCCGGGGTTCACGCCATTCTCCTGCCTCAGCCTCTCCGAGTAGCTGGGACTACAGGCGCCCGCCACCACGCCCGGCTAATTCTTTGTATTTTTAGTAGAGACGGGGTTTCACCGTGGTCTCGATCTTCTGACCTCATGATCCGCCCGCCTCGGCCTCCCAAAGTGCTGGGATTACAAGCGTGAGCCACCGCGCCCGGCCGCCCAGTCTGGTCTTGAACTCTTGTGCTCAAACAATCCTCTTGCCTCAGCCTCCCTAAGTGCTGGAATTACAGGCCACTTTTTGAGTCAGTCTAACAAGGTTTTCCAGAGTACAGCATCTTTATTTACTTTTAAGTGTGTGGCATTTTGACTGGAAATTTTACCCTAAACCAGGAAAATCTGTTAGGGTAACATTAGGACAAGTTTTTTTTTTTTTTTTTTTTTTTTTTTTAAACGGTGTCTCCCTTTTCCCCCCCGGGGGGGGGGGTGTGGGGCGGTCGTCTTTTTTTTTTTTTTTTTTTTTTTTGAGACAGAGTCTCACTCTGTCCCCCAGGCTGGAGTGCAGTGGCGCGATCTTGGCTCACTGCAAGCTCCGCCTCCCAGGTTCACACCATTCTCCTGCCTCAGCCTCCCGAGTAGCTGGGACTACAGGTGTCCACCACCACGCCCAGCTAATTTTTTGTATTTTTAGTAGAGACGAGGTTTCACCATGTTAGCCAGGATGGTCTCAATCTCCTGACCTCGTGATCCACCCTCCTTGGCCTCCCAAAGGGCTGGGATTACAGGCATGAGCCACGACACCCAGCCAGGACAAGTTGGTTTTTTAATTTGTCATGCATCTTATGCATCCCCTATAATATGATTCATTCACTTATTCCTTTGTAAAATCCTTAAAAAACAAAAAATTGAGACAGGGTCTCACTCTGTCACCCAGGCTAGAGTGCAGTGACTTGATCATAGCTCACTGCACCCTTGAACTCCTGGGCTCAAGCGATCCTCCCACCTCTGTCTCCTAAGTAGCTGAGACTACAGGCACACGCCATTACACATGGCTGATTTTTTTTTTATTTCATTTTTGTAGAGCTAGGGTCTCGCTTTGTTGCCTAAGTTCCTCCTGGGCTCAAGCAATCCTCTCACCTTGGCCTCCCAAAGTGCTGGAATTACAGGCACGAGCTGGTGTGCCTGGCCATAATTCCTTTTTAATATAACTTGTTTACAGCAACATCCAACCTTAGAATTTTGAGATGAATGACTAAATTATTATTATCTTCCTTTTTTTCCCTTCTGATATAACAATTTTATTAGGTGATATCTCTAAAAAACCCAATTTTGTTAGGTGATCTCATAAAGAAAAAAACCCAGTATTGACTGAGGTTGTTCAAAGTAAAGTTATTTTATTTTTATTTATTTATTTATTTTGAGACAGAGTTTCGCTCTTGTTGTCCAGGCTGGAGTGCAATGGTGCGATCTCAGCTCACTGCACCCTCCACCTCCTGGGTTTAAGCGATTCTCCTATCTCAGCCTCCCGAGTAGCTGGGATTACAGGTGCATGCCACCATGCCCAGCTAATTTTTGTATTTTTAGTAGATACGGGGTTTCATCATTTTGGTCAGGCTGGTCTTGAACTCCTGACCTGGGGTGATCCGCCTGCCTCGGCCTCCCAAAGTGCTGGGATTACAGGTGTGAGCCACTGCACCGGCAACATAAAGTAATTTAAATAGTACCTCTTTAACATGACACACATTATAAGGACTTGTTATATCCCTTCTCTTTCTGGGGAATAATTTTTGGAAAACTTATTGCCTTGTATTTGGGCACATATGATATGTGGGTTGGGACCCCAGGATCATGGTTTCCAACTCTCTTGTCCCTATTGTTTCAAGCACATAAACTGAATTCACTCACAGTCCTATCCAGGACCCTTGGAGAAGATTTTCCTGCAGGAGCATTTGAGCTAAGAGACTGGCTGGCTGGAGGGTAAATTCATCAGTACTGCTGAGATCATCATCGTATATGCCCTGAAGGAGTGGAGTACAGCGGTTGAGTTGGGGCTGTGGAGTCAGAGATATCTGTATTTATCCGTTTTGTTGACTTCCTTGTTTCCAGTAGCTAAAACAGTGCCTGCCACATATCAGACACTCAGGGCATATTTGTGAATGAGTGAATCTTAGTGTACCGGGAGACTCTTCTAGTCATCCTGTGGTTAATATGAAGATCATTGTATGATTTGTAGTCCTTCTCCTTACTGAAACATTAGCGGAGGCTTTATTTTTATAGTAAATGGAGTATTTAGGCTTTTTTTGGTTTTATTTTGATTTTAGTTTTTAGTTTTTTTGACATTACTTACTTTGCGAGCCAAAAGCAAAAAAAAAGTTATTTACTTAGCTTTGGGGACTTAACACTCTCATGGAATTTCCACCTATGGGGCTATTTTTCCATTCTGTTTCCTGACATTTAGCTGTTTTTAAATTTTAATTGATAGAAATTGTATATATTTATGGTACACAATATAATATTTTAAAATATGTATGCATTGCAGAGACACTAAGTCAAGCTAGTTAATATATGCATTACTTCGCTGGGCACAGTGGCTCACACCTGTAATCCCAGCACTTTGGGAGGCCGAGGCGGGCAGATCACGAGGTCAGGAGATAGAGACCATCCTGGCTAACACGGTGAAACCCCGTCTCTACTAAAGAATACAAAAAATTAGCCAGGTGTGGTGGTGGGCGCCTGTAGTCCCAGCTACTTGGGAGGCTGAGGCAGGAGAATGGCATGAACCCAGGAGGCAGAGCTTGCAGTAAGCCGAGATCCCACCAGTGCACTCCAGCCTGGGCGACAAAGCAAAGACTCTGTCTCAAAAAAAAAAAACAAAAAAACACATATGCATTACTTCACATATTTACGTTGTTTTGTGGTGAAAACACTTAAAATATGCTGTCCACAATTTTCAAGTATACAATACCTTGTTATTTGGAGGATTCAGGTTTTTTAGTGAATTGTTTACTTGATTTGCTTCTGGAATTTTAAAGCTGTTAGTCCCAGTTTCTGTTGAACATGGCTGCCTTAATCTGTTTGGGCTGCTGTAACAAAAATACCACATGCAGGATGGCTTATAAACAACAGAAATTTATTTCTCCACTATTGTGGAGTCTGGGAAGTCCAAGATCAACGTGCTGGCAGATTTGGGGTCTGGTGAGGGCCCCTTTCTTGGTTCATAGACCACTGTCTACTCGTTGCATCCTCACATGGCAGAAGGGGAAGGGGTGAGGGAGCACTTCAGAACTCTTCTGTCTTATAAGGGTACTAATCCCATTTGTGAGAGCTCTGTCCTCATGGTCCTAATCACCTAATCACCTGTCTAAAGGCCCCATCTCCTAATACCATTACATTGAGGGTCTGGGGTTGGGATGTACACATTTGAAGTTATGGGGGACACAAATGATCAGTCTATAGCAATGGCTCATAACATAGTGTGCTGGGTTTGTTCTTCCTGCTATTTCAATTTGCCCACAAGTGTATACCTTGTCTCTGGGTCATTTTCAGTTTTTTTTTTTTTTTTTTTTTTTTGAGATGGAGTCTCGCTTTGTCACCCAGGCTGGAGTGCAGTGGTGCGATCTCGGCTCACTGCAACCTCTGCTTCCCGGGTTCACGCCATTCTCCTGCCTCAGCCTCCCGAGTAGCTGGAACTACAGGCGCCCGCCACCACACCTGGCTAATTTTTTGTATTTTTAGTAGAGATGGGGTTTCACCATGTTAGCCAGGATGGTCTCGATCTCCTGACCTCGTGATCCGCCTGCCTCGGCCTCCCAAAGTGTTGGGATTACAGGTGTGAGCCACTGCGCCTGGCCTTCAGTTTTAATATCCAATGATTCTTCTGAAGTTGCTGAAATTAAAAATTTTAATTCCCTGGGAATTAAAAATCAGCTCAGAGACCAGTGCTAAAGCTGGTAATTCTTAGTTATAAAGAAATAATGTCTTTAAAGAAGTGACAATTCTTTTCAAAGCATGAAGTTAGTTCCTCCTTATGTACTTACTAATGCTGACTGGCATATACCAGGTAAATCTTTTGTACTTTTCCATACCTTCTCCCCTTGGTCCTCGAGCGGGTATACCATTTGTATGTGCCAGGTTGAGTAGAGGATGGGCTTTGGCTGACTGGGTGCACCCTGGATTGAGAAGCCTGTTTGGAAGTGAGTGAGGCTTTTAGCATGCTGGGTCTGCTGCAGGTAGTCTATTAGCTCAGTGTAGTTGTCTGAGTCAGGGTAGGACAGTAATCATACGAGGTCAATACTAGCTGCTATGGGAGGGAAAACTCCGAGTTTATCACTCCACTATTTATTTAGTCAAAGAAACAGTTTCTAAGGAGGAAACTCTTGACTAAATAAGTAGTAGAGTGATAAATTGGTAGACTGACTGGCTAATGAACACAAATCCAAGTAACACGGGTTTGACCATGACGTGGAGATATCTTAGGAGGTTAGCTATGGGATACTGACAGTTCAAACTGCCCTCCCAGTGATAGGACCCACAGGAGAATGAGTGATAGGTTGAGGAAAGAGTCAGTCTGACCTCTCTGTAGTGCAGTGGGTTATGAGTTTTCCCTAGTTTTCTATTGAAACTTTTCTTTTGTCCTTCTGTAACCCTTCACACCTTCCCTTATCCATTCCACTGCCTCCATCCATTCAACTCTCAACTAGTTATACTATAACATAAAACTGCAGCTGATTGATGTTTCTCTTTTATCAGCCTGGATCAAAGGATCTTGTGAGTAGGTATTAATAAAAAATGATGTTGAAGTAATTAAGACTGAGGACATTAGGAGGTGGGAGAATACCCTGGAAGAGACGTAGTCAGGAGCTGTTCATTGAGATGCCTTTGAATTTGACTGGAAGTTGCTTTGCATTAATTCAGGTAGTAATGGAGTCCAGGTGTTTGGCCTGTCCTGTTGATGGTCCTAAGTATGAGATGTAGCTTTATTTCTTCTCCATTCATATTTTGCCTTTTGTGTGTGGCAGGACGGACCAAATGTTCCTACTTGCTTGCCTTGCCTCTCATTTGGTCCTGTGCTACAGTGTTGCAAGTCCTGATGGACCCTTTTCTTGTAAATAACAGTTTCTATTGAGTTATATAGTTCACTCTGCCAGACTGCCACAATTATTGCTTGAGATGTCACTAGGGCAGTTACTACTGTTATTGCTTGAGACCGTCATTAGGAGACTGAATGAAGGGGGACTAACAGGGAAATGAAAACTTAAGACAAAAATAACTATTCTAAAGGAAGGGTAACATGGGGAAGAAGAAGAGAACTCCCTGCTTCTAGTGAGCAAAGGCAGCCCTGAGCTTCTACAGCCCTTCGTATTTATTGGGTAGCAAGAGCAGGGAGGAGGAGGTAACAATTGGTCAGCTGCTTAATTGATCACAGGTACACATTATTGCTAACAGGCTTCAGATGTGCCTAACCACAAGAAACACTTGTGCCTGGGGCGTGACTGCCCTCAGCATTCCTTCTGGGCAGCAGACGCAATTTGTCAGTTTGCCAACATCCTGCTTTCATAGAACAGTTTGCTTTTTGCTCATGTAGCCTCCAGTGGTATACTGAGTTGATCATGACCCTCATTCTTTCGGCCTCCAACAGTTCACATACCATACAATTTACCTATTTAAAGTATGTAAGTCAATGGCTATTAGTATATTCACAGAGTTAGGCAACCATCACCACAATCAACTTTAGAACATTTTTTTCATTTCCCAAAGAAACCTCACACCCTTGGCAGTCACTACCTATTTCCCTCTAACCCACCCTGATTTATTTCCTATCTCCATAGATTTGCCTGTTCTAGGGATCTCATACAAAGAGAATCCTAGACTATGTAGCTTTTTGTGTCTGGCTTCTATCATTTAGCGTAATGTTTTCTAGGTCCATCCATGTCATAGCATGTATCATCACATCACTCCTTTTTACTGCCAAATAATATTCCATTGTATGGATATACCACTTTTATTCATTTATCAGTTGAAGAACATTTGAGTTGTTTCCATTTTTGGCTATTATGAATAATGCTGCTATGGATATTTATGTATAAGTTTTTTGTGTGGACGTATGTTATTTTGCTAAGGAATGGAATTGCTGGGTCATATGGTAACTGTTTAATCTTTTGAGGAATAACCAGACTGTTTTCTAAAGTAACTACAGCATTTTACATTACCACTAGCAATGTATAAGGAGGGTTTACACATGTATGAGGGTTTCAGTTTTTCCACATCCTTGCCAACAGTATTATCTATCTTTGATATCTGTAGCCATCCTAGTGGGTATAAATTAGTATCTTGTGGTATGGATTTGCATTTCCATGATGGCTAATGATGAATGATTTTTTTTTTTTTTTTTTTTGAGACAGAGTCTTGCTCTGTCACCCAGGCTGGAGTGCAGTGGCACGATCTCGGCTCACTGCAAGCTCCACCTCCCAGGTTTATGCCATTCTCTTGCCTCAGCCTCCTGTGTAGCTGGGACTACAGGCGCCTACCACCACGCCCAGCTATTTTTTTGTATTTTTAGTAGAGACGGGGTTTCACCGTGTTAGCCAGGATGGTCTCAATCTCCTGACCTTGTGATCCGCCCTCCTTGGCCTCCCAAAGTGCTGGGATTACAGGCCTAAGCCACTGCGCCTGGCATAAGTTTTTGATTTTAATATAGTCCAATTTATCTCTTTTCTTTTGTCACTTACGCCTTTGGTGTCATATCTGTGAAGGCTTTGCCTAACCCAAGGTCACAAAGATTTGCTCTTATATTTTATTCTGAGAGTTTTAATAGTTTTAATCCCTTATATTTGGTCTGTGATCCATTTTGAGTCAGTTTTACGGTGTGAGGAAGGAGTCAGCTTGATTTTTATGCATGTAGATATCTACTTGTCCCAGCACCATTTATTGAAGTGAGGGTTTGAGCTGGCCATTTCACTCCTCATTTTCTGCTCAACAAGAAGAGAATATTCACACCTTGGGTTTTACTTACTGAGTACATAATTTTATGACCCAAATGGTATATTCTGTGTAGCTATAGTGATGTCTCCTTTTTATCATTAGACAGACTACATCAATGCCAGTTTCATGGATGGCTACAAGCAGAAGAATGCTTACATTGGCACACAAGGTAAGCTGGTCCGTCCCTCCCATGTTGATTTTGTGCCATCTACTTATGATTCCTTGTGCCAAATGATAGCATAATTTTTAAACGAATGGTAACTTGAGTGGAGGTTTTGGCCACTAGATCCTGGCCTTTTATAAAGATTGGTGGTGGTTGAGAAAAGCAGATAAGTAGTTTGGGGTTTCTGTACCAGGTGTGCCTGGAAACTCACCACATAGAGATAAACTGGAGATTTGAACACATAACACTACTGCCTGCAAGTTTTGGGGCTATTTCTTCGTATTGGCAAGGGTGTAGGGCATCAAACTTCATTAGCCAGTGAGCTCTTCATGCTCTTCCTGTCTAGTGAGAGGCCAAGAATAGCAGTGGACTTCCCAGAGATTGAGTCCAATCTAGGAATGAGTATTACTGTCCTAATAGGCCTAGGCTGGTTCCTATACCATCACAGAGCACTCCAGCAAATGTTCTGACATAGATAGTATGTGCTAATAAGTCTGACAGTGAAACACTGAGCTCTAGGAGGATTTCTCATTTTATTTTCTCTTTTGAAATGGAGTCTTGCTGTGTCGCCCAGGCTAGAGTGCAGTGGCATGACCTCAGCTCACTGCAACCTCCACCTCCCAGGTTCAAGTGATTCTCCTGCCTCAGCCTCCCGAGTAGCTGGAACTACAGGTGTGTGCCACCATGCCCTGCTAATTTTTGTATTTTTAGTAGAGACTGGGTTTCACCATGTTGGACAGGCTGGTCTCGAACTCCTGACCTCGTGATCTGCCCGCCTCGGCCTCCCAAAGTGTTGGGATTACAGGCGTGAGCCACCATGCCCGGCCTCTAGGAGGATTTCAGATGGAGTTTCTATAAATGTTCCTATGATCCTAGTATTCTTCCTGACCTGGCCTCTCCATCTCAAGAATATCGTGTCACTTTCAAAGATGGTAGGAGGAAATCATAACACAGAAAGACAACAGACCATCAAATGGGCGTAAGGCCCTTTGACCACTGCAAAGCAAGATATGGTGGATACCTCCTTAATCAAGTGATCAAACTTAGTATCACCAGTAAAGGACAAAGGGACATTATGTACACCTCCTGATATGATGCATTGAGAAATGAATATCACCTGCATTGTGTTGTGTATTGCCAGTTTTAAAATCTGAATCTAGTCATGGGAAACAATCCAGATTGTGGGACATACTATAAGAAAACTGGCTCAGACTCTCCAAAGTTAATGCCATAAAAAACAAAAAGAGAACTGTTCTAGATTAAAGGGAGACTAAAGAGAACCATGGCCGGGCACAGTGGCTCACGCCTGTAACCCCAGTACTTTGGGAGGCTGAGGTGGGAGTATCACTTGAGCCCAGGAAGCAGAGGTTGCTTTGAGCCGAGATCGCGCCACTGCACTCCAGCCTGGCTGACACAGCGAGATCCTGTCTCAAAAATAAATAAATAAACGGGCCGGTCGCAATGGCTCACACCTGTAATCCCAGCACTTTGGGAGGCCAAGGCAGGTGGATCACCTGAGCTCGTAAGTTCGAGACCAGCCTGACCAACATGGAGAAACCATGTTTCTACTAAAAATACAAAATTAGCCGGGCGTGGTGGCACATGCCTGTAATCCCAGCTACTCGGGAGGCTGAGGCAGAAGAATCTCTTGAACCCAGGAGGCAGAGGTTGCAGTGAGCCGAGATTGCACTCAAAAAGAAAAAAAGAAGAGGATTGGCCAGGCGTGGTGGTTCATGCCTGTAATCCCAGCACTTTGGGAGGCCAAGGCAGGCAGATCACAAGGTCAGGAATTCCAAACCAGCTTGGCCAATATGGTGAAACTCCGTCTCTACTAAACAAAAATTAGCTGGGTGTGGCGGTGGGTGCCTGTAGTCCCAGCTACTCGGGAGGATGAGGCAGGAGAATTGCTTGAACCTGGGAGGCAGAGGTTGCAGTGGACCGAGACTGTGCCATTGCACTCCAGCCTGAGTGACACAGCAAGGCTCTGTCTCAAAAAAAAAAAGAGTATCTGTGATTAGATCCTTAACTGGGAGAAAAAAAATCTATTGAAGACAAACTATTGAGACAATTGGAGACGTTTTATTAGCCAACATTGTATCCATGTTTAATATATGCTTAAGGTGGTAATGGTATTGTTCTATAGGAGGATGTCCTTGTTTTCCTAATAAGTGCTCAAGTATTTAGGAATAAAATATAATGTCTGCAACTTCTTTATTTTTAATTAATTAATTAATTAACTTTTGAGATGGAGTTTCACTCTGTCGCCCAGGCTGGAGTGCAGTGACATGATCTTGGCTCACTGCACCTTCCACTTCCAGGGCTCAAGCGATTCTCCTGCCTCAGCCTCCCAAGTAGCTGGGATTACAGGCACCTGCCACTGTGCCTGGCTAATTTTTGTATTTTTGGTAGAGACAGGGTTTCGCCATGTTGCCCAGGCTGGTCTCGAACTCCCGGCCTGAAGCAATCTGCCTACCTCGGCCTCCCAAAGTGCTGGGATTACAAGCATCAGCCACTGCACCTGGCTTATATTTCTATTAATGATGTCATCTATTGAGAAGACCTATTATATATCAGATGCATAAATGCTATCTAATTATTATAGAGACTCTGCAAGGGAGGTATATTAATTTATAGATGAGCAAACTGAAACCCAAAAGTTTACGTGACTTTGGACCATGCAGCTAGTAAGTGGCAGAAACAGGGTTTGAACCCATGTTTGTTTGGTTCAGAAGTTTTTAAGCCAAGTCAGTGGATTGTTTCACCTATGTTAGTATAAACTACTGACTTTCTTTCTTTTTTCTTTTTTTTTTTTTTGAGGCGGAGTCTCACTGTGTCGCCCAGGCTGGAGTGCAGTGGCGCAATCTCGGCTCATTGCAAGCTCCGCCTCCCAGGTTCACGCCATTCTCCTGCCTCAGCCTCTCGAGTAGCTGGGGCTACAGGCACCCTCCACAATGCCCAACTAATTTTTTGTATTTTTAATAGACACGGGATTTCACTGCCTTAGCCAGGATGGTCTCAATCTCCTGACCTCGTGATCCGCCTGCCTCGGCCTCCCAAAGTGCTGGGATTACAGGCGTGAGCCACCGCGCCCAGCTGCTGACTTTATTTCTTGAGAGAAGTCTACTGTTAAAGGGTCTAAGCTGGGAAGTACAACTTTCCCTTAGTATCTCTCTTGAGTCTGTGAGAAGTTTGCCCAGCCCGAGTCTGGTAACTGAGTTACCATGTGCTCTGACTGCTCAGTACTCCAATTCTGCCAGTGGTCTAAATGTGGAAAATGAAGTATATGAGAGTTGCTGTGGTGCAGGAGAGTAGGATGTGGATGAGGCTGAGGGTCAGAGATGTGGAAAAGGTGTCCTTACTGTCTTTTTGATGTGTATACTAGGGTAATGCATGTCCATTGTAGAACATTTAGAAAACAAAAATAATCCCTCATAACCCTAGGACCCAGAGATAATGGTAACATTTTACAGCATCTCCTCCTAGACCTTTATCTATGCAGACATGCAGATATAGGCATACAAAATATTTAACCAGGCCGGGCGCGGTGGCTCAAGCCTGTAATCCCAGCACTTTGGGAGGCCAAGGCGGGCAGATCACTTGAGGTCACGTATTTGAAACCAGCCTGGCCAACATGGTGAAACCCCCTCTCTACTAAAACTACAAAAAGTAGCCGAGCATAGTGATGCACACCTGTAATCCCAGCTACTCAGGAGACTGAGGTAGGAGAATCGCTTGAACCCGGGAGGCAGAGGTTTCAGTGAGCTGAGATCACGCCACTGCACTCCAGCCTAGGCGAGAGTGATACTCGGTCTCAAAAAAAACAAAACTAAACTTTTAATTTAACCAAATGTGCTCTTTCTATTCATATCTCTTGTTTCATTTAATGGTATCTGTGAATACCTTTCCATAGCAAAAAATACAGCTCTTACAACACCAGCTTTATAGACTGTATAAATTATGGTATGCTATTATTTATTTATTTATTTTTGAGACAGGGTCTCACTCTCACCTAGGCTGGATGACAGAGTGCTATGATCATGGTTCACGATCATGGCTCAATGCAGCCTTGGCCTCTCTAAGCACACACAGGTGATCCTCTCACCTCAGTCTCCTGAGTAGCTGGGACTACAGGCATATGCTATTACATCTGGCTAGTTTTTGTATTTTTTGTAGGGACAGGGTTTTGCAATGTTGCCCAGGTTGGTCTCAAACTCCTGGGCTCGGCCGGGCGCGGTGGCCCAAGCCTGTAATCCCAGCACTTTGGGAGGCCGAGGCGGGCGGATCACGAGGTCCGGAGATCGAGACCATCCTGGCTAACACGGTGAAACCCCGTCTCTACTAAAAATACAAAAAATTAGCCGGGCGTGGTGGTGGGCGCCTGTAGTCCCAGCTACTCGGAGAGGCTGAGGCAGGAGAATGGCGTGAACCCGGGAGGCGGAGCTTGCAGTGAGCCGAGATCGCGCCACTGCACTCCAGCCTGGGCGACAGAGCAAGACTCCGTCTCAAAAAAAAAAACTCCTGGGCTCAAGTGATCTGCCTACCTCATCCTCCCAAAGTGCTGGGATTACAGGCGTGTGCCACTGCACCCCACCTGATATGTCACAATTTAATTAATCCTCTCTTAGTGGATATTTAGTGTATTTCTAAGATCTCACATGCTTTTGACATCATCCACTTCTGCAGAGAGGATATTCCAGTATCATGTTAGTGCTTGCTAAAAGACTTAGCAATAATGGTAGTAGAACCGGCAGACTTCTAGACCAAAATTAACCATTAGTACTGCCCTGCTTTCCTGAAAGCAGAGAGGAAAGAAACACCCAGAAAGTATACGGAATTATCTTGAGTTGTTACTTTTTTTTTTTTTTTTCTTGAGATGGAGTCTTGCTGTCACCCAGGCCGGAGTTCAGTGGTGCGATCTCAGCTCAATGCAACCTCTGCCTCCCGGGTTCAAACAATTCTCCTAACTCAGGCTCCCGCGTAGCTGGAATTACAGGAACCCGCCATCATGCCCAGCTAATTTTCGTATTTTTAGTAGAGACGGGGTTTTACCATGTTGGCCAGGCTGGTCTCGGACTCCTGACCTCCGCCTGCCTCGGCCTCCCAAAGTGTTGGGATTACAGGTGTAAGCCCTGCACCCAGCCAGTTACTGTCTTGATGAAAGTGGAGTTGGTAGCCCACAAGTATCATCAAAGTTATTGCTGAGCGCTCAGCCCTGTGCAGGTTCTAACTATAAAAGGAGAATTTGGCCAGGCGCAGTGGCTCACACCTGTAATCCTTTGTCCTTAGGACCATGTTTAGTGAGATATCATTAATTCCCACAAAGTAAAATAATGGATGGAAGAGTATATAAATTAAATGATCAACCTGTATAGATCCAGCGGTGCCATCAAAAGCAAAAGAGAAGAAGCTTCACAAGGAATGAGGTGGTCAGAGAAAGCTTCAAGGAAGAGGCGGCACTTGAAAATGGGTAGAAAATGAATAGCATTGGAGGTGACAGAGACAGCTTGAACGAAAGAATAGAGGCCAAAGTGAGCATGGTGTGTCTATGTTCTGATGAAGTAATTTTTAAGAAAGATTAAACTGGTGGGGTTTCCCAGAGTAGACTGGAAGGGAAAAAGGCCTATTCAGAAAAGTAGACTAAGAGGGTGTTACAGTAACTTAGACAGAAGATGACGTGGTCTTTGTGTCAGTGAAATCAAGCAGGAAGAACAGGATGGGGAGAAGATGAGGGCAAAAGAATAAAAACCAAAAACATTTCAAAGGTAAAAAATCTCTAGGGGGCCGGGCGCGGTGGCTCACGCTTGTAATCCCAGCACTTTGGGAGGCCGAGGCGGGCGGATCACGAGGTCAGGAGATCGAGACCACGGTGAAACCCCGTCTCTACTAAAAATACAAAAAATTAGCCGGGC
>NW_026652289.1:53152894-53178522 GCF_009828535.3 Hylobates moloch
GCCCAGGCTGGAGTGCAGTGGCGCGCTCTCGGCTCACTGCAAGCTCCACCTCCCGGGTTCACGCCATTCTCCTGCCTCAGCCTCCCAAGTAGCTGGGACTACAGGCGCCTGCCAACACGCCTGGCTAATTTTTTGTATTTTTAGTAGAGACGGGGTTTCACCGTGTTAGCCAAGATGGTCTCGATCTCCTGACCTCGTGATCCGCCCACCTCGGCCTCCCAAAGTGCTGGGATTACAGGCTTGAGCCACCGCGCCCAGCCTAGTATTGTTAACAGAGATAAGAAAGTTGCAAGATAAAGCTAATTTTTTTTGAGACAGAGTCTCCTTCTGTTGCCCAGGCTGGAGTGCAGTGGTGCGATCTTTTTTTTTTGAGACGGAGTCTTGCCTTGTCGCCCAGGCTGGAGTGCAGTGGCACCATCTCGGCTCACTGCAAGCTCCGCCTCCCGGGTTCACACCATTCTCCTGCCTCAGGCTCCCGAGTAGCTCGGACTACAGGCGCCCGCCACCACGCCCAGCTAATTTTTTTGTATTTTTAGTAGAGACAGGGTTTCACCGTGTTAGCCAAGATGGTCTCGATCTCTTGACCTCATGATCCACCCCCCCTCGGCCTCCCAAAGTGCTGGAATTACAGGCGTGAGCCACCACGCCCAGCCACAATGGTGTGACCTTGGCTCACTGCAACCTCCACCTCCCGGGATCAAGCGATTCTTGTGACTCAGCCTCCCAAGTACCTGGGACTACAGGCATGTGTTACCACACCCGGCTAATTTTTGTATTTTTCATAGAGATGGGGTTTTACCATATTGCCAGGCTGATCTCAAACTCCTGAGCTCAGGCAACCTGCCTGCCATGGCCTCCCAAAGTGCTGGGATTATAGGCATGAGCCACTGTACCCGGCCAAGATAAAGCTAATTTTGAAGGAGGAGACTTAGTTGCAGACATAATGGATCTGAGATTATGGGAAACAGAAGGTTACTGGTTGAATAAGCAATCTGTGATTATAAAACTGAAGCTTAGGTGAGATGAAAACAGCTAGAGATTCGTACACAGTTGACACTGTCAGCCTGGATGTGATGGCTGAAGTTCTGATGATTAAGGCTCTGAGAGGGTATGTAGCAGTGCTTCCCAAACCTACCTACGACTCATCTGGGGATCTTGCTGACATGCAGATTCATGTTTCTTACACTCTCCCATACGATGCTGGTGTGATTGGTCCACGGACCATACAGAATAGCAGGGATGTGGAAAGATGAGCAGGGAGCTAACCATCTATGGTCTGGAGTTACCATTGGGGAGTAAAACAGAAGAGCCTACAAAAGAAAAAAAAGCATTTCCCAGAGTCATGTTTCTTGTCTTCTCCTTTTATTCCAGGTCCTTTGGAGAATACCTATCGTGATTTCTGGCTCATGGTATGGGAGCAAAAAGTCTTGGTGATTGTCATGACCACCCGGTGAGTTAATCCCTTTTTTCCAAAGGTCTCCACCTCCACTCTGTCCCTAAGCATGGGTGATTGAAGAGGGAAGTTTAGCTTTTAGAAATAATGAGGGTCAGCCGGCCGGGCGCTGTGGCTCACGCCTGTAATCCCAGCACTTTGGGAGGCCGAGACGGGCGGATCACGAGGTCAGGAGATAGAGACCATCCTGGCTAACATGGTGAAACCCCGTCTCTACTAAAAATACAAAAAATTAGCCGGGCGCGGCGGCAGGCGCCTGTAGTCCCAGCTACTCGGGAGGCTGAGGCAGGAGAATGGCGTGAACCCGGGAGGCGGAGCTTGCAGTGAGCCGAGATCGCGCCACTGCACTCCAGCCTCGGGGAAAGAGCGAGACTCCGTCTCAAAAAAAAAAAAAAGAAATAATGAGGGTCAGCCTGGCGCGGTGGCTCATGCCTGTAATCCCAGCACTTAGGGAGGCCGAGGCGGGTGGATCACAAGGTCAGGAGTTCCAGACCAGCCTGGCCAGCCTGGTGAAACCCCGTCTCTATTAAAAATACAAAAAATTAGCCAGGCATGGTGCCTTCTCTATTAAAAATACAAAAAATTAGCCGGGCATGCTGCTGCGTGCCTGTAATCCCAGCTACTCGGGAGGCTGAGGCAGGAGAATCACTTGAACCCAGGAGGCAGAGGTTGCAGTGAGCTGGGATCATGCCATTGCACTCCAGCCTGGGTTACAGAGCGAGACTCTGTCTCAATTAAAATAAAAAAAAAAATTGAGGATTAGGAAAGCCAAGGCAAAGATTTTGAGATATCTCTTAGCTAATCCACAACCCGGGTATGGTGGAGATGAATAGATCTAACTTGTTAAAGCTTTAATCCCCGGCTCTGGCAGCCCTGTGCCAGTTATACCCTATTTTGAGGTCCTGGCCTTATCCACTAAAGGAAGTTCTGGGAAACATGGGACAATTCTTGTTTAATCTGTTTCCTATTTCCAGAGGGGTGCTGCCTTCCCGACTCCTGAATTACCAGATTCCCTTTGCTCTCCATTTGTTGCTACTTTTTTTTTTCCTTTTGAGATGGAGTCTCACTCTGCCACCAGGCTGGAGTGCAGTGGCGTGATCTTGGCTCAAGGTAACTTCCGTCTCCCAGGTTCAAGCAATTCTCCTGCCTCAGCCTCCCGAGTAGCTAGGATTACAGGCATGTGCCACCATGCCCGGCTAATTTTTTTTTTTTTTTTTTTTTTTTTTTTGAGACGGTGTCTTGTTCTGTCACCCAGGTGGGAGTACAATGGCTCGATCTCAGTTCACCGCAACCCTTGCCTCCCGGGTTCAAGTGATTCTCCTGAGTAGCTGAGATTACAGGAACGTGCCACCACGCCCAGCTAATTTTTGTATTTTTAGTAGAGATGGGGTTTTACCATGTTGGTCAGGCTGGTCTTGAACTCCTGACCTCGTGATCCGTCGCCTCGGCCTCCCAAAGTGCTGGGATTACAAGCATGAGCCACTGCGCCTGGCCAGGAAGATTTTAACGAAAGGAATATTTTTGAAATTTTGGTCGCCGGGCGTGGTGGCTCAAGCCTGTAATCCCAGCACTTTGGGAGGCCGAGGCGGGCGGATCACAAGGTCAGGAGATCGAGACACCATCCTGGCTAACACGGTGAAACCCCATCTCTACTAAAAATACAAAAAATTAGCCGGGCGTGTTGGCGGGCGCCTGTAGTCCCAGCTACTCGGGAGGCTGAGGCAGGAGAATGGCATGAACCCGGGAGGCGGAGCTTGCAGTGAGCCGAGATCGCGCCACTGCACTCCAGCCTGGGGGACAGAGCAAGACTCCGTCTCCAAAAAAAAAAAAAAAATTTTGGTCTACAAATCTGGCAAATTTAAGGAATAACCTATTTCAGATGAGGAAGGAAAAAAACGAATGTGAATGTTAAATTCCCTTCCTTAGCACTGTTATAACCACCACTTATTTGGAGAGGAGGTAGTGGGAGAAGTTCTACCTTGGAATACTTTGGGGCCACTGAAGGGTGGCAAGGTAGATTTAGGCTTTTTTTTTTTTGAGACAGTCTCACTCTGTTGCGCAGGCTGGAGTTCAGTGGTGCGATCTCAGCTCACTGCAACCTCTGCCTCCCAGGTTGAAGCTATTCTTCTGCCTCAGCCTCCCTAGTAGCTGGGATTACAGGTGCCCACCACCATGCCTGGCTAATTTTTGTATTTTTAGTAGAGATGGGGTTTCACCATGTTGGCCAGGCTAGTCTCGAACTCCTCACCTCAGGTGATCCGCCACCTTGGCCTCCTAAAGTGCTGGGATTACAGGCATGAGTCACTGCACCTGGCCTAGGCCTTTTTTTTTTTTTTTTGAGACAGAGTCTCACTTTATCATCCAGGCTGGAGTGCAGTGGCGCCATCTCAGCTCACTGCAGTCTCAACCACCTGGATTCAAGCAATCCTCCTGCCTCAGCCTCCTAAGTAGCTGGGACTACAGGTACCCACCACCATGCCTGACTAATTTTTGTATTTTTAGTAGAGACAGGGTTTCCATGTTGCCTGGGCTGGGACTTTAGGCCTTTACACAAACCTCTTGCTAACATACCAGGAGATGTGTGTTTATCAGTTTATCAGAGAGTTCTCTCTGACCTATCATATTTTCATATTTTCTCTACTCTTTTTTTTTCTTTTTCTTTTTTTATTTTTATTTTTTGAGATGGAGTCTCACGACGTTACCCAGGCTGGTCTCAAACTCCTGGTCTTAGGTGATTCTCCTGCCTAAGCCTCCCAAGTAGCTGGGATTACAGGCATGCACCACTATACCCAGCTACTATACTGTTTTTTTCTCTGTTCACCCAGTATTTATCCCACATATGTGAGAAGTACTGTTGCGTATTAGGAAAAAGACCAAATGCTGTATAAGTGCTCAGTAACTGTCTGCTATATGAGTACATGCAGAAACTTTAGCTGTGAGTACATTTGTTTAGAATGAAGAGGTTTCCTTTCCTTTCTGCTGAGAATCAATGGTATAAGTTAGAAGCAATGCAAGAGATGATATTGCTGCCTGGGGGTATATCAGGTCTTTGGGGAAGCCAGGTTACTGCTGTGGAGAGGAAGAATGGAAGGCTTACCTTGCTCTGTGTGTCTTCAGCTTTGAGGAAGGTGGCAGGAGAAAGTGTGGCCAATACTGGCCTTTAGAAAAAGACTCTCGGATCCGATTTGGCTTCCTCACAGTGACCAATCTAGGCGTGGAGAACATGAATCATTATAAGAAAACAACGCTAGAAATTCACAACACAGAGGTAAATCCAGGTTTCTTTTTTCTCACCTTGTTGAAACGGGGAGAATAATTACTGTAATGGAAATCTCCAGAGGGAATACGTAGGATACCAGGGAGGTTATGAGTTGCTTCTGTTTTTCTAGGGACAGGATGAGGATATTTAACTCACAGTCAATATAGCCATATTACTGCAGCACGATAGGAACATTAAATAGGAGTAAAGCTTATAATTTTAGAAATCTGGAACTGGGTGCAATGGCTTATGCCTATAATCCCAGCACTCTGGGAGGCAGAGGCGGAAGGATCACTTGAGCCCAGGAGTTCAAGACAATCTAGGCAACACAGTGAGATCCTGTCTCTACAAAACGTAGAACAAATTAGCTGGGCATGGTGGCACACGCCTGTGAGGTCAAGGCAGCAGTAAGTTTGATCGTGCCACTGCACTCCAACCTGGGCAACAGAGTGAGATCCTGTCTCAAAAAAAAATTCTGGATCTTACAGTATAGGAATTCTGCCTTTTCCAAACAATTAACCAACCCTTCCTTTGGGTTTGTAGTAAAGAAGCAATTATGGGAAAAGTTGACAGTGGTGGATAGGAGCCTTGGTGGTAGGGATAACCAGGGTGTTGAGAATCTGGAAAAGCCAGAGGTAGCTAGGGGCAGGCAGAAATAACCTCATTAACGTTTACTTCTTTTCTCATCTAAGGAACGACAGAAACGCCAGGTGACCCACTTCCAGTTCTTGAGCTGGCCAGACTATGGTGTCCCTTCCTCAGCAGCTTCCCTCATTGACTTCTTGAGAGTGGTCAGAAACCAGCAGAGTCTGGCTGTGAGCAACATGGGAGCACGCTCCAAAGGGCAGTGCCCTGAGCCACCCATTGTGGTCCATTGCAGTGCAGGCATTGGCAGGACAGGTAATGCACCTAATGCAGCTCTTGGTGTCTGCAGGGGCAGTAGGGGTGGACGAGGAAAAACAAAGCTCTTAGCCCACATCTGTGATTGGAGAAGGAACTCACTTGCTCCCTTGGTGGTGAATTGCTGTGAAAAATCCCTCTTCTTTTTTTTTTTTTTTTTTTTTTTGAGACAGAGTCTCGCTCTGTCGCCCAGGCTGGAGTGCAGTGGCGCAATCTCGGCTCACTACAAGCTCCGCCTCCCGAGTTCACGCCATTCTCCTGCCTCAGCCTTTCCGAATAGCTGGGACTACAGGCGCCCGCCATCACGCCCGGCTAATTTTTTTTTTGTATTTTTAGTACAGACGGGATTTCACCGTGGTCTCGATCTCCTGACCTCGTGATCCACCCGCCTTGGCCTCCCAAAGTGCTGGGATTACAAGCGTGAGCCACCGCGCCCGGCGAAAAATCCCTCTTCTGTTGTCCTTTTGGTGGACCAAGTGATGGCCAGAATATATATTTCACAAGCCAAGTCCTCTAGGGGTTGATGTTTTATACACCCCATCATAACGCTGACTCTGTCACCTGTTAGCACTGTCACTGCAGGTATCCCAGAGAGCTCAGCTGGGCTGCTACTTCCTTCCCATCCAGCCCTCCCTGGAGGGACTCCCCACCCTGTGCTGTGTTCTCCATTCTGGAGCCAGTTAGCAGCTTTTGTCTTAAGGGCATGTACATGGTAGGAAATGTTGGCCTTTCTAGTTCAAAGTTCCCTTTGGGAGAAAGTTGGGAATAGGTTTTTGTTAGGCCTCTGAAAAACTGGTGGACTCTGGAAATTAGGTGTGGGAGTGCTGTCAGTCTGTCTGTCTGGGATTGAAGCAGGAAGTTCCCCTGTGTCACCTTCCCATTTCCACTTCCTGTTACCCCAGTGTATGTCCTGAGAGATAAGAGGCCTTCTCATTTCTCTGGCCTCCAACACTCCCTGTGACCTCCTCCTTGAGTCCTTTCAGGCCTAAGGCCACCTGGCCTTCTGCCATGGGGCACTTTGCCTTTGAATTCATTAATTCAGTTCTGCCTGGGTTATTTGGTAGAGGGAGGAAGAGAGGAGAGATAAACCAGATGTGATCACTTACTTCCTTCTTCAGGTACCTTCTGCTCACTGGACATCTGCCTGGCACAGCTGGAGGAGCTTGGCACCCTTAATGTGTTCCAGACGGTGTCACGCATGAGGACCCAGAGGGCCTTCAGCATCCAGACCCCTGAGCAGTACTATTTTTGCTACAAGGCCATCCTGGAGTTCGCAGAGAAGGAGGGCATGGTATCCTCTGGCCAAAACCTGCTGGCCGTGGAGAGTCAGTAACTCTCCTATGAACCTCCTACCTGCTGGCCAGCCTTCCTTAAACTACCCTGGACACCGCTGAGCCTATAGGTTGCCATCAGTTACGCTGAAGCCATGGATCAACTTCTTTCTTGTGTCTCCCGGCACACGTGTGCACGCAAGGCAGCCTTTCCCTTTGGCTAGATAAATGTGGTGAAATTGCCACTAGAAAGGGCCAGCAGCAATGTGTTCTTAATTCCTAGCATCTGCTATCAAACTGTGCCTTATTAAAACCAAATTGTGGCTATTGATTTTTGCTAGGGTCCCCGAGGTAAGTGGGGAAGGAACCTCCCTCCTCCTTTCTCCTGCCATTCTCTTTCTAGAGGTCTCCTGTCTCCCACTCCTTCCCTTTGCTAGGATTTTATGGGGAGGTTTGATGAGCATTTGCCTTTCTCCCCAGAGAGCTTGACCAAGTTACATATTCTAGAAATCATCCTGAGTGCCAAGCACGTTTATAAGTAGGGCGTGTATTCCAGTCCTTTCTGTCATTCTGTGTGTGTGCGTGTGTGTATGTGCACTTATGTGTATGGGTCCATATGTACGTGTGTATATAATATATATTGTATGTGATAATATGATCATATTCTATAAATACATATACACACAGATACTCCTTTGTAGAAGTTCCTGGGGCTCCGTGTTGCAGTTCAGGACTCCTTGCTTCTTGGACCCTACTATTTATCCTGGACTAGCTTGGGTTGGTGATCATGTCTCCTGTTGTCAGGCTACAGAGTGGTGGAAGAAGACACACACACATCTCCATGTTCCTGCCACAGGGCCCCTTCCTTAAGTAATGACTTATCTCCTTCCAGTTGCCACCTGTTGGAGCCAAAAATGTATTAGTTTGTGGTGACACTGGGTTAGCTCAGCATGGATTTCCCTTATCCAGTGATTTTTCTGCATTTACTTGGCCAATTTGGGGAACAGACCTCCACTGTGATTCCATACTCTCTCTTTGCTTTCACTATCCCAGGGATGGGAGGCAGAGGGTAGAGATGAACTCACTGAGCAGCCAGAGCCAAATGCAATCGGTACGAAGTCTTAGAAGGGAGGAGGGGGAGCCCAGGTATGAGAAAGAAAAAACTACTAAGAAAATACCTCCCTGGGAGGATGAGCTGGGGCCCTTTTTCTTTTGCTGGATGGTTCTTTTATGCAGCTTGGCCCTATCTACTGAGATGCCCATCTCTTCCTGCCTGCTAGCCTGCTAGACCCTCAAACTGGGTGGGTTCTGTGTCAATAAAAAGCTTTACCCCCTGGCTGCGTGAGGTGGTCCCCTGCAATCACCGTTTGTCCCCTACCCACCCAACCTGTCCCTGCCTGCTCCCAGCCCACTCATCCTTATGTGCTAGGGATAAATCAAAAGTCCTCAGCACTCCACATTCCCAAAAAATCCCAGGAACTCCTAAACCTTCCCCTGTCACAGAAGATGAGGTTGGCAGCTGATCAGACCTCAATAATTTTATATTATAATAAGCTCTTTGAATGTGTATATTATTATTTTTTACAATCATTTCATTTTGTATTTAATATCAATGGACTGAGTCAGATTTAGAAAATAATTGTAATGTTCATATTCAATATCTTACAGTGATACAGTTTTGTATTTACATATAAATATACCGACATGATCGAAACCCTTTTAGCTTCATCAATTTAGCAGCCTGGGACATGAGGGAGGGGGTCCAGGAGCTGGTCTGGGAGGGATGAGGGAGGCAGGGAGGGACCCAAGGCTTCAGTATCTGAGACTTTGAGTTCTGACACTATGAGTTCACCTTGTCTGTAGGCCATGGCCCTATCTCTGGACAGAGGGACCAGCACCAGTTCAGTGCTTGAGATGTGCTAAGCGCTGTGCTAGGTGCTTTTCCCCCCACTGCCTCATTCAAACCTCACAACAATTCAGTGAGATATTATCTTCTCTCCCTTCTCCTGTGCACCCCTTTCTCATTTCTATATAGATGAGGAAGGTGAGGTCCAGAGGGTTACAGTGATTTGCTCTAAAACGAGCTCAAGTTGGTCTGCTTACAAAGCCTGTGGTCTCTTCACTGCATGGAAGATGGAGATCTTGTTTTTGGAGAACAGAGGTTTGTTTAGCTCTCCTTTCAGAGTATAAATAGTTCTTAAATTCCAGGTTGTTGTTCTTGTGCCCATGCTTCATGTAGTAGACTCAAAGGGCGACAGGGTTGGTGACTGACTATCCTAGCTAGGACCTCCTGATGTAGGGTCCTCATGTCTGCAGCGTACCAAAGGGGTTACCATTCTCCCCAGGAAACTCCATATCTATGGGTACATGGTCTTTGTGAGAAGATCTTGAGTCATTTCCATTTCTCTCTTAGAAAGAATGGAACCAGAAGCTTTGTCCATGGAAGACCACTCCCCATATCATACCTGTTGGCTGTTGATGGCCTGCCCAGTTGGGGCAGTTGTGGCTGGGAAATATTGGGGTGTTCTTAATAATAGTCATAGCGGCCAATTTACTGGATGCTTACTCTATTCTAGGCACTGTTCAGAGTAATTTCTAGGTATCATCTCATTCACCCTCAACAACCTTTTGAGGTAGGTATTGACAGAAGAAAGAAATTGAGAGACAGGAATGTTGCTTTGCTACAGGCAGGGTCCCAGACCATCTGACTCCAAAGTATCTTCTTTCAGCTCTTACACTAGACTTCCTCTAAGGATCCATCGTCTGATCTGCCAATAAATTTTTATTGAGTTTCTTACCATAATCAGGAGCTCAAGTGTAGAGCAGAAGATTAATCTAGTTCCTTCTCCAGATGAGCCTCCATTCTCTTGGGTGTGCACAAACATAAGAAGTGAACAGAGATTCTTGGATATTTGAGAAACCAGAGAGGTTAGGGGTTTGGTGAAACATGTAAGAAATGGGATTAATGATAAAAGGCCTGGAGGAGGTAACTTTAAATTGTCACTTATTTGAAGAGGCTGTAACCTGACTGCCCTGTGAATTTAAGATTATGCATGAGTTCCTCATTGCATATCTGAAGATTGGTGAGGTTATCTATCACTTGAGCTCTATAAAATGCTGATTCCTGGGCCCATCCAGGAGGTTGTTAGTGAGTGACAGGATTATCCAGGTTTGGGAACCACAGATTTAGTTCATGTTTCTGACCCTATAGAGAGTTAACGAATTGATGTCTCCTAAGTTTTCAGTAAAAGTCAGAGGAACTCCTCCCACTGCCATTGTTTGTAGCTTTTACCAGTGTGAACCTACCTATGTTAGGTGTTAAAGGAGGAGGTAAAGGAAAGGGAAGGCAGAGACGCAACCCAGAATCTGTTTGGCAAGTGAGGGTTCTCATACAGGAAACTTAGTGAACAAAGCAAGAGAAAATGCTCAGGGTCCAGGCGCAGTGGCTTATGCCTGTAATCTCAATACTTTGGAAGGCCGAGGTGGGCAGATCACCTGAGCTCAGGAGTTTGAGACCAGCCTGACCAATATGATGAAACCCCATCTCTACTAAAAATACAAAAATTACCCAGGTGTGGTGGCATGTGCTTGTAATCCCAGCTACTCGGGAGGCTGAGACGGGAGAATCGCTTGAATCCGGGAGGCAGAGGTTGCAATGAGCCGAGATCGCGCCATTGCACTCTAGCCTGGGCAACAAGAGTGAAACTCCGTCTCAAAAAAATAAATAAATAAAAAAGAAAGACAGTGTTCAGGAAAGAAGAAAACACTGTGAGCTAAAGCAGCTTCTGCTTCTGATTTGATTGCTGTTTTTTTCACCTTTCTCTAACATTCCCATGCTATATAATTTTTCAAACATGAGATAATCCCTGTGTCCTTTTTCCCATTGCTCCCTTCATCTTGCCCATCCTTGTTGGCTAGGATGGGACTCCTGAGATGAAGGGTGCCCCAGCATCCTCAGCCTAGGAGGCCCACCCTTGTCAGTCTTCATGTGACAGTATGCAGGTAAATGACAGAGTACGACTTGTTCTTGGGAGAATGGACTATTTAGCATCATAGCCTTAGGGAAATTTGGTTCCTTCCCTGAAAGGGATGCTTCCTGTCTCTTGGGACAGACAGACACACATACAAAAACTTTTATAAATCAGAGATCTAGAGGGAAATGGGTCAAGAGGCATTGGCCAAGTAGAAAAGCTTCTCTACAGTGACCCAGCTCTTTTGTGGTTTTGAGGTCTTAACCACTCAACCAAACCCAAGTCCTAGGTTCCCTCTGTAGAAGAAGGGGCTATACTAGATGATCCTACCATGGGTCCTCTGACTGTAAGGGTCCAGTTCTTTGTTGGACAGTGCAAACACCCATAGAGGAGCTATTAGGCCTTTACTTGGGTTGAGTCGGCTCCCACTAGCACTCCCTACTTTTCATTTTTTTTTCTTTCAGAGACAGAGTCTCGCTCTGTTGCCTAGGTAGAGGGTAGTGGCATGATCATGGCTCACTGCAGTCTCAACAACTGGGCTCAAGCAGGAACCCAGCTTTTTTTTTTTTTTCTCTCTAGAGACAAGATGTCACTGTGTTGCCCAGGCTGGTCTTGAACTCCAGCCTCAAGCAATCCTCCTGCCTCGGCCTCCCAAAGTGCGCAGATTACAGGCATGGGCCACCACGCCCAGCCTCTCCAGTTTTAGTGTGTTTTCAGAGTCTCTTCTTTCAAGCTGCTGCTACTTCCCTAGCTTCCCTCAGTTCTCTTCCCCCTTGGCCTTCCAGCTGGAGGAAAAGCAGGTCAGGTCTCTGTCATCTCCAAGACCAGCCTATATAGGCCTTTAAAGTTTCCCTGTTTCGCTGGGCGCGGTGGCTCACGCTTGTAATCCCAGCACTTTGGGAGGCCGAGGCGGGCGGATCACGAGGTCAGGAGATCGAGACCACGGTGAAACCCCATCTCTACTAAAAATACAAAAAATTAGCCGGGCGTGGTGTCGGGCGCCTGTAGTCCCAGCTACTCGGAGAGGCTGAGGCAGGAGAATGGCGTGAACCCGGGTGGCGGAGCTTGCAGTGAGCCGAGATCGCGCCACTGCACTCCAGCCTGGGCGACAGAGCGAGACTCCGTCTCAAAAAAAAATAAAAATAAAAAAAATAAAGTTTCCCTGTTGCTTAATGTGGGGTCTACAGGGTGACTCAGAGGTAAAGCATGAACAGACCAAGGGTCCTAGAGCTCCCAACCTAGTCCTTAGATTTCTCTCTGGCCTTGGTTACTCCTACAAACCACTGTGAGCCTACCAAGGGCAGAAGTGGAAATGCCCATCAGCCTGGGAACCATCTTTTTCTCTTAGGAGGTATCTGCCCTATAGTTACCTTTACACAACACTTGTGAATATCAAGTGTTTTGGACTGCACTGCTCATAATTGACTACAGAGAAGACTAGGGTCTTCTCCACAAATAGAAATACATCACTTTTGCTTGGAGATGTTTTCTTGGGGGAAAAAAAATCTAGCACTTTGAAACTTGTTACAATGTTTAAATCTCCCTCCCTTGGCTGTCATAAAATCCTCCTGTTTGAGCTAAATGTGGCCTGCTGAAGTCTTAAATACCCATATTTTGCAGGCTAAGGCCATGGTGGACATAGCTAACTCCACTAGAATCCTAGCTGGGGGTGTTGGAAAAAACGGTACAGTGCCCCTCTCAGACTCCAGGCTCACGTCTGTCTCCCCTCCCCGCACGTTATAATCTGGCTACTTCTCTAATGCAGCTGCGTAGTTTGTCTTAAAGCCTCAAGACTGGCCAGATGTGCATTTGAGTAAAGGTCAGCCATTTCATCTGGGGGCTCTTTCTTGACTTTTAATGAGTTTTCTCCTGTGAAAAAATGTATTTTTAATAAAAAATTTTTTGTGGCCAGCATCCAGTGGAAGTCTGGAGTCTGATGTTCAGGGCAGATACTGGTCTGGAGATGTCAATTTAGGATTTAGTTAGACAGAAGCAATGAGCCTTGAAGTGAGAATGAGGAAGGCAAGAGAGGAGATACGTTTGGATGTCACCAACATTTAGGTAATGGGTGGAGGAAGAAAAGCTGCTGAAGGATACTGATGCACAGGCAGAGGTAACTGAGCACAAAGCCAGGCTGCTTTGTCACAGGCTGCTTTGTCACAGGCTGCTGAGAGGTAGGTAGTGGCTGGGACGAATGAACAAGATCTGAAATGTGGGTTCATTAGAAGTCTTCGAAGGGACTATGTGGCTGTTAGGGAGGCTGCATGAGAGAGATGTGAAGGAATAGACTGCAGTGCCCAGGCTGTCCTCACTTAAACCAAAACAAGGCCCACCTTGATCTCTTACACATTAGGCTTCTGAATAAGATTTTCTTTGAACAAATGACCTTGCTGGGTGCAGTGGCTCAGGCCTGTAATCCCAGTGCTTTGGGGGGCTAAGGTGGGAGGATCACTTGAGGCCAGGAGTTTCAGACCAACCTGAGCAACATGGCAAAACCCCGTCTCTAAAAAAATAAATAAAAATAAAAAATTCTCAAATGGCAAGCTATTCTATTTTTAAAAAGCAGTAACAAAGGAACTTGTTGCTTTAAAAGAAAAAAAAAAAGGCCAGGCGCAGTGGCTCACACCTGTAATCCCAGCACCTTGGGAGGCCAAGGCGGGTGGATCACTTGAGGTTGGGAGTTTGAGACCAGCCTGACCAACACAGAGAAACCCCATCTCTACTAAAAATACAAAATTAGCCGGGTATGGTGGCTCAAGCCCGTAATCCCAGCTACTCGGGAGGCTGAGCCAGGAGAATCGCTTGAACCCAGGAGACGGAGGTTGCGGTGAGCCAAGATCGCGCCATTGCACTCTAGCCTGGGCAAGAAAAGCGAAACTCCGTCTCAAAAAAAAAAAAAAGCCACCAAATAACTGGTAAAGAGAAGGAAACACTTTGAAAACATAAAGCCAGGTAAACTGAGGAACATGCTGAGTGACCCAGAAGGGTAAACTAATGCTCAGCCAGGGGAAACATTTCAAGGCAGTGAGTAGCAGTCATAAAAATTCCGAGCCTCCCAGGAGAATGGCGAGAACCCGGGAGGCTGAGCTTGCAGTGAGCCGAGATCGCGCCACTGCACTCCAGCCTGGACGACAGAGCGAGACTCCATCTCAAAGAAAAAAAAAAAAAAATTCCGAGCCTCCAAGGCCACCCAGAAATCAGAAATTACGGAATATATACCATCTAAACCTGATTGCAAGAGAAATGGAGTTTCTTCACATCATGGGATTATTTGTCCCTCTAGGCCTGCTCCAGGGCTCATTGCTCAAATGGACTTTGCATTTGAATGGCCAGGAGAAGAGGGAGGTAGGGATGAGATAAAGGAGGGGAAAAAAGGTATGAGAACTCTTGACTGAATGCTAGGGATACTTAATTTTTTTTTTTTTTTTTTTTTTTTTTTTTTTTTTTTTTTTTTTTTTGAGACAGAGTCTCTGTCGCCCAGGCTGGAGTGCAGTGGCGTGATCTCGGATCACTGCAACCTCCCGCTCCCCGGCTCAAGTGATTCTCCTGCCTCAGCCTCCCAAGTAGCTGGGACTACAGGCGCGTGCCACCATGCCAGGCTAATTTTTTGTATTTTTAGTAGAGACGGGGTTTCACTGTGTTAGCCCAGATAGTCTTGATCTGACCTCGTGACCCAAAGTGTTGGGATTACAGGCGTGAGCCACCACGCCCGGCAGGCATACTTAATTTTAAATCTCACATCTTCCCACCGAAGTAGGTATTCTGATTCTTAGATTACAGATAAAGAAACTGAAAAGATAAATGATTTGCCAAAATCATCTTGCCTTGAACCTAGAAGATGCTTTGGGTTGTGGGTCCCCGGGGAGCCAGCCTCATATCCTCCTTACCTGGGTATTACTGAGAGTCTTAGCCCTCAGAGGTTGTGTCGATTGGGTGCTGGCACTGATATCCTTGGCAGAGTCACTGAAGTGCAGGCCCTAAATGTCTCTCAATCACCACCTACCATAAGTGCCCTAAAGAACTCTGAATGAGTCCTTTTTGTGAAAGAGGGTGTATGTGAGACACCTGTGAGATTGAGGGTGTCAGGAGGTGTGACAGATTTGAGTTTATGTGTTGTGAGTTTAGGTCTTTTGTGTATGTATGTATGTGCATCAGACAAATGTTGCTTTTCTGGATAATTTTCTGGAAAAGGCCAGAAATCATTTAGAATTGTCTGAGGATAAATTGATCTTTAAGTTAGGGAGGTGAGGAATGTGGAGCAACAGGGGAGTCAGGCTGTTTTTCTCCAGGCCCCAACCTGGGTCACCAGCCGGAGTGCACAAAGACAGCATGTGGGAGTGTAGGCAAAGCTCAGACTTTGGACCCAGACTTCCCTTAAGCTGTTTGACTTGAGCAAGTCACTCTACTGCTGTTGGCCTCAGTTTGCTCATCTATAACTAAGGATAATAATCCCTAACTCACAAACTCTACAAGAATTTTTTGTTGTTGTTGTTTGAGACAGGGTCTCGCTCTGTCTCCCAGGCTCGAGTGCATGGTGTGATTACAGCTAACAGCAGTCTCAACCTCCCGGGCTCAGGTGACCTTCCTGTCTCAGCCTCTTGAGTAGCTGGGACCACAGGGACATGCCACCATGCCCAACAAAATTTGTTTTTATTTTTTGTAGAGACAGTCTCACTGTGTTGCCCAGGCTGGTCTATGAGACTTTTCACATAAAACGGGCCACCAGGAATCAGAACCTGACCTACCAATGTGATTTCTCCTAGGAGGGCCCTTACCCAAATCCACTTAATTTTTAATTATTATCATCATTATTATTTTTACCTATACCAGTTGGTTCACAAAGTCCACTTAATTTTGTTTTCACTGATAGGGTAGTGGGGAGAGTAGCATGGATGCAATCCCTCAGTGCAGCTGGCAGCTGGAGGGACAATGTCACCAAATCAAGGGTTCTCTCTCCCAAAGAATGTGGGACTTGCCGTGCTGTCCAGGTGTCAACATACTGAGTGAGAAACCATCACTGGACCCCTTCCAAAGGGCCCCCTGTACCTGACTGCAGTGAGCTCTGGGGACTCAGAGGTGAATCAAAGTGTCGGTCCTCAAGAAACTCAGTCTGCCAAGTGTTCAGGAGGAGGTCTCCACCAGGGTGGCACACATAGGACCATGGGCAGTGTCAGCAAAGCCTGGTTCTCTGAGTAGAGGTAACTGTTCCAGTTGCAAATCCTCCGTGAGTAACTGCATCCACAGCACAACACGTGCTGCCTAGTATCACTGTCAAATGCTGGGTCTTTGGCTTCCACAGCAGCTCAGAACCTTACCAGGTGATAAAGCACACTTTATCATCACATTTGATCCTCAAACAGGGCAAGGATTGCTATATTATCCTCTTATATAGGAGAGGAAGCTGATCCACAGATAAGAAGGTACTAAGTGGGAACTAGGGGACTCAACTTCCAGACTAGTTCTTTCTGCTCCACCAATCTGCCTCATCTCACTTTGACACACTATCTGTTATGCCTTCAGCTAGAGTCCCTTAAGAAATTAAGAAATAGGCCAGGCACGGTGGCTCAAGCCTGTAATCCCAGCACTTTGGGAGGCCGAGGTGGGCGGATCATGAGGTCAGGAGATCGAGACCATCCTGGCTAACACGGTGAAACCCTGTCTCTACTAAAAATACAAAAAATTAGCTGGGCATGGTGGTGGGCGCCTGTAGTCCCAGCTACTCGGGAGGCTGAGGCAGGAGAATGGTGTAAACCTGGGAGGTGGAGCTTGCAGTGAGCCAAGATCCGGCCACTGCACTCCAGCCTGGGCGACAGAGCAAGACTCTGTCTCAAAAAAAAAAAAAAAAAAAAAAAAAAAGAAATTAAGAAATAGAGCAGGAATTTGAGATGGGGATCCAGACATCAGGGGATTGGTTCTTTCTTTTTTTTTGAGACGGAGTTTCACTCTTCCCCACCCAGGCTGGAGTGAGGTGGCATGATCTCGGCTCATTGCAACTTCTGCTTCCCGGGTTCAAGTGATTCTCCTGCCTCAGCCTCCTGAGTAGCTGGGATTATAGGCGCCCACCACCACACCCAGCTAATTTTTCTATTTTTAGTAGAGATGGGTTTTCGCCATGTTGGCCAGGCTGGTCTTGGACTCCTGACCTCAGGTGATCCAACCACCTGGGCCTCCCAAAGTGCTAGGATGACAGGTGTGAGGCACTGCACCCAGCTGGGTTCTTTTTGAGACTCTGTCTCAAAAAAAACTCTCAAAGAGTTTCACTCTTCTGCCCAGGCTGGAGTGAAGTGGCGTGATCTAGGCTCACTGCAACCTCTGCCTCCCAGCTTCAAACAATTCTCCTGCCTCAGCCTCCCAAGTAGCTGGGACTGTAGGCATGTTGCCACCATGGACGGCTAATTTTTTTTTTTTTTGAGACGGGGTTTTGCTCTTGTCACCCAGGCTGGAGTGCACTGATGTGATCTCGGTTCACTGCAACCTCCACCTCCCGGGATCAAGCGATTCTCCTGCCTCAGCCTCCCGAGTAGCTGGGATTACAGGCACATGCCACCATGCCCAGCTAATTTTTTTGTATTTTCAGTAGAGATGGGGTTTCTTCATATTGGCCAGGCTGGTCTCGAACTCCTGGCCTCAGGTGATCCGCCTTCAGGTGATCCTGACCTCAGGTGATTGGCCTCCCAAAGTCTTGGGATTACAGGCATGAGCCACAGCGCCCAGCCCATGCACAGCTCATTTTTAAATATTTTATAGAGACAGGGTCTTGCTATGTTGCCCAACTGGAATCTCTGTTTTGAAGAAAAACTTGGTCCTCACCCTAGGGAGGATGAACCTCAACCTCCATGGCTCTGCCAGGGTGGGCCTCCCGCTGAACACATAGTCCTTATCTCCTGGCCTTTCCCTCTCCATACCGTTCGCCCAGTGACTCAATCGACTGAGCTACTGCCCATTTTCCAGTCTCCAGACCCCACTTGGGGTGACCCACTGCCCTTCCAAAATCAGTAGTTCTTCCCACCTACTCTGTCTCCTCAGTGGCAAGCTTCCCCCACCTGGATCCTATGTGAGGTCCTTAGAGTCTATCTTTTTTTTTTTTTTTTTTGAGACGGAGTCTTGCTCTGTTGCCCAGGCTGGAGTGCAGTGGCACCATCTCGGCTCACTGCAAGCTCCGCCTCCTGAGTTCACGCTATTTTCCTGCCTCAGCCTCCCAAGTAGCTGGGACTACAGGCGCCCGCCACCACGCCCAGCTAATTTTTTGTATTTTTTAGTAGAGACAGGGTTTCACTGTGTTAGCCAGGATGGTCCTGATCTCCTGACCTTGTGATCCGCCCACCTTGGCCTCCCAAAGTGCTGGGATTACAGGTGTGAGCCACCGCGTCCCGCTGGGTCTATCTTTCTATTCCAATTTCCACCCCCATTTCACAGTGAAACTGAGGCTCAGAGGGAGGAAGAGACTTGCCTAAGACTATAACACCAGTCGCTGACCATGCTAAGTGTAGAACTCAGATTACCTAACTAGTAGCCTCAAGCTCTATCAACTCTCCACACAGCAGGCCACAGGCTACTTCTTTCCCTCTACTACCCATACTGAATCACTCACCTACTCCCCTTGAGTCTTTCTCAAATACAGGCTCTCCTTCAATATTCTTCTCACCAGCTGGGTGCGGTGGCTCACGCCTGTAATCTCAGCACTTCGGGAGGCCGAGGCGGGTGGATCACAAGGTCAGGAGTTGGAGACCAACCTGGCCAACATAGTGAAACCCCATCTCTACTAAAAATACAAAAATTAACCGGGTGTGGTGGCACACGCCTGTAGCCTGTAGTCCCAGCTACTCAGGAGGCTGAGGTGGGAGAATCGCTTGAACCTGGGAGGCGGAGGTTGCAGTGAGCCGAGACCATGCCATTGCACTCCAGCCTGGGTGACAGAGTGAGACTTCGTCTCAAAAAAATAAAATAAAATTCTTCTCACCCACTGTCACTGTTCTGGTCAATCCTCCTTCCGTGTCTCCTGAATTATTGGGATAGACTTCCCAATAATTTCCTAACCAGCCGGGCGCGGTGGCTCACGCTTGTAATCCCAGCACTTTGGGAGGCCGAGGCGGGCGGATCACGAGATTAGGAGATCGAGACCACGGTGAAACCCCGTCTCTACTAAAAATACAAAAAATTAGCCGGGCGTGGTGGCGGGCGCCTGTAGTCCCAGCTACACAGGAGGCTGAGGCAGGAGAATGGTGTGAACCCGGGAGGCGGAGCTTGCAGTGAGCCGAGATTGTGCCACTGCACTCCAGCCTGGGCGACAGAGCGAGACTCCGTCTCAAAAAAAAAAAAAAAAAAATAATAATAATAATAATTTCCTAACCGGCAGCAGGCCCTCATTCTGCCCACTGGATGCCAAGGTCCTTCACATTCTGCACACCCCACCTTATCCACATTAACTTCCTTTCCTCAATGCCTCGACAAACAGGTTTTTTTTTGTTTCACATTGTGTGCTGTGGCTCTAGGCTCAGCTCTCTGCAATACAGACATGTGGGGTGGCTTCTGTCCCCTAGAAACTCCTTTTGGTTAGAAGTTATGATAAATAAAGCAAATGAGGCAAGGAAGGATCTGAGTCAAAGCTTTGACTTGAGGGCTGCTGAAGGTGGAGAAAGCTTTCGGATTGGATGGCTTTGATAGAGAAAAGAAGCCTTCTTTTTCCCCAGCTATTCCTTCCACAAGAGGCACTTCTGTAGTCCCCAAACGCAGTATTACAACAGCCTCTGGGCCTTCCCTTGCTGCCTATAGGCACTTCTCTCTCTGTGCATCGTCTCAGAACCCATCTTTCTGCCAGGGTGCCAAACATCTTACACTATAGTTCTGGGTCTGTGGGCCTTGTGACCGTGCTGCCTGCACATTCTGCTGTGCACGTCCAAGAATTTTATTCAACTGTTTGTTCCATCTCCTCATCCCCACCCCTCCTTTTTTATTACTACAGCCACATATGAAGGTCCTTTTTTGCATTTACCCCTTTGTATCCTTTGCTGAAAATGACCTGCCCCTCCAATTCTGCTGGATGAAATCTTTAAGACCCAACTTGAATGCCACCTCCTTCATGAAACCTTTCCCAATTTTCCTTCAGCGAGAAGGAATCTCTCTTCTCTGAGCGCCTATTTACATACACATTCCTATTTTCATACACATTCCTGCCTTGCCTTAGTTCCTTACGTAGAATCTCCTCGGCTGAATCTGGAGCTCTTGGAGGGGTAGAGTAAGCATGTCATCCAGTCTGTAATTGCATCCAGCAGCAGGTACGTATGAATGTCTGCCTCGCCCACAGTAGGTGGTCAGACAAGTGCCTGTTGCCCGCGGACGCAGGGCTTCCTGTTTGCATCACTCATTTTTAGGCGCCTAACAGAGCGGACCGAACACGGTTAGGTCACACAGCCACAGGAGTCTGCCCACTCCAGCCAATGGCTAGGGTGCTCCTACCCTCCTCTCCTACCTAGTTCCAAATGGGTTGTGTGTGTGAAGGAAGTTGGGGCCGGGAAGCCCCGCTGGCTCCTCCTCCGCGTCCACCCAGCGGATCTCCGAGTCCCAGGCGGCCTCCCTCCAGTCCGAGGACCTCAAGAAACTCGAGTCGGCGGCGAGGGAGCTATATGGGCCTCTACCATGGATGCGTCTCCCACTCGCGTTTAGTTTAATTAATTTATTTATATTTTTTGGAAGGAGGGGGCGTTCAATGAAGGAAGAGGCGGGGCGAAGGGCGGAGGCGGGACCAGGGTGACTGACGTGAGCGCCGGGGAGCCAATGGCCCGTGGGGGGCGTTCCCCCCCATTCAGGACTCCTCGCCTGGCTCGGAAGGTATGTTAAACAGCTGCTTTTAATTTGGTCCCCCCAATCTCAGGCGTTTTGGGGGCTAGTCCGCGGGCCGCTCGGTCTGGCCGGCCCGACGTGGTGTGGGCCCCGCGGGCCCTGGGACCGAGCTGAGGGGAGGCTCGGAGTTCCGCGGCCGAGGTAGGCGAGGGACAGGCCAGGAAGGAGAGCTCTTGGCGCCGCCCGCTCGCCAGTGTGTGTGTTTCCCAGCCGGGCCGGAGCCGTGGGGAGAGGAGTGGGCCTGGCCTGGGGTCGTCCGTGCGCCGGCCGTGTAGCCTAGTTTATCTCACCGAGCAATCGGTTTCGGTAGGTTTTGGCGGCGGACTGGAGAAGGGGCGGGCAGGAGACCCGGCTCCTGTTGTGCCGTTTTTTTAAAAAGAAAAATACTGGAAAGAAAAGGGGGATTCCGCACACCGACTAGAACCGGGCCAGAACTGCGGCGTGCGGGCTCGGCAGGGGGCGGCGGCTCGAGCATGGTCGGCGGGGCCCACTGAGCTCGCGGCGCCCGGAGTTGCTCGAGAGCTGGAGTTAGCGAGCGAGCCGGGGCCCGCGGCTTTCCTGGCTACCCACGCTGGACGAGGGCGGCTGCCGCCCCGAGGGTTTTGTTTTTGCCCGCAAACTTGGAGGGGGCGGTGGGCGCGCTCCGGAGAGGCGAGTGCACTGTGGGCCCGCGGTTGTTATGGACTCTGGGGGCGGGGGCAACACCGGACTTGCGGGAGGGGAGGCCGGGGGCGGGAGAGGCCACCGGAAAGAGTCCCTGCGCCCTGCCGCTAGCCCCGCGAGCTGCCGGGTCTCCAAACTCCCTGGCCGTGGCGGTCGAGTCAGCATTCGGTGCCGGAACCCGTCAGGCCGCGACCCAGCAAGGAGCTCGCACCGGTGGTGCGGAAAACCCCCAGGAACTAGGCGGCTTCGCCCCGCGGCCCCGGCTGATCCCCTTGCAAACATGGAGCTGCCTGCTTCCCCGCCCACCCCAAGGCGGCGGCGGCGGCGACTGCTGCTCTCTTCCCCTCCCCCGACTGTGCCGCCGCCGGGCTCCCCCTTCCCGCGAGATGCCGCTGCGGACCGCTCGGCGCGGATGGGGCGGGGGCGGGGGCGCGGGCGTGTGCGCGCCCACAAGGGGTGGCCTGAAAGGGGCAGTGAAGGTCGGAAACTGGGAAAACAGTCTCCACGCTCGGAATCGGGAAAAGGAAATGCATCAGCGGGCGGGGAGGGGCGCGGGGGGCGCGCCTGTCAGCCGGGATGGCGGCCGCGGGCGGGTAGGCGGGGCGCCGGCGGGAACCGACCCGGCCGGGCGGGGCGACGCCGGGAGAGGCGGCGCAGGGGCCCAGTCCACCGAGCTTCGGGCGGCCCCTGACCGCACTCCTCGGCCCAGACTGTTTACTATCTACTCCGCCAGCGGCTTGTGCAACCCGCCTGGAGGGGAGCTGAGGGGCGGGCCCGTTCCCACTCTCCCACCCACCTCGGGCTCGCCCGGAGGCCCCGCCTTCTCTTGTCTTCCACTGGCTGGGCGAGACTCCCTTTTTTTCCCCTTCTCGGATGTGGATTGGATGACATTCTCCCGAGCTCCGCCTATCGGGAGGCCGGGCTGGAGTTTAAGTTGCTAGGATTTTTTTTTCCGCGGAGGGAGGGTTCTTGCGGCTGACGTGAGGCGCAAGGTCCCGCCCCCACCTCTGATTGGTGGGACGGGTAGCCCGGCCTCCTCCGGCGGAGAGAGCTGGGAGGGGAAGTCCATCCTTGTTCCCCGCCTCCCTCCTTCGCTCTTGGAGCGCGCTCCGCACATGTGTGAGGCCCGCCTAGCTCCTTCGAACTGCCCTCCCGCCCGGAAGTCCTAGGCTCGGCGCCCTTGGCGAGGGGGGCGGGGAGAGCCGAGAAGCCACACAAAGGTTCCACCGAGGCTGGAGACCTGGTAGCCTTCGGGGTGAAGCCAGGGGATTACAGTGCGGAGTAGATTTCGGGATCGAAACTCCAGGGGTTCTGCAGGGTTTGAGATCTGCCCTTCGGGGCCGGGGCCAAGTACTAAAGTTCTAACCCTGTCGCTTGGCTATTTCCGCGCCCTTGACTTCCCTGAGCTTAAGCTCAAGAACTCTGCAGACGCTGGAAGTGTCTGTTCTTCCCTAGGCATGGTAGCGGCTGTCCTTAGTTGGCTGTCTCTGAGACTCTGACAACCTAGTGCCCTGGCCTGGGGCCCTTAGGCGAGATCCAGCACAGGTAGTACCCTGTGTTCACGGGAAGTCGTGGGCGGCCTAATGCTGGCTTAGGTTCTGAGTAGTTCTTGATACCATAGTGGGAATGCCCTGTGGTACTCAGTCTAGTGGTGGAAGGCGGCGCAAAGTTAAAAGTAGCCTTGGGTCAGTTCTGCTGGAGTGCCGCTTCCTCCTAACCTCCGAGCAGTTTGGCCCTGGGGTCGCTTCGTTGGTCTGACTTATTTTTAGAGCTCTGTCCTGGGGCAGGGCTTGGCTACTGGCGAGGCTGCTCCCACCTGTCGGCTACCCTTGGAGTTCACAGTTCGCTGCTCTGGTTTCGCGGCTCGAAGCCATCGCTGGAGTCAGGCCCACCTGCTGCCAGAGCTCGTTCCTGGTCGTTTCCGCTGGATTGCAGAGGGAGGACAGTGTTGGACCTAGGAGTGGGTTCCCTGGGCGTGTCCCTTGGGGTCTTAGCTCTCTGTGAGGACGGTTCTACTTCTTCGGGAGAGCGGTAACAACGTAATCCCGTCCCCTCTCCTGGCGCTGAGAGAGCGCCCCCCAAAGTAAGATCAGCGTCAGGCCCACGCCCTATTTGGTGAATAAATAAAAGCAAACTAGGAATTGAAAGCACTTTGTCTCACTGTGTGTTCGAGGCACTGTTACCTACACGGAGAGGGCACAGGGACTGCTATTAACACTCCTGGCCAAGGAGAAGGTGAACAGCCGTTATCTTATGTCCCCAACTACGGAAATGTTATCCTTTTTCTGAGTGTGGCATGTCCCCAAGGTTAATTTATGCCGTGGCCTGTTTTGGTGTTTTCCTCTCCTTTCTCAGTTCTGAGAATGCCTCCAGATCCACCCGGGAGATCGTGAGTACCTTGTGCCTCACGCTCCGCCTTCCGGAGGCTTGCCAGGGCGGTGGCTGTTAGAGCCCGCCTCTCTTTTGGTTATCTCCGCCCTCTTAGGACTGCATATTCAGTTCTAGGGAGTTTACTTCTCCGCCTAGGTCTCCAGACCTTAGTTCTGTACTCTACTTGGCTGAAAGGAGTTGCCAGCTGCTCCGGATATTTGTGTTTACAAGGACGCAGTGTGTAGAATGTAAACTGTAAAGATAACTGGATGGGAGGATGAGTTCTCATTCTCTCATTTTTTTTTTTTTGTAAGGGAGTCCTCCATGGTGGTCTGCCTTTCCTTCAAATCCGAGGGTGTGGAGTCTCCGCTGATGAGCTCCGCTCCCCCTCCTGTCTCGGGCCCTGGAACTCCGAGCTTCAGTCTCTAGTGTAAACATTCCACAAAAGGACTGCTAAGGTTCAGCCTCCTCGCGCAGGGTGGAATTAGTTCCTTCCTAGACGGGCGCCCTGGCCAATGGAGGGTCCTACCAGCGCCAAGATATCCAATCCAACTCTTGGGGCGGGGCCTGGCCCGGCAGTGCGGTAGGCGGAGCCTGTTTCACTTAGAGACATTTTACCCCACATCGGTTACTTACCTTACTGGGGCGGTGGGAGAGCCAGGGGTAGCCTTCCAATGCGATGACCAGCGGAGGCGGGAGCCAACTTGTTAGGCCTGTGACTGAGACGCTGCAGGGCGGGTTATGTGGTGTCCTCCAATGAGACAGGAAGAGCTTCCCGGCTTCCTCCAATAGTGTTGGGGCTCGGGGGTGGGCTTCAGCAGTCCGTCTCCAATAGGCGGGGTTGAGTTAGGGAAGCTCCCCGCCAATAGGGGCGTGGAGAAGGTGAGCGGCTCCCCCTCCCCTCCCAGTCGAGGGGGAAGGGGCGGGAAAAATCATAAGACAGGGCTTGGTGATTGGCTGAGTCTTTGACGGGCGGGTATTGCGTCCTGTGTTGGAACGAAGCTGAGTCTTCCCTCTGCGGGGCGGGGTCGGGGGAGTGGGCGGGATTTCCCGGGTAACAGAGAAGCGGCCGCGGCGGTAGAGGCGGCGGAGACGGTTTCTCCATCTTCCCCCCTCCCCTTCCCCCCTCGGAGTTTCCCTCCCTCCCTCCCTCCCTCCTTCCCAGTCTGGGCACCGGGGCCTGTGACCGCTTCGTTAGCGGAGAGGTAGCTGGCAGTCCGCTTCGGCGGGCCTGTGCCCCGCGCCGTTCTCGGGGCCTCCCTGCTGAGCTCGCGGCTCACGCCGAGAGGAACACGCAGTGACGAGCGGCCGAAGCAGCTTTGCGGTGAGAGCACGCTGGGCCGGGGGCCGGGCGGGAGCCTGGTGGCGGGTAACGCCGGACTCGAGGGTGTGTATTTTTAGGGGGGGGGGCTGACCTCCTCGGCTTCCCGTAGAGCAGACGGGCGGGAGGTGTGTAGCTGTGAGAGGGGGGTGGGGGGCGGAGCGGGGTAGCTCTCCGCGCGGGAGGGGGAGGAGAGCGTAGTCCCGGTGCGCGCGGAGGGGGGCGGGCTCTCGCGCCGCCGCTCAGAGGCGGGGCCGGCGCGCGCGTGCGATTGTGGAGAAAGGGGCGGGGCCGGCTTCGCGCTGAGTGCGGTTTGCGGCCGACCACCCCCTCCCCTCCTTCTGGGGTGGGCGGGGCCTCGGGCTGGCGGCCGCGCTCTGGCCTGCTGGGGTCGGGGACGGGTAGGGGGGTCTCCCGCGTGTAGATTCAGGGCGCGGCAGGGAGGGGGCGTGAAGTCTGAGTTCCTCCGCCTTCTCGGGATCCGGTTGGCCGGAGGGGCCGTACTGATCCGTGACGCCCCTCCCCTTGGTCGTCCCCCCCCCCCCCACCCCGCCCCGGCCCGGCCCGGCCCCGGGTTTCC
>NW_026652289.1:53183522-53289138 GCF_009828535.3 Hylobates moloch
CCGCGTGTAGATTCAGGGCGCGGCAGGGAGGGGGCGTGAAGTCTGAGCCCCCCCGCCTTCTCGGGATCCGGTTGGCGGGGGGGGCCGTACTGCTCCGTCCCCCCCCCCCCCGTGGCCCCCCCCCCCCCCCCCACCCCGCCCCGGCCCGGCCCGGCCCCGGGTTTCCGCCTCCTTGGCGATGAGGCGGTGCTAGGGAAAGCCCGCTGTCGGGTCTGGTTGGGAGTCTCGGCGCCTAGATCTGCCCCGCCCTATGTCTCCGTGGGGAGGGAGGGGCACCCGCCGACTGGGAGCTGCGGAGGTGTCAGGACTTACTCTTGTGGCTCGATCATGCCTTCTGCCTGGGGCACAAGGGCCCTGGGCCGGAGCTGCTTTCTGCGCTTTGCTCCATGCAGCGTGTCTGGCACCGTTCAGCCAGGAGAGTGGGAGCATGGTCATCCCCACTCCCCTCTTGGTTGTAACTGTTGGGGTGAAGTGCCCAAGGTCCTTGTAGGAGCGTGCGTGGCTGGTGCTGGAACCCTAGTTCCGCGGTGGTGATGGTAGGAGGGTCAGGGAGTCATCAGAGACTAGAAATGTGGCGGAGGGAAAACCTTCCCTGGGGTTCCCTTGATGTTCAGTTACAGTGGCTGTACGGGGCGGGGCTTTCTTTGAGCCAATGGGTGGTGGGTAGTAGACTTGGCGTCTGTTTCGTTGCGTTAGGACTTTAAACCAAGTTAGCCTTGAAAAGGCAGTGGAAGCTCCACCTCTTTACAAGGCTGAGATTTATAACAGGAAAGTTTGGATTTACATTTTAATCTCAAAACTTGTCTGTTTATAAAGTAGGTTTTTTTTTTTTTAAGAACTCAGACTTTGAATAAAATACTCCGATATCTCTGACACTTGTATTTTTGAATGCTTTCGTTGTGCAGATGGTTCTGCTATATAAACTTAGTTTCCTGGCCGGGCGCGGTGGCTCATGCCTGTAATCCTAGCACTTTGGGAGGCCGAGGCAGGTGGATCACTTGAGGTCAGGAGTTCGAGACCAGCCAGGCTTACATGGCAAAACCCTGTTTCTACTGAAAATACAAAAAATAGTTGGGTGTGGTGGTAAGCGCCTGTAATCCCAGCTACTGGGGAGGCTGAGGCAGGAGAATCACTTGAACCCGGGAGGCGAGGTTGCAGTGAGCCGAGATGGGGCCATTGCACTGTAGCCTGGGCGACAGGAGCAAAACTCCGCCTCAAAAAACAAACAAACAAAAAACTTAGTTTCCCAAAGAATTTGCTATTTAGGTAACTATAGGTGAAAAGTCTTTTCTTTCTGATTTTATGTAATTATGTTAGACCATCTAGACCACTTTCTATTTATAGTCTACATAGTACAGTGTTGTTGCCCTTTTTATTTCAGAGTAGGGTGAAGTTGTGGATCAGGGTAGCCTTCTGTATGTGACTTCTGTAGCGTTGCCCTCCAGCCTGTATTGGAGAGTCGCCTTAGGACATTTGAAATTTAGATAGCAGAACCACATTAGATGAGGTTTTTGCTTTCACTTGATACAGTATCTTTTCCTATTGAGAGAAATTATTTCAATGTTTTTCACATTTTTCATGAGAAAAATAAACATGGAACCAATGTTTATTTCTGCAGTAATGTCTAAATGAGCCTCTGGTTAATTATCTGAAGTGAAATTCTAGATTTCTGCTTTGGTTAGTAGGGCCTGAGTGGTACCCTGTGCTGTATTTATGTGAAAAGGGTAGGTAGGTCCTACCTTCTCTGCTAAGGAAGTTGCAAAAGCAACAGCATTTTAGTTTAGCTAATGATGGCTGTAATAGAATTGGTGGGGAGACAAAAAATCCAGGTGGTTTTTTCTTTTTTTTTTTTTTTTGAGACGGAGTCTTGCTCTGTCGCCCAGGCTGGCGTGCAGTGGCGCAGTCTCGGCTCACTGCAAGCTCCGCCTCCCGGGTTCACGCCATTCTCCTGCCTCAGCCTCTCCGAGTAGCTGGGACTACAGGCGCCCGCCACCACGCCCGGCTAATTTTTTGTATTTTTAGTAGAGACGGGGTTTCACCGTGGTCTCGATCTCCTGACCTCGTGATCCGCCCGCCTCGGCCTCCCAAAGTGCTGGGATTACAAGCATGAGCCACCGCGCCCAGCCTCCAGGTGGTTTTTTCTGATGCCATAAACTGAGAGAGATAGTGGAGAACGATTGACCATTGAGGAAAATTTGGGCTACATATAGTAGTTCCCACGATTTGCAGTGCTGTATACTGGGGAATACAGAAGAGTGATTCAAGTAAGAATCTGGTTTTGCTGTATTAGGAACGTTTCATAAATGCTTCATAATCTCCAGGTAATTATTTTATATACTATAATTTTGTTCAGAGATAAATAGCTTAGAAAGATTGGCACTTCGTAATTAAGAGGGTTTTAATAATTTACATACAGAGAAAGACTTTTTTTCTTTTTTAAAGAAGGAGGTGTGTAGTAATTTGACAAGATTCCTGGCGAAGTGTATAATTCTTTCTACATCTTCAGTGTGAGCAGACAAGACACTGGAGAGCTGTGCATGGCAGATGTTAGTACCCGGGAATTTTAATTGGAATTAAGAGGTTATATCCATGGCATTCAGTAGTTTAGCATAGTGCTTTTCATGGCTTTCTCTCTTTTCTGGGCAATTCCATCAGCCAAGAGTTTGTTAAGCTTTACTTTCTGTAGGACTTTAAAAAAAATACATAGTATATGCTTTTTCAAGATACACCCTCCTCGCCCCTTGAAAAATAAAAGCTGATATTTATTGAGCACTTACTGTGTCACAGATACTGTGTTAGGCACTAGACTTTTTTTGAGACGGAGTCCTGCTCTGTCTCCCAGGCTGGAGTGCAGTGGTGCAATCTCAGCTCACTGCAACTTCCGCCTCCCGGGTTCTAGTAATTCTCCTGCCTCAGCCTCCACGAAGGAAGAAGCAGCTGGGGCGCCACCACGCCTGGCTAAGTTTTGTACTTTTAGTAGAGACAGGGTTTCACTATGTTGGTCAGGTTGGTCTCGGACTCCTGACCTCGTGATCCGCCCGCCTCAGCCTCCCAAAGTACTGGGATTACAGGCATGATCCACTGCACCCGGCCGCATAATGTCTTTTTTCCTCATGTCTTTTTTTCTTTTTTTAGACGAAGTCTCACTCTGTCACCAGGCTGGAGTGCAGTGGCATGATCACAGCTCACTGCAGTGTCGATCTTCTGGACTTAAGCGACCCTCCTACCTTAGCCTGCCACGTAGCTGGGACTACAGGTGTGTGCCACCACGCACCTGGCTAGTTTTTTTTATATTTTTATAGAGATGAAGTCCTGCTATGTTGCCCAGGCTGGTCTTGAACTCCTGGGCTCAAGAGATCCTTCTGCCTCAGCCTCTCAAAGTGCTAGGATTACAGATGTGAGCCACCGTGCCCAGTCATTGGTGGCACTTTCTTTTTTTTTTTTTTTTTTTTTTGAGACGGAGTCTCGCTCTGTTGCCTAGGCTGGAGTGCAGTGGCGCGATCTCGGCTCACTGCAAGCTCCGCCTCCCGGGTTCACGCCATTCTCCTGCCTCAGCCTCTCCGAGTAGCTGGGACTACAGGCGCCCGCCACCACGCCCTCTAATTTTTTGTATTTTTAGTAGAGACGGGGTTTCACCGTGGTCTCGATCTCCTGACCTCGTGATCCGCCTGCCTCGGCCTCCCAAAGTGCTGGGATTACAAGCGTGAGCCACCGCGCCCGGCCTAGAGACAGAGTTTTACCACGTTGGCCAGTCTTGTCTTGAACTCCTGACCTCAGGGATCCACCTGCCTTGGCCTCCAGAAGTTCTGGGATTACAGGCATGAGCCACTGCACCTGGCCTTATAGATATTTTGAAAGATTATATTTCTTATGTTAAATAGAGATAGGGTCTTACCATGTTGCTCAGGCTGGTCCTCCTGGACTCAAGCAATCCACCTGCTTCAGACACCCAAAGTGCTGGGATTACAGGTGTTAGCCACCATGCCTGGCCTAATACTTAATTTTTTAAAAACTTTGTGTTTGGAAATAATTTTAGACTTCAAAGACAGTTGCAAAAATAATACAAATAATAGCCCTATAATCTTCACCTAGATTCCCCAAGTGCATCTTTTAAAACCACAATACAGTGATCAAATCAGAAAATTAACATTCATAACAATTATTAATACATTTTGAATTGAACTAAATTTCTGTTCATTTTCTACCTACAGTAGTAAGAAATGTCTTTGTAACGTCAGTGTCACCGAACTCTGTATTGCCCAGATTGGTCTCAAACTCCTGGGCTCAAGCAGTCTGCCCACCTCGGCCTCCCAAAGTGCTGGGATTACAGGCCTGAGCCACCGCACCTGGTCTGGACTCAATTTTAGTTTTTGAGTTTTTTTTTTTTAAAGCAGTACTAACTACTTGTAAAGATGTATATTTCATGACTTTTATTTATTGGAGGTCTTTAAAACAGCAAAGAGAAATTTTTTTTTTATTTTTTATTTTATTTTTGAGATGGGGTCTTGTTCCATCCCCAGGCTGGAGTGCAGTGGTGCAGTTTCGGCTAACTGCAACCTCCGCCTCCCGGGTTCAAGCGATTCTCCTGCCTCAGCCTCGCAAGTAGCTGGGACTACGGGTGCATGCCACCGCACCCGGCTAGTTTTTTGTAGTTTTGGTAGAGATGGGGTTTCACCATTTTAGCCAGGATGGTCTCGATCTCCTGACCTCGTGATCCACCTGCCTCGGCCTCTGAGAGTGCTGGGATTAGAGGCGAGAGCCACCGCACTCAGCCTGGATTGTTCATTCTAATTGGCATTTATTAGTCTAAAAATGAGAATGCTTATGATTATGGAGCAAAGAAGATGTTCTCTCCAACAAAATTATGAAGTGAGTTTTCAAAGTATTTCATTTGATGATGCATGGGCAGAAAGGGAAAAAAAGACCCAGAGGTGATAAGCTAGAACCTTACTAGAGCTGTACCTGAAACCTGGAATGAAAATTTACAAAATGGAAGCCAAGCGTGGTGGTGTGTACCTGTTTACAGAGTGGAAGCCAAGTGTAGTGGTATACAGCAGCTACTCAGGAGGCTGAGGCAGGAGGATCGCTTGTGGCCACGACTTCAAGACCGGCCTGTGCAATGTAGGGAGACCCTGTCTCTAAAAAAAAATTATTTTCTTGTTAGCCACTCTGTAGTCCCAGCTACTCAGGAAGCTGAGGTGGGAGGCTTGTTTGAGCCCAGCAGTCTGTAATGAGCTATGATCATGCCACTGTACTCTAGCCCGGGCGATAGAGCAAGACCGTGTTTTTTTTTTATTTTGTTTTTTGTTTTTTTGAGACGGAGTCTGGCTCTGTTACCCATGCTGGAGTGTAGTGGCGAGATCTCAGTCAACCTCCACCTCCCAGGTTCAAGCAATTCTACTGACTCAGCTTCCTGAGTAGCTGGGATTATAGGCACACGCCACCATACCTGACTAATTTTTTTTGTATTTTTAGTAGAGATGGGGTTTCACCATGTTGGCTAGGCTGGTCTTGAGCTCCTCACCTCACGTGATCTACCTGACTTGGCCTCCCAAAGTATTGAGATTACAGGCGTGAGCCACTGCGCCTGGCCAACCTTGTTTCTTTTTCTTCTTTCTTTTTTTTTTTTTTTTTTTTTAAGACAGAGTCTTCGCGCTGTCACCCAGGCTGTAGTGCAGTGGCGTGATCTCAGCTCACTGCAAGCTGTGCCTCCCAGGTTCACGCCGTTCTCCTGCCTCAGCCTCCCGAGCAGCTGGGACTACAGGTACCTGCCACCATGCCTGGCTAATTTTTTGTATTTTTAGTAAAGACGGGGCTTCACCGTGTTAGCCAGGATGGTCTCGATCTCCTGACCTCGTAATCCTCCCGCCTTGGCCTTCCAAAGTGCTGGGATTACGGGCATGAGCCACCGCGTCCGACCCCTTGTTTCTTAAAAGAAAGAAAAAATATATAGAATGGCTATGTTCCAGGTTCATGCATGACATTTGATGAGTACTTGGTTGCATTTTAAAGGATGTTGCACATTTTGGATATTTATATCTCCCAGTGCCCAGGAAAGTACAGAATAAAAATTTAGATTTGCTACTTAAGGCTGGGCACGGTGGCTCACCCTGTAATCCCAGCACTTTGGGTGGCTGAAGCGGGCAGATCACTTGAGGTCAGGAGTTTGAGACCAGCCTGGCCAACGTGGCAAAACCTCATCTCTACTAAAAATACAAAAATTAGCCAGGTGTAGTGGCACGCACCTGTAATTCCAGCTGCTTGGGAGGCTGAGGCACAGGAATTGCTTGAACCTGGGAGGCAGAGGTTGCAGTGAGTTGAGATTGCACCACTGCGCTCCAGCCTGGGTGACAGAGTGAGACTCTGTCTCAAAAAAAAAAAAAAAAAAAAAAATTTTTGCTACTTACATTCTTGTTAAAATAGTAAGTAATAATGATATGGGTTTTTTTTTTTAAATTATTTATTTATTTATTTTTGAGAGGGAGTCTCGCTCTGTTGCCCAGGCTAGAGTGCAATGGCGTGATCTTGGCTCACTGCAACCTCCGCCTCCCAGGTTCAAGCGATTCTCCTGCCTCAGCCTCCAAAGTTGCTGGGATTACAGGCGCCCACTGCCACGCCCGGCTAATTTTTGTATTTTTAGTAGAGATGGGATTTTACCATGTTGGCCAGTCTGGTCTTGAACTCCTGACCTCAGGTGATCCGCCCACCTCAGTCTCCCAAAGTGCTGGGATTACAGGCGTGAGCCACCACACTTGGCCTTATTTTTAATTTTTACAGATTTAATGAGCATTATGGTATCAGAAAAGCTCTAAAATTTTGTCAGAAGAGTTTTGCAGATCAAGCCTAAGACAGGAAACCAAGAGAGGGATGAAAGGGGACCAGGCGTAAAAAAAGATAAGAGTTTTAAAAAACTTTCAGGTCAGAGTGTCTGGCCAATGTGTAATGGTATAATGCGGATTGAAGGCGTATCATATGCCGTAAAAGAAGCATTGATGGCTGGGTGCGGTGGCTCACTCCTGTAATCCCAGCACTTTGGGAGGCCGAGGCGGGCAGATCACGAGGTCAGGAGATCGAGACCATCCTGGCTAACACGGTGAAACCCCATCTCTACTAAAAAAAAATACAAAAAAAAAAATTAGCCAGGTGTGGTGGAGGGTGCCTGTAGTCCCAGTTACTTGGGAGGTTGAGGCCGAAGAATGGAATGAACCTGGGAGGCGGAGCTTGCAGTGAGCCAAGATCACGCCACTGCACTCCAGCCTGGGTGACAGAGCAATACTCTATCTCAAAAAAAATAAAAAATAAAAAAGATGTGACAGTTGGGGTTATGATTAGATTTAGGTTTCTCAATCTTGGCACACTGTTGACATTTTGGGCCAAATAATTTATTGTGAGGAGACTGTCACGTGCATTGTAGGATGTTTGACAACATCCTTTTACTCTACCTATGAGATGTCAGTAGCACTCCATCTTCCCGAGTTGTGACAACCAAAAATGTCTTCCATCATTACTACATGTGCCCTGGGGAGGCAGAATCTCCCCTAGTTGAGGACCACTGCGTTAGAAGAATGTAAAAACTGAGTTCAAAGGAGGCTTGGATATTAGATCTAATGGTGTCTTTTGAGAAGAACTGATTGTTAATTTTGCCAAGCAATAATTCTAATCAATATATGAAATCTAAATAGAGTGCCTTTCATTCTGTAATAGATTCTTTATAGCAGGTTTAAAACCAGAGGTGGACTTTTGGACAAATTTTGAATTAGACTACTCAAAATTGCACTGGGTTGAAGTTACATTGACTTAATACTTTGATAGAAGTTTGCTTTTGAAGAGAAACTTTCCATTGTTTCAAGAATATGTATTTAAAAATAAATAAAAAAAAGAGTATGCATTTATTTATTTTATTTTTTGTTCTAAGAGTATGCCTTTAAACAAACTGACCAGGATAGACTTTTGTTTTTTTGAGACAGGGTCTTATTCCATCACCCATGCTGGAGTGCAGTGGCATAATCACAGCTCACTGTAGCCTCGACCTCCCAGGTTCAAGTGATCCTCCCACCTCAGCCTCCTAAGCAGCAAGGACTACAGGTGCTCACTACCATGCCCGGCTAATTTTTAATAAAATTTTTTTGTAGAGACGGGGTCTCACTTTGTTGCCCAGGCTCATCTCAAACTCCTGGCCTCAAGCAATCCTCCCACCACGGCCTCCCAAAGTGCTAGGATTACAAATGTGAGCCACTACACCCAGCATCCCACCCGTTTTTTTTGTTTGTTTGTTTGTTTGTTTGTTTTGTTTTTTGAGATGGAGAGCCTTGTTCTGTCAACCAGGCTGGAATGCAGTGGCACGATCTCGGCTCACTGCACCCTGGGTTCAAGCGATTCGTGTGTCTCAACTTCCTGAGTAGCTGGGATTACAGGCACCCACAGCCACACCCGGCTAATTTGTTTTTCGTATTTTAGTAAAGGCAGGGTTTTGCCATGTTGGCCAGGCTGGTTTTGAACTCCTGACCTCAAGTGATCCGCCTGCTTCAGCCTCCCAAAGTGCTGGGATTACAGGTGTGAGCCACCACGCCCAGTTTTATTATAACACATGGCCAGGTGACTTTTAGGACCTGTAGGTGTTTGTGTGTGTGTGTGTGTATTTGGGATCTTCCTCTGTCGCTCAGGCTGGAGTGTAGTGGTGCAATCTTGGTTAATCTAACCTCCACCTCCTGGCCTCAAATGATCCTTCCTCCTCAGTCACCCAAAGTGCTGGAATTACAGGTGCAAGCCACTGTGCCCACCAGGTGACTTTTAAATGTTCTGCTGCCATTATTTAGTCTTCTCTCCATAGTTTCTATACATCAAAGTGCTTTTTTTTCTTTTTATAATGTCTTCCTAGACTAAAGTTCTGATAGTACTATAAACTCCAAATTTGAAACAGTTGGAGACCAACCATGTTGGCTGAAGTAGGACTTGACAATACCTTTGTGGCTGACTTTGTGGTTCCATCGTTTGGCTTTCTTTATGTTCTAGAATTACACTGGACCTCTCTGCAAGCGTGGTTTTACGATCTGTCCAATGTTTCTACTTTAGATTGGTCATATTCCAAGGAGAAAGAATTTAACCTCTTGCTCTTTTAGTTAGGTATGTGACCTTGAAAAAGTCAATTAATTTGAGTATCAGTTTCCCTCAAAAGAGGGCTCTGGCTGGGTACAGCGGCTCATGCCTATAATCCCAGCACTTTGGGAGGCCAAGACAGGAGGATTGTTTGAGGCCAGGAGTTCGAGACCAGCCTGGGCAGCATATGGAGACCCTGTCTCTACAAAAAATAGAAAAGTTAGATATGGTGGCGCTGCCTATGTCCCAGCTACTCAGGAGGCTGAGGTGGGAGGATTACTTGAGACCAGGAGGTTGGGGATGCAGTGAGCCGTGATTGCACTGCTGCACTTCAGCCTGGTGGACATAATGGTATGCTATTGCAAAAAAAAAAAAAAGGAGGGTTCTGGGACTGCCTATCTGACAGGATTGTTGCGAGGAGGACATCAGCTGATAGCAGTCATACATGGAAGACTTGGCTGTTGTCGGGGAGGAAATCTCGGGCTGAGTGCTGGACTTCTAACCCTCCGCCCAGGGCCAGGCATGTCTTAAGCACTTGCCAATTATTTGTGGGATGAATGACTTGGCAAAGATTGTAAATAACTACTGTCTATAAGTCTAAACTTACTATTTTAATTTCATGCTCTATACTCCTGTGTTCTAATTCATCTCTAATTTTGAAGATGTAGCTGAATATTTACCTTTATAGAGTCTTCCCAAGTGTACATGTCTATACCCCTTTCCCAGTTTATAGTACTTATTTTTTCCACTCAAGAGCTGGTTTGTATTGTTGGCTTTTCTTCCTGGTTTTTTTTTTTTTCCTAACCCTCAGAACCTGTGGATTTTTTTCTCCAAGACTATCAAGAAAATTTCCAAATACACAACAAAGTTGATAGAATTTTTTTTTTTTTTTTTTTTTTTTTTTTTTTTAAAGTTGATAGAATTTTTTTTTTTTTTTTTTTTTTTTTTTTTTTTGGAGACGGAGTCTCGCTCTGTCGCCCAGGCTGGAGTGCAGTGGCGCGATCTCGGCTCACTGCAAGCTCCGCCTCCCGGGTTCACGCCATTCTCCTGCCTCAGCCTCTCCGAGTAGCTGGGACTACAGGCACCCGCCACCACGCCCGGCTAATTTTTTTGTATTTTTAGTAGAGACGGGGTTTCATCATGGTCTCGATCTCCTGACCTCGTGATCCGCCTGCCTCGGCCTCCCAAAGTGCTGGGATTACAAGCGTGAGCCACCGCGCCCGGCCAAGTTGATAGAATTTTAGTAAATATAATGAACACCCGTACACACACTACCTAGATTTTACCATTATCATTTTTGTACTACTTGGTTTAACATATGCTTGTCCATCTATCCATCCCTCCATCAATGAATCTAATTTTTTGATGTATTTCAAAATAAATTGCAGACATTAGTATACTTCATCTAAGCACTTGAGCATGTTTATCATTATCTAGAGTTTAATATTGTTTATAGCGTTTTTCTTTTTTGCCCAGGCTCGAGTGCAGTAGTGAGATCTCAGCTCACCTCAACCTCTGTCTCCCATGACTCACATGATCCTCCCACGTCAGCCCCCTAAGTAGCTGGGATTACAGGTACATGCCACCATGCATGGCTAATTTTGTATTTTTTGTAGAGACGGAGTCTCACTATGTTGCCCAGGCTGGTCTTCAACTCCTGTGCTCAAGAGGTCCGCCTGCCTCGGCCTCCCGAAGTGCTGGGATTACAGGCACTTTGTGAGCCATTGTGCCTGGCAAGCATGTTTTTTCTTTGTCTGTCTTTTTTTTTTTTTTTTTTTTGAGACAGAGTCTCACTCTGTTGCCCAGGCTGGAGTGCAGTGACATTATCACTGCTCACTACAACCTTGCAGCCTCAACTTCTGAGGTCAAGCGATTCTTCCACTTCAGTCACTGGAATAGCTAGTACCATAGTTGTGCACCACCACTTCCAGCTAATTTTTTTTTTATTTTGTAGAGACAGGGTCATCCTATCGTTGCCCAGGCTGGTCTCAAGCTCCTGGGCTCAAGCCATCCTTGAGCCTCAGCTTCCCAAAGTGTTGGGATTACAGGCATGAATCACTGTGCCCAGCCACATTTTTCTTTCGATGCAAATGTTACATACAATGAAATGTACAAATCTTTAGTACATTTTGTGTGTGTGTATATACATGAGATCATGCTATATGTATTCTATAGCTTACTGTTTTCTTCTTTTTCTTTTTTTTTTTTTTTTGAGACGGAGTTTCACTCTTGTTACCCAGGCTGGAGTGCAATGGCGCCATCTTGGCTCACCTCAACCTCTACCTTGTGGGTTCAAGCAATTCTCCTGCCTCAGCCTCCCGAGCAGCTGGGATTACAGGCATGCACCACCACACCCAGCTAATGTTTGTGTTTTTAGTAGAGACAGGGTTTCTCCATGTTGGTCAGGTTGGTCTCGAACTCCCAACCTCAGGTGATCCACCCGCCTCGGCCTCCCAAAGTGCTGGGATTATAAGTGTAAGCCACTGCATCCGGCCTAGCCTGCTGTTTTCACTTAATATGTCTTAGAATTCATTCTTTGTACTTGTGGATAAACCCTGATCTTTCTGATTCGCACACAGTTTTCCATAATATGCATGATCACATTTATTTAGCTGATAGACATTTAGATTTTCATACTTTGCTGCAATAAATATACTCAGCAGATGTGTAGGATAGAGGCCTGAAAGTGGAATTGCTAGTTTCAGTATTCCAAAATCTAGTCTGTTTTAGAGTTCATTTCTTACACTCGTGGATAAACTTTGATCTGATTCTTACATAGTTTTCCATAATATGCATGGAGCGGGTATGCACATTTAAAATTTTAATAAATACCTACAAGTTGCCAGCTAAATAGGCTGTACCAATTAAAGGCTCCTCCATTAGTGTTTCCCTGTATCCTTACCCACACTGTCATCTTTTTTTTTTAAATTGCTTTGGAGTAAATTGCCTTTTTTTTTTCTTCTTGAGGTGGAGTTTCGCTCTTGTTGCCCAGGCTGTAGTGCAATGGCATGATCTCGGCTCACTGCAACCTCTGCCTCCCAGGTTCAAGCGATTCTCCTGCCTCAGCCTCTCGAATAGCTGGGATTACAGGCATGCACCACCATGCCCAGCTAATTTTGTGCTTTTAGTTAGAGACGGAGTTTCTCCATGTTGATCAGGCTGGTCTCGAACTCCCGACCTCAGGTGATCCGCTTGCCTCGGCGAAGCAAAGTGCTGGGATTGCAGGCATGAGCCACGGCGCCTGGCCTTTTACATACATATATATATATTTTTGAGACAGTTCTGCTCTGTTGCCCAGGCTGGAGTGCAATGGCGCGATCTCGGCTGACTGCAACCTCTGCCTCCCAGGTTCAAGTGATTCTCGTGCCTCAGCCTCCTGAGTAGCTGGGATTACGGGTGCCCACCACCACACCTGGCTAATTTTTGTATTTTTAGTAGAGGGAGAGTTTCACCATGTTGGCTGGTCTGGTCTTGAACTCCTGACCTCAAGTGATCTGCCTGCCTCAGCCTCCCAAAGTGCTGGGATTACAGGCATGAGCCACCACGCCCGGCCTACTTTACACGTTTTTTATTACTAGTGAGGCTATATATGGTTTTAGAAGGCAAGGGCTGAAATCATCTACCAACTTCATATCTACTCACTGAACATTTGCTTTTAATGAATGAATGCTACTAAAGCATTTCTGCTTTATTAGGTTTAGGCTGAAGAAGGATGAGTTAGCTAAGTGTGTGAAAGGTTAAAAAAAGCTGAACTTGCTCCCTGCATGTGTGCCTTAAATAAGTAAAGGGACTCTTCCTTCATTTCTTATCTTCTGTGAGAGGTAAGGTAATGAAGTAGTTAAGAGCCAGGCTCTGGAGACAGATTTCCTGGATTTATATCCCAGCTTTGCCTCTTACTAGCTATGCAACCTTGGGCAGTTTACTTAATCTTTGTGTTTCAGTTTCATCATTCATAAATTAGAGAACACCTTGCTTATAAGGTTGTTGTGAAGGATGATCAGGGCCTGAAACAAGGAGGTATGATTAGAGTGGAAGCAATTTATTTGAGAGAGTTAGGAATAGAACTATGAATGGTAATTGTTTTTTTTGTTTGTTTGTTTGTTTTTTTGAGATGGAGTCTTGCTCTGTTGCCCAGGCTAGAGTGCAGTGGCACGATCTCAGCTCACTGCAAGCTCCACCTCCCGGGTCCACGCCATTCTCCTGCCTCAGCGTCCCGAGTAGCTGGGACTATAGGTGCCCGCTACCACGCCCAGCGAATTTTTTGTATTTTTAGTAGAGATGGGGTTTCACCATGTTAGCCAGGATGGTCTCGATCTCCTGATCTCATGATCCACCCGCCTCAGCCTCCCAAAGTGCTGGGATTACAGGCGTGAGCCACTACGCCCGGCCTATGAGTGGTAATTGTTAAAGGAATAAAAGTATGGTTCAGATAAAGTTCAGCCTCTGTAGTGTTGTGGAGGTGGTATGGAAAGCAAACTCTGGAGGTGGATGAAGTTAAGTACCATATGAAATCCCAATCACTTTATGAAAGAAACGATATTTTAACAGCCAAAAGATAGGGTATGATATCTGAATAAACCATAGTACTGTAATACTTAATCTATGAAAATCTCACTGCAATCTTCTTTTTCCTTATAGACTGGTTCATAAACCAGCATTTGGAAATCACTAATGTAGGCTGATCCCCTCCTTTTGCCCCTGTTTGAAAACAGGGCCAAAATTAGAAAGCTTCATGGTAGAGTTTCGAGTAGAATCCAATTCTTTTTTGTTTTTATTTTTTGCCCTCAAACATTCTCCCATCCAACAGAATCCCGTTCTTAAAAGGTACTCTAGTGTTTTTTCTATGGTCGTGCCGTGCTCTTCACATCTGATTTTGGCTTATTATTTATAAAGTTTTTTTTGTTGTTGTTTTTTGAGACAGAGTCACGCTGTCGCCCAGCTTGGAGTGCAGTGGTGCGAATTTGCTCACAACCTCCGCCTCCCAGGTTCAAGCGATTCTCCCGTCTCAGCCTCCCGAGTAGCCAGGATTACAGATGCGTGCCATCATGCCCAGCTAATTTTGTATTTTTAGTAGAGATGGGGTTTCACCATGTTAGCCTGGCTGACCTCGAACTCTTGACCTCAGGTGATCACCCACCTCGGCCTTCCAAAGTGCTGGGATTACAGGTGTGAGCCACTGCGACCAGCCTATAAAGCTTTTTTTTTAAAAACCCAGTGCTGCCTTATCATAACATTTCTATAATTTTTTTTTTTTTTTTTTGAGACAGTCTCAGTCTGTTGCCCAGGCTGGAGTGCAGTGATGGGACCTCCCCTCACTGCAACCTCTGCCTCCTGGATTCTAGCGATTGTTGTGCCTCAGCCTCCCAAGTAGCAGGTTTTACAGGTGTGCGCCGTCACGCCTGGCTAATTTTTGTATTTTTACTGGAGACAGCGTTTCACCATGTTGGCCAGGCTGGTCCTGAACTCCCAACCTTAGGTGATCTGCCTGCCTCAGCCTCCCAAAGTGCTGGGATTACAGGTGTGAGCCACTGCATCTGGCCAATAAAGTATTGACTTCATTTTTGGTTACAGAGGTTAATCTCAGATGAGTTAAGCATCAGTTTTAAAACAATAGAACGCAAGACCAAACCACTGAAAGTCATGAACGTATATAAGAAATAGCCAAAAAGACATTTTACTCTACCTGTGATTAGACTCAGTTTCTCATCCCAAAACACGCTGAGGTTTAGTGTTCGTAGTTGATTAATGGCTCTTCAGATATCAAATAGCATGCATAAATCTATATTCTCAACTTCTTAATATGTCTAAAAGGTTTTCGAATACTAAGCTAAACATGGCCTTCATACTAGAAAAACCTAGGAAAGCATCACTAGCTAAGACATTTTAAATTATTTGTCCTCAGCAGCTGTCAGAAACATTCTCAACTCCATTTAACTGAGTTCCACATATTATCACACACAAAGCTGAGAGACTTAGTCTGAAGTTACATAGGCCACAGAGAGCATATTTGTGGCTTGAGTTTACAAAAAGATAAAAGTGGCCAGCTTGCAAATTAATTGGTTGTGCTGCTGTGTCAGGGTCCCACTTAGGTATGTGAAATGTGAGAAAAACCTGAGACAGGATTTCAGAGCTAAGAATTAGAGTGGCAGGCGGATTGAGGACTATAGAGAGGACAAAGAAAAGGTGAAACAGCCATGGAGAGTCCTTGTAAAGACTACTTTCCCTTCAGGGCTTGTGTGCTCCCAGAGGATGAAGAAAAGATCTTGGGTAGACTTATGAATTAGGTAAAGTTTTTTTTTTTTTTTTTTTTTAACTTACCGTATTTCAGATGAGGGGGTGGCTTGCCAAATCTCCCACTAGTACTGTAGTTTTTATCTTCTTTCCATAGCAGTGGTAAATAAGAGATTTTTTGGAACTGGAAAAGTGGTGGGGCCTTTTTTCTTTGGATGGCTGATGCATTCTTTCTCACTGATGGTGTTTTATGCTTGTGTTAGTGATACTGATACGGAAAAGCTCTGAAGACCCAAGTAGATTCCTGGGCCAAATGTTGGTAGACTTTTTGTGTCCTGCAGGAAGGAAATTGTCTCCCACAGAGGTATTATTAAGCTAAGAGAATCTCTTCTTATAACTGTTAGAACCAGAAGAAAACTTAGGAGTGATCTGTTCCAACTTTCTTATTTTATAGTTGGAGAAACTGAAATTCACATGGAATGAGGAACTTGTTGAAATTATGTAGCATCTTAAATTGGCAAGTCTAGAATCTTTGTCTTCCCCTTCCTGGCACAGTATTCTTTCCATGATACCATCATAATTGTTGAAACAAATTTTAAATTAGACCACAATTATAGTAGTGGGTTTTGAGAGGATTTAAGAAGAAGCACTTGAGGCCGGGCGCGCGGTGGCTTACGCCTGTAATCCCGGCACTTTGGGAAGCCGAGGTGGACGGATCACAGGGTCAGGAGATCGAGACCATCCTGCTCGATTGTAACGTGGTGAAACCCCGTCTCTACTAAAAATGCAAAAAAAGTAGCTGGGTGTGGTGGCGGGCGCCTGTAGTCCCAGCTCCTCGGGAGGCTGAGGCAGGAGAGAATGGCGTCAACCTGGGAGGCGGAGCTTGCAGTGAGCCGAGATGGCGCCACTGCACTCAGCCTGGGTGACAGAGCAAGACTCCGTCTCAAAAAAAAAAAAAGAAGCACTTGAATATTTTTGCAGCATGTGGATATGTAATTAGTATTAGGAGTGATAGCATTTGAGGAGAGAACTAGAGAATAAAGGGAAAAAAGGTAGTGTTTATATTTTTACATTGGAGCCTATTTTTCAACTTCATAGTACCAAATTAATTAAAACTATGTTATTTAAATGTTTGTCTTTTTCAGTTATAATTTGTTCACTGTGGTAGGGGGTGGTATGCCCACATGCACTTAAACTTCATCACTAAGATGAAATAGATGATCAGTTCTGGGAGTCAAGCTTTTACTAAACTTGGGTGACTGGTCCTAAGTTGCGTACATCATACTGGAGTGAGAATTGACTTGCATGGTATTGCTTTTGGTTTCTGCAGGTTTTGTAGTGCATCCCTGAGCATGAGCACAGAATGAAGCGGCGTTTGGATGACCAGGAGTCACCGGTGTATGCAGCCCAGCAGCGTCGGATCCCTGGCAGCACAGAGGCTTTTCCTCACCAGCACCGGGTGCTTGCCCCTGCCCCTCCTGTGTATGAAGCAGTGTCTGAGACCATGCAGTCAGCTACAGGAATTCAGTACTCTGTAACACCCAGCTACCAGGTAAGCTGGAGCCAACCAAGGGACTAGAATGAGGGAAGAGGAGTAGTGATTTTAGGCAATTATAAAACTTTTTTTAATACTGTGTTAGATATTAAAAATTGTTGAGTGTGTAAGGTAAAAAAAAAAAAAAATAACTGTGTACTCACCATACAAGTTTTTAAAAAAAGAATGTTGTCATGACCTTTGAAGTTCCCTGTGTATCCCACTGTGCTCCCTTCTTTTCCCTCCCTTCAGAGGTAGCCACTAATCTAAACTTTGTATTTATCATTCCCTTGACTTTATTTACTTAAAAAAAATCTAACATAATTGTTTAGTTTCGGTATTTTTGAACTTTTATATACATGGAAACATTTTCTTCTTTGACTCACTTTGTTTTAAAAATCCCATATTTTTATAGATCGCTGTAATTCCACCATTTTCACTCTAGCGTAAATTATATGCATATACTCAATTTATTTGTCAATTCTACTGTTGGACTATTGGGCTGTTTCCAGGTTTTTGCTTTTACAAAGATGCTGCTGTGAACATTCTGATATTCTCTTAGTGCACTCAGTGCTAGTTCATGACAAAATAAGAAGCTTGTGCCAGAATTTAAATCAATGCACTTACTAAGACAGTTTTGCTATTTATTTTTTAAAAAGACAGCTGAATTAAACATCATTATAGTGAAATATGGCTGACTCTTGGACAGTGTAGGGGTTGAGGCACTGACTGCCCCCCATGCAGTCAAAAATACATGTATAACTTTTTTCCTTTTTCTTTTTTCTTTTTTTTTTTTTTAGGAGATAGTGTCTTGCTCTGTGGCCCCTGTTGGGGGTGCAGTGGTGCGATCATGACTCACTGCAGCCTCAAACTCTTGGGCTCAAGCAGTCCTCCCGTGCCCCAGCCTCCCTAGTAGCTAGGACTACAGGTGCGCACCACCATGCCTGGCTAATTTTTATGATTTTTGTTGAGATGAGGTGTTGCTATGTTGCTCAGGCTGGTCCTAAACTCTTGGCCCAAAGCTATCCTCCCCCCGCCAGCCTCCCAAAGAGCTGGGATTACAAGTCTGAGCCACTGCGTCTGGCCCATGTATAATTTTTGACTCCCCTAAAACTTAAATACAAATAGCCTATTGTTGTCCAGAAGCTTTACCGTTAACATAAATGGTTGATTAGCATGTATTTTGTATATTTGTCATATGCTATATTCTTAAAATAATCTAGAAACAAAATACTAAGAAAATCATAAGAGAAAATATATCTACTATTTATTAAGTGGAAGTGGATCATCATAAAGGTCTTCATCCTTGTCTTCACATTGAGGAGGCTGAGGAGGAGGGAGAAAGAAGAGGAAGGGTTAGTCTGGCCATCTCAGGGGTGGCAGAGGTGGGAGAAAATCCACATGTAAGTGGACTTGTGTTGTTGCTGAGTGCAGTGGCTCGCACCCATAATCCCAACACCTGGGGAAGTTGGAAGCATGAGGATTGCCTGAGCCCAGGAGTTAGAGATCAGCCTGGGCAACATAGCAAGCCCCGTCTCTCCTAAAAATAAACAAAGATTAGCAGGGTGTAATGGTGCACACGTGTGTTCCTAGCTACTTGGGAGGCCGAGGTGGGAGAATCATTTGAGCCTGGGAGGTCGAGGCTCCAGTGAATATGCTACCGCACCCAGCGTGGGTGACAGAGTGTGAACTTGTCTCAAAAAGAAAGAATTAATTAATTAATTTGAAAAAATAAATAAAAAATTAGCCAGGCATAGTGGTGTGCATCTGTAGTCCTAGCCACCCAGGAGACTGAGGTGAGAGGATTGCTCAAGCCCAGGAAGTCAAGGCTGCAGTGAGCTGTGATCAAGAAACTATACTTCAGACTGGACAACAGTGCAAGACCCTGTCTCCTTAAAAACAAAACAAAAACCCGTGTTATTCACGGGTCTACCATAGTTGGTTTACATTGTGGTGCAAACTCCTTATCCTGTTGCAAACTAGTCAGCAGATTTGAGGACATACAAGAGTTTGTCAAGTACCTATGAAAGGGATTGCTGTGTCGAAGGGTATATGCATCTTTAGCAAGTTCCCCCAAGCAGTGTATATTCCTGTTCTATGTCCTGACCAACACTGATCATTCGTCTGTTACTCTGTTTTGTAGAAGTGAAGAAATTTGGTTTTTGCCCGTTTTTATTACTAAAGTAATATATCACTTCAGTTTTTAAATTTTTTATTTTATTCATTTATTTATTATTTTTTTTGAGACGGAGTTTCGCTCTTATCACCCAAGCTGGAGTGCAGTGGTGCGATCTCGGCCCACTGCAACCTCCGCCTCCTGGGCTTAAGCGATTCTCCTGCCTCAGCCTCCCGAGTAGCTGGGATTACATGCACCTGCTGCCATCCCTGGCTAATTTTTTGCATTTTTAGTAGAGATGGGGTTTCGCCATGTGGGCCAGACTGGTCTTGAACTCCTGACCTCAGGTGATCCGCCCCTCTTGGCCTTCCAAAGTACCAGGATTACAGGCGTGAGCCACCACGCCTAGCCTATTTTATTTATTTATTTATTTTTGAGACAGAGTCTCTGTCTGTTGCCCAGGTTGGAGTGCAGTGGTTCAGTCTTGGCTCACTGCAGCCTCTGCCTTCTAGGTTGAAGCGATTCTCTTGCCTCAGCCTCCCGAGTAGCTGGGATTACAGGCGTGCACCACCACGCCCAGCTAATTTTTATATTTTTAGTAGAGGTGGGGTTTTGCTATGCTGGCCAGGCTGGTCTCGACCTCAGGTGATCCGCCTGTCTCTGCCTTCCAAAGTGCTGGGATTACAGGTGTGAGCCACTGCAGCCGGCCTCATTTTATTTTTTTGAGATAGTGTCTCAGTCTGTCGCCCCAACTGGAGTGCAGTGGTGTGATCTTGGCTCACTGCAACCTCTGGCTCCTAGGTTCAAGTGATTCTCGTGCCCCAGCCTCTCGAGTAGCTGGGATTACAGGCGCACCCCACCATGCCCGCCTAATTTTTGTATTTTTAGTAGAGACAGGGTTTTGCCATGTTGGCCAGGCTGGTCTTAAATTCCTGGTTTCGAGTGATCTGCCCGCCTTGACCTCCCAAAGTGCTGGGATTACAGATGTGAGCCACTGTGCCCTGCCACACTTTGATTTCTTTTTTAAAAAAGGATATAAAATGACTTGTTTTCTGTCACCCCTCAGATTTTCTCCCACTGGTGAGTTTCTTGGGTATCCAGTTTTGTATGCATATACAAGCATATCTATATCAACCTATCTAGCTATCTAAATTTACTTTTTTTTTTGAGACAGAGTCACACTCTCGCCCAGGCTGGAATGCTGTGACATGATCTCAGCTCACTGCACCCTTCACATCCTGGGCTCAAGCAATCCTCGCACCTCAGTGTTGGGACTACAGGTGCATGCCACCACACCTGGCTAATTTTTGTATTTTTTCTATAGAGACAGAGTTTCGCCATGTTGCCCAGGCTGGTCTTGAACTCCTGGACTCAAGTGATCTGCCCGCCTCAGCCTCCCAAAGTGCTGGGATTACAGGCATGAGCCACCTCGCCTGGCCTTTCCGCTTTTCTTTTTGTACAATTTGGATCATACATTACATACTGTTGTGTTGTTTGCTCTTTTCATTTAATATATAGTGGATATCTTTCTACTTCAGCATATGACTGGTCTGGAGAGGCCTTCAACCTCATTTGTTAGTGACCTTAAAAATGTACGGCTGGTACTGGGAATATAAACTGAGGTAATCTTTTTTGAGCGATTTGGCAGTTTGTGTCAGATTCTTTTGCTAGTTTTTGACCTGGCAATTCCATTTCTAGGAATTTAGTCTAAAAGTATAAAGAAGAGGGAATGCAGCTGAAGTAGGAAATGGTGATTCCTTAGGTGTCACTCTTCCTCAAGACTCCCCTTGAAGCTGTCTAATCCCTTCCTGTGGGGTTGGGGCAGCAGTCAGAAGACTGCCAACAGATGGCATCTTTTAGGACTTGGAAGAAAAAAAAGTTGCTTGTTTAGCTTGGGTGATTACTTTCATTATCTAAACAGCTTAATAACTGTTTTCTACATTTGAGATAGTTATATTTCTTCCGAATGGAAACTATAATGTGTTTGTATACGTCAGTCTAGTGAAAGCCTGTAAACCCTGTAAAAAACATGCATGTTGGAATACAGAAGCTCAGAATACTAGCACATCTTTGAGGTACATTAGAGCTTTTAGAATTGTCTAAATAGTTTCTTTTTTACTCTTAATATGCCTTGTATTGTTTCTGTGGATTTATGCATAGTCGCTTGGTTTCTCCCTCTCCCTCATTTCTTCATCTCCCTCCAGGATAATTTTTATAAACGTGAGGATTTGAAAAAAAGTTTTATTCTCTCTTAAATTGTGGTATAAAACTTAACATTGTTTAGAGAAAGAAAGTTTCATGTTATTTAGTCTCCTTATATTTGGACAGATTGTCGTCTTCTGTGGTGATCAGCAGTTCTGAAAAAGGAAAAAAGTTCTGAAAAAATTTTTATAGCATTTCTTGCAATAGATACAGAAGGAAAGTGGTTTTGGCTTTTATTTCCTCAGACTTATAAGAGGACAGGAGAAAGATTGAGATAAAAGAATAGAAAAGACATTTGTTTGAGGCCAAACCATCAACAATTTGGGGAAAAAAATTTATTTTACATTAGATACAATGCTCGTAGCAAATCAAGATAAGCAAAATAAGCGAAGTAGGCCAGGCACGGTGGCTCACACCTGTAATCCCAGCACTTTGGGAGCCCAAGACAGGTGGATCATTTGAGGTCAGGAGTTCGACACCAGTCTAACCAGCATGGTGAAACCTGTCTCTACTAAAAATACAAAAAGTCGCTGGGCATGGTGGCAGGCACCTGTAATCCCAGCTACTCAGGAGGCTAAGGCAGGAGAATCACTTGAACCTGGAAGGCAGAGGTTGCAGTGAGCCGAAATTGTGCTACTGCACTCCAGCCTGGGCGATAGAGTGAGACTTTCAAAAACAAAAAGAAACAAATTAAGAGTCATCTTTCATTCTATAACCACAAGATTAAATGCCAACATTTTGCTATATATTGTCTAAGGTTTAAAATCTTTTTATCATACTGCTTTGTAATGTACTTTTATTATTTTTTTGAGACAGGGTCTTTCTCTGTCACCCAGTGTAATGTGCTTTAAAAAATTATTTAGAAGTTTATGTACAGTACATGAATACATTCAACTTGTGGATTATGAACATTTTTTTTCAGATTCAAATATATCCATTTATATCATTGTTGAAAGTGTGGCTTAAAAATGGCTAATCTGTATCCTTTGTTACTAGTTTGTAATGGCATAAGTATAGAAATTGAGAGTGTTTAGAAACTATTAGAGCAATTGGACATGGTCATTTTTTATTTGTAAAATCCAGTAATGAAAGTTACAGGCTGGGCACAGTGGCTTATGTCTATAACCCCAGCACTTTGGGAGGCCAAGGCAGGTGGACTCCATACCCAAGAGTTCGAGATCAGCCTGGGCAACATGGTGAAACCCTGTTTCTACAAAAAGCATGACAATTAACCAGGCATGGTGGTACATGCCTGTAGTCCCAGCTACTCGGGAAGCTGAGGTGGGAGGATCATCTGAGCCTGGGGAGGTCAAGGCTGCAGTGAGCCATGATTGTACCACTGCACTCCAATCTGGGTGAGAGAGCGGGACCCTGTCTCAATAAAAAGGTAAGAAAAAAAAAATTACAGGTTTATGTATTTTTGTTGTTTTGTTTTTTGGGATGGAGTTTCACTCTTGTTGCCAAGGCTGGAGTGCAATGGCATGATCTCAGCTCACCGCAACCTCCACCTCCCTGGTTCAAGCGATTCTCCTGCCTCAGCCTCCTGAATAGCTGGGATTACAGGCATGCACCACCACGTCTGTCTAATATTGTATTTTCAGTAGAGATGGGGTTTCTCTATGTTGGTCAGGCTGGTCTCGAGAACTCCCAACCTCAGGTGATCTGCCTGCCTTGGCCTCCTAAAGTGCTGGGATTACAGGCGTGAGCCACCATGCCCGGCGGGTTTATGTATTTTTTATTTCACTTTCATGGTAATTTATTTTTATTGGATTTTTATAAAAGTTGTGGTCCCTGATGGATTGGAATTTTAAGAAAAAAACTCACCCTTTACCACAGATAGTTTGAGATAAACTATATAATTTTTTTTTCTTCTTTTTGGAGACAGAGTCTTGCTCTGTTTTGTAGGTTGGAATGCAGTGGCATGATCTCAGCTCACTGCAGCCTCCACCTCCCAGGTTCAAGTGATCACTGTGCCTCAGCCTCTCAGTAGCTGGGATTACAGATGCCTGTTACCACGTCCAGCTAACTTTTTTTGGTATTTTTAGTAGAGACAGGGTCTTACCATGTTGGCCAGGCTGGTCTCGAGTTCCTGAACTCAAGTGATCCATCTGCCTGGGCCTCCCAAAGTGCTGGTTATAGGTGTGAGATACTGTTCCCAGATAAACCATATATATATATATATACATATATATATATATCTAATTTTTTTTTTTTTTTTTTGAAATGGAGTCTCACTCTGTCGCCCAGGCTGGATTGCATTGGCACAATCTTGTCTTACTGCAAGCTCCGCCTCCTGGGTTCACGCTATTCTCCTGCCTCAGCCTCTGGAGTAGCTGGGACTATAGGCGCCTGCCAACACGCTTGGCTAATTTTTTGTATTTTTAGTAGAGACGGGGTTTCACCGTGCTAGCCAGGATGGTCTTGATCTCCTGACCTCGTGATCCGCCTGCATTGGCCTCTCAAAGTGCTGGGATTACAGGCGGGAGCCACCGTGCCCGGCTATATAATTTTTAATAGCTACAAATAATTTAGTTATAACTTTGGTGGGCTGTAATTTATTTAACCAGTTCCTTTTGTGGAAAATTTGGGTTTCTTTCTCTTTTCTTTCTTTTTTTAGAGACGGTCTCACTCTGTCACCCGGGCCAGAGAGCAGTGGTGTGATCACACCTCACTGCAGCCTTGAACTCCTGGACTCAAGCAATCCTCCTCCTTTAGCCTCTAGAGTAGGTGGGACCACAGGTGCATGTCGCCACGCCTGGCCAAGTTTTTATTTTTTGTGGAGATGGTGTGTCACTATGTTGCCCAGCCTTTCTTTTCTCTTTTTAGAGACATGGTCTCACTCTGTGGCCCAAGCTGGAGTGCAGTGGCATGATCATAGCTCACTGCAGCCTTGAACTCCTGAGTTCAGGCGATCTTCCCATGTAGGTGAGATAGGTATGAGCCATCACGCCCAGCAGAAATTTGGGTTTCCAGTTAATTATCGTTGTGCATTTGTGTTAGTTATTTATACTCATTTGGGGAAGAATGTACAAGCCTTGAAGTTTCCTGTCTGTATTTTGTTCACCCCAGGTTTCAGCCATGCCACAGAGCTCCGGCAGTCATGGGCCCGCCATAGCAGCAGTTCATAGCAGCCATCATCACCCAACAGCGGTGCAGCCCCATGGAGGCCAGGTGGTCCAGAGTCATTCTCATCCAGCCCCACCAGTTGCACCAGTGCAGGGACAGCAGCAATTTCAGAGGCTGAAGGTGGTATTCAGCTCTTTTTCTTGGGTCAAAAAATTTATCTTTAGCAGGAAATACTGGTTGCAGCTTGTTGGTTTTGGTGGTACAACTTCTAACCTGAGACACTAGCTGTCGAATCACAAGTTTTACTGTTTTTGTTTTGTGAAATTTGCTTGTTTCCTATCTTGGCATCAGTGCCTGATCCAGAGAAGAATATACTCAAATGTTTGTGGACTGTATGAATGCATGTCACTCAAATGTTATCAGGATTGTGGGGCCATTTTAATACAAAATAAACCTTAAAATTCATTGGTTGCTTCCTTTTGAACTCTCTATTGAGCACATATATCATTGGCTACAGGTTTGTACAGTAAATTGGCCCAGTAATATGTCTTACAGTTCAATCTTTTTAAATTCTTAAAAATTTTTTTTTTTAGTTTTTAGTTTCAGAGATGGGGGTCTCACTATGTTGCCCGGGCTGGTCTCAAACTACTGTCCTCAAGTGATTCTCCCACCTTGGCCTTCGAAAGTGTTGGGATTACGGGTGCGAGCCACTATGCCCAGCTCATGCCTGTAATGTTCTTATTACCTTTATCTTTTTATTCCTGTTTATGAATAGTTGAATTGACTCACATCATCAAGTCCATTCTTAGTAAAACACATGCTCATTTTTGGGGGGAATCTTTATAAAGTTTAGGGAAAACTGTAACTGTGAATGAATTATCAGTGTTTTCATATTTTCTGCTGAGTATGTGTGGTAGGTTTTCTTTTTTTTTTTTTTTGAGACGGAGTCTCGCTCTGTCACCCAGGCTGGAGTGCAGTGGCGCAATCTCGGCTCACTGCAAGCTCCGCCTCCCGGGTTCACGCCATTCTCCTGCCTCAGCCTCTCCGAGTAGCTGGGACTACAGGCGCCCGCCACCACGCCCGGCTAATTTTTTGTATTTTTAGTAGAGACGGGGTTTCACCCTGGTCTCGATCTCCTGACCTCGTGATCCACTCGCCTCGGCCTCCCAAAGTGCTGGGATTACAAGTGTGATCCACCGCGCCCGGCCTTATGCTTTGAAATTCATGAGGCATCCCTGGAGAAGTGAAGCTTGTGTTGCCAGCTAACCTTGTATCTCTGACCACTTGAATGTTACTTTTCAAAATATGTGATTGTTGCAGCAAGTGTTCAGGTTTCAATTTTTCTAATTTTACATTTATATAAAATTAAGTTCAGGAAATAATAAATGGAGGAACTCTGAAGAGATGTTAAATCTTCATTTGGTTATAGCAACCTACTTATGTTGCTTGCAGGCAGGAATGAGAAATAAACCCTCTAAGGACACATCCATATGCACCAAATAGTTGTTTCTTCTGTTTTCCCTGATACTTACTTTAGTTTTTCTTGATCCCTGCCCTCGTCGGTGTGGATTCTTGGGAACTTGTTTAATATTGGCCTAAGAGTATTAAATGCTACAAAATATTATAAAGTACAGCAAAGCTATGTGATTTAGAGTAATTTTGTAAAATTTACTCTCTATATTGGCTTACGTAATATTGACTAACGCATAGCCTTTTAAAGGGAGTGCAGATTTTTTAGGCCTGAAGCTTCACTCTGGATTCTGTCTTTGGGAAAATGTGTATAAGGAATATTGATGTTTCCTTTAAAACATTTTCAGTCTCTTGTAGAGTGATGGCTGTGTACCAAAATGTATTATTGCTGCAGGCTTAGCACTTTACTAAGTCTTGAAAATATTTTTTTTTAACTTGGTTGTGTGTGATTTAATTCTGTATTAACACTATATATTCAGTAGTTATACTTTAATGTTGCAAAATAGCTTATAAACTTGCTTATTAAACTAACAAAAACATATGTATTTCTATAGCCTTTTTCAATCAACCCTATCCAAGCACAACACCAGTTTTTACCCACCTTCCTCACAGGACGCTTTGGTATAAGTATATGGATTATGTTTTGTTTGCTTTACGGAAACTGGCAAGGAAACAAGGAAGGGTTTTGGATTTGGGGTTATAGAGTGAGTCATGGATAGAGTTAGGATTTCTTGCTGTGTTCTTTTAGTCACAAGCTCTTGACTATATTCCTACATAAAATAACTTGTTGAATTTCCTTTCTAATGAGGAGAGGTAAAATGCTTCTTGTACCTCCATGTAACTCAGTATTCCCACATTGCCTGTCATTTTTGGATCAGTCTTAAATGCATTACAAGCATTTGAATCAACTTCAATAAATCATTTATATTCTACAATAATGTAGGCCAGGCATGGTGGCTTACACCTGTAATCCATGCACTTTGGGAGGCCAAGGTGGGTGGATCACCTGAGGTCAGGAGTTCAAGACCAGCCTGACCAATGTGATGAAACCATGCCTCTACTAAAAATACAAAATGAGCCAGGCGTGGTGGCGCATGCCTGTAATCCCAGCTACTCAGGAGGCTGAGGCAGGAGAATCGTTTGAACCCAGGAGGCAGAGATTGCAGTGAGCCGAGATCATACCACTGCACTCAAGTCTGGGCGACAAGAGTGAAACTCCGTCTCAGAAAAAACAAACAAAAGAAACGTTCAGTGAGAGTGCTTACACATTATTTCAAGCCTCAACATTGTCTGTTTTTTTTTTTGTCTTTGGTAGATTGGTGGTGACAAGAAGGGATTTGAACGATTTGAGGCATGTTTGGTGTTATTTAGTTATTGAATATCAGCAGCAGTGATATTTGGTACATATTTAGCAGGTTATCTTTACAGTTGCTTGTGTTTTTCTCTCCAGCAAGATTGTAGACTTCAGGAGATTCAGGGCCTTAATAGTACCCCTGCTGAAGTGAGCTAAGAAACTTTATCAGCAGAGTCTAAGAGTCTCCCCAAGTGCTTCCTTAAATCTGTAGCTTCTAAATAACTACATCCAAGTTTTTTTTTTTTTTTTTTTAAGTTGTGCTTCCTAGAACTGTATACATGCATTTATAGAGAGTTTATATAAGAGTTGGACTATGCTTTAGGTGATGAGAGAATTTCCTCACTATTTTTACATGTAGGTGTCTTATTTATTATATGAGTGTCATGCAGAGTTTTTAAAGCATAGGATTATTCTATAAGTTTTATTTTACTTTTTTTTTTTTTTTTTTGAGACAGAGTCTCACTCTGTTGCCCAGGCTGTAGTGCAGTGGCGCCATCTCAACTCACTGCACCCTCCCCCACCTGGGTTCAAGTGATTCTCATGCCTCAGTCTCCCAAATAGCTGGGATTGCAGGCATGCACCACCACGCCTAATTTTTGTATTTTTTTTTTTTACTAGGACAGGGTTTGCCATCTTAGCCAGGCTGCTCTCAAACTCCTGGCCTCAAGGGATCCACCCTCCTTGGCCTCCCAGAATACTAGGATTATAGGCATGAGCCACCGCACCCGGCCTATAACTAATTTTTAAAGAGTGGTTTGCTGTGACTTCAGTACCTTTTTGTTTCAGACATACACATATCACACATAATTGCTTTCTTTTGGGTTTCTGTACTTTTTCCCTCTCTGCAGTAGTTACCTTATACCATACCATGTCTTATTGATAACTGTTCTTTTGTTGTGTAATGATCCATGCTATTCTTAAATATCTTCCAAAGTCTTGGTTTCTTTTGCAAACTTAATACATTTTGTGTTCACTTAAGTTGGTCATTAATGAAACATTTTAGTATGGAAAGTTCAGAATATGAATTAAAGTAGTCCATTGAATTTCAGCAGAAATTGTCATGATATTTGTATAGAAAAACTAACCATCAAACAAGTGGGTATTGACCAAGTATACAATCTGATTTCTAGCAACACTGAAACACTGATTAACCACAGCCATAATGTAAGTCTGAAGAACTCTTAAAGAGCCATTTGTCTCGGGGCCGGGCGCGGCTCACGCCTGTAATCCTAGCACTTTAAGAGGCTGAGGCGGGCAGATCATGAGGTCAGGAGATCAAGACCATCCTGGCTAACACGGTGAAACCCCGTCTCTACTAAAAATACAAAAAAAATTAGCCGGGCATGGCGGCGGGCGCCTGTAGTCCCAGCTACTTGGGAGGCTGAGGCAGGAGAATGGCGTGAACCCGGGAGGCAGAGCTTGCAGTGAGCTGAGATCGCGCCACTGCATTCCAGCCTGGGCGATAGAGCGAGACTCCATCTAAAAAAAAAAAACAGCCATTTGTCTCAATCCATTAGTGCTGCTATAACAAAATACCTGAGACTGTATAAATAATAGAAGTTTATTTCTCACAGTTCTGGAGAAGTTCTGGGGGCTAGGAAGTCTAAAATCAAGGTGCTGGCCGGGTGCGGTGGCTCACGCCTATAATCCCAGCACTTTGGGAGGCTGAGGCGGGCAGATCATTTGAGGTCAGGAGTTCAAGACCAGCCTGGCCAACATGGTAAAACTACTGAAGATACAAAAAAATGAGCCAGGCATGGTGGCATGCACCTGTAATCCCAGCTACTCTGGATGCTGAGGCACAAGAATCGCTTGAACTCAGGAGGCAGAAGTTGCAGTGAGCCGAATTTGTGCCACTGCACTCCAGCCTGGGTGACAGAGTGAGACCATGTCTCAAAATAAATAGGCCACGCTGAGTGGCTTACGCCTGTACTCCCAGCACGTTGGGAGGCCGAGATGGGTGGATCATGAGGTCAGGAGATAGAGACCAGCCTGCCCAACATGGTGAAACCCCATCTCTACTAATAATACAAAAATTAGCCAGGCGTGGTGGCAGGCGCCTATAATCCCAGCTACTGGAGAGGCTGAGGCAGGAGAATCGCTTGAACCCGGGAGGCGGAGGTTGCATTGAGCTGAGATTGCGCCTTTGGACTCCAGCCTGGGAGACAAGAGCAAGACTTCATCTCAAAAATAATAATAATAATAAAATAAAATAAATAATAAAATAAAATCAAGGTGCCAGTTGGTTTGGTGTCTGGTGAGGGCCTGAACTCTGTTTTTCGAGATGGTCCCTGAGTGTGTGTCCTCACACTGGAAGGGAGAAGGGCCGAAGGGACTAACACTGGTTCACTCCAGCCCTTTTATAAGGTCTCTAATCCCATTCATGAGGGCTGTACAATCACTTTCTGAAGGCCTCACTTCTTAATATCATCATATCGGTGATTAAGTTTCGATGTAAGAATTTTGCGGGACACATTTCAGACCACAGCACCAGTTAGATTGACTTGAACGTAAATGTTCCATTTTGCAACAAATCAAAAGACTTATCTACGCCTGGCCAGGTGTGGTGGGCTCACACCTGTAATCCCAGCACATTGGGAGGCTGAGGCGGGCGGATCAGTTGAGGTCAGGAGTTCAAGACCAGCCTGGCCAACATAGTGAAATCTCATCTCTACTAAAAATACAAAAAAATTGGTTGGATGTAGTGACATGCGCCTGGAATCCCAGCTACTCAGGAGGCTGAGACAGGAGATATCACTTGAACCCAGGAGGCAGAAGTTGCAGTGACCCGAGATTGCACCATTATACTCCAGTCTGGGAGACAAAACGAGACTCCCATCTCAAAAAAGAAAAAGACTGGCTTAAATCACATCAAATGTTTCTTTCTGAAATTTCTTAAACCTGATATTTTGTATAATTTTAAATATTTAGGCTTCAATTAAACCACCAAAATAAAACTTAACATATCTCAGAGTAAATAGGAAACACCTAGTGGGGATTTCTTTTGGGTATCTCTGTCCTAAATCAGACTCATAGCTTAGCCTTTCCAACCTGTTCTTCTTTGTAATAGGTCACTTTTTTTTCTCCCCAAGCCAAACTGTATCCAGCTTTAAAGATACTTTCCATAAACAGTCATGGTATTTCAGGCAGAACATGGACAATCCTTAACAATGAGCTACCAAAAAAAACAAAAAGCCACTATAAAACCCAGTGAAGTCTCATGTGATGCTCTGAACAGGGAAAGTTTAGAGTGAAGGTTGACACTTCACATTTAGCATGTTGTTTAACAACTTTTCACAAGCCGACCCTGATTTTCAGGAAGTGAAATGAAAATGGCAGGACTTATCTGAAGATCCACAGTCTAGAAAAGGAACCACTGCTGTCTCTTTTGAGGGCTGCCATTTTAGTGGCATCACTGGAAAGTTTGACTGCCTGACACACTGGTAACCAATTATTGGGGGTTAGGTCCCAACAGGTATCTGGGTAAAAGGGAGTTAGGTCTGTGAAGGTGGGAAGGGAGAACAGGATGTAAAAATGAATTTGTTTTTCCGTCCCACAAGGTGTTTGTGCCAAGGTGGCCATGTGTGTCAAAAGTCAGGGAATCTAGGCTGGGTGTGTGGTTCACGCCTGTAATCCCAGGACTTTGGGAGGCTGAGGCTGGCCAATCACTTGTGGTCAGGAGTTCGAGACCAGCCTGGCTAATGTGGTGAAATCCCGTCTGTACTAAAAATACAAAAATTAGCCGGGCATGGTGGCGGGTGCCTGTAACCCCACCTACTTAGGAGGCCAAGGCAAGAGAATCACTTGAACCCGGGAGGCAGAGGTTACAGTGAGCCAAGATCACACCACTGCACTCCAGCCTGGGCAACAATAGCAAAACTCTGTCTCTAAATAAATAAGTAAATAAAGTCAGGGAATTTCTTCTGTAAGTCAAGAGGAAGTCTCTCAAAACTAGAAGGGAAAGGTGTTTTCCCCACGTCAGTCCAGCTTCAAAGACATTCTATTAGTGACCTGTGATCCTTCCCACCAAAACAACAATGAAGTGTTCTGTGTGCTATAACAACACTGCTTTAGAAAAAGCAAAACAAAATTCTGCATTTTTATAAAGCTTGATTTCAGCAATGGTATTTCAAAATTTACAAACTTCGTAACTTTATAGTTCAAACTTTACAGTTACCAGAAGTACACAGTTACCAAAAATGCACACTTTTCACTTGGCATCTCCAGCACCTTCAGCTTTCTGTGCCTGGTCTGTTTTGGCATCTCCATTTCCTGCAAGGTTATTCCCCTCTCTGCCAGTGTCAGCATTTTCCTTTTTCCCTTTGGGTACCTCCTCTCTCTCCTTTGCGGGGGACTTTTTTTTTTTTTTTTCTGAGACCGAGTTTCACTCTTGCTGCCCAGGCTGGTGTGCAATGGCATGATCTCGACTCACCGCAACCACCGCCTCCTGGGTTCAAGTGATTCCCCTGCGTCAGCCTCCCGAGTAGCTGGCATTACAGACATGCACCACCACGCCTGGCTAATTTTTGTGTTTTTAGTAGAGATGGGTTTCTCCATGTTGGTCAGGCTGGTGTCGAACTCCTGGCCTCAGATGATCCTCCCGCCTCTGCCTCCGAAGGTGCTGGAATTACAGATGTCAGCCACCGCGCCTGGCCTGCAGCCTTTTTAGGGTTGGGCTCTGGCTTTGGAGGAGTAGGTTTAGCATACAACCTCGCAGATCTTCTCTGGGTTGTTCTTCACCTTGGCTCTATCTCCTTTAGCATCCCCTTCAGGCTTTCTCTTGGGTGTGGTGGTGATGTGGAAGGATGTAAGCGCTGGGTGCGGGATGCAGTGGCATGTGGGCTTTGATCAGTCTGAGAGTCACTCTTGCCTCTTCTTCCTCACAGTGCTCTGTGGCAGATCACTTTTGAATGCTGGCTCTCCCTTAGCTCCTCTATTCAGTCAGTTCCCCAATCCTGTCACTTCTACGACCCAAAAAGCTTTTTTATCCGTGCAGTTCTCTCTGTTGTTCTGGGCCAGTACTATAATTCAAGCCACTGTTTTCACATGAGTTGTCCAGTTATTCCTGTAGCATACCTCGTCTTCCTTTCAGAATCTAGATCCTACTTTTTTTTCTATCTCATCTTGTTACTTTTCCTTCCAGTGCTCGTCTTCACTACAGATCCTCCAGCCAAACTAAACTGTTTTCAGATTTCTAAATATCCCATATCGTATCCTGTCTAGGATTTTACCCATGCTGCTGCCTTTGATTTTGTTCACTGGTCTTCACTTTTGCTAGCTTATACTCATCTTAGGTCTTAGTTTATACATTACCTCCTAGGGGAGCCTCACTTTTTTTGGTGGGGAAGACGTGTCCTTCCCATGTCATCTCCAGGCATTGAGTGATTACCGGGTTACCCACTGTGTTATGATTCCTGACTACATACAAACAAATGTCTATAGACGAGGGGCTACAAATTATTTGTCATTGAATCCTTGGTACTCACATTGGCTCTGGCATGTTGCAGTTTAGTAGATACTTGTGAAATGAATTAATAAATGACGTATCATTGTAATTATTCTTCACTGATCATTCTGTTCAAAATTTTCCAAGGCAAGGCTACAGATTTTATGAGTTGATTATTATTTTAAGCTTGAGTTTATTATTGGTATCCATACTAACTTTTAAGTATATATTTAATATATTTTTATTTCATTTACTGCATTAAGCATACTTAGGCATAAATAATTTGTTTTTTTTTTTTTTTTTGTAATTGTGAGCTTACTTTCTTTTTATAACCTTGATATTTATCCCTGCCTCAGGTGGAGGATGCGCTATCTTATCTTGACCAGGTGAAGCTGCAATTTGGTAGTCAGCCTCAGGTCTACAATGATTTCCTTGACATCATGAAGGAATTTAAATCTCAGAGGTAAAAGATGTGTGATTGTACTCAAGCTTTGTATCTGGCATATTGATTTTGGAAGGAAGAGGATATAGTTTATTTACTGGAAGATAAAGGATGCTCCTTTTTATGGCTGAATTTTCAAAATCATGCCTTTATTTTATGCATTCCTTTATTGATGGAAATTATGGCCACTAGACTTTTTTATCCCTACTGGTAAATTTTTCTTAACTAAATTTTTTCCAGCGCTTTGTCTCAATCAGGGAAGTAGCACTGGTAGTGATTTAGGCTACTTGGTTTCTGAATTGGTTTAGATACCCTTATATTCTGGCATGGTTCACTGTTGTAAGAGTGTAACTCATCTGAACAATGTAGATGTGTGCTGAAATGATGTCTACTGGTATGTCAAAGGGTGAATCTTGTTTGGGATATGTAGCTTTATATATATCGTCTGAGTATCTGCTTGGTAGGATTATTACAATGAACATATATTCTGTTAAAGATTTTGACCATTACAAAAATTAGCTGGGCATGGTGGCGGGTGCCTGTAATCCCAGCTACTTGGGAGGCTGAGGCAGGAGAATTGCTTGAACCCAGGAGGCAGAGGCTGCAGTGTGCCGAGATTGTGCTACTGCACTCCAGCCTGGGTGACAGAATGAGACTGTGTCTCAAAATAAAAAAAATTGTGGCCAAGTATCTTTGAGTCTAAAACTAAATGGCTTTAGACAGAGTTCGTGTGTTAATTTCAAAATGTGTAGATTATCTGTTTCCTGTTTAGAGAAAACCTAGTAGAAAGTGAAATTTTGGCTGAGTGAGGTGGCTCATGCCTGTAATTCCAGCACTTTGGGAGGCCAAGGTGGGCGGATCACCTGAGGTCAGGAGTTTGAGACCAGCCTGGCCAACATGGTGAAACCCCACCTCTCCTAAAAATACAAAAATTAGCCGGGTGTGGTGGTGCATACCTGTAATCCCAGCTACTTGGGAGGCTGAGGCAGGAGAATCACTTGAACTCGGGAGGTGGAGGTTGTAGTGAGCCAAGATCCCAAGATTGCACCACTGCACTCCAGCCTGGGCAACAGAGTGAGACTCCGTCTCAAAAGAAAAAAAAACATGAAATTTTTTAACAGGGTGTTTGTCAAGCTTACAGTTTATCACTTTTCTTTTTGTTTTTTATCAGCATCGACACCCCAGGAGTGATTAGTCGTGTGTCCCAGCTATTCAAAGGCCACCCTGATCTGATAATGGGATTCAACACCTTCTTGCCCCCTGGCTACAAAATTGAGGTGCAAACCAATGACATGGTGAATGTGACAACTCCTGGCCAGGTTCATCAGATTCCCACCCATGGCATCCAGCCACAGCCTCAACCACCACCCCAACATCCTTCCCAGCCTTCAGCCCAGTCAGCCCCAGCTCCTGCCCAGCCAGCTCCTCAGCCCCCAGCTGCCAAAGTCAGCAAGGTGAGCACTTGGAAAATATTGCATCAATATGAATGCATCCCTAGAGAGCACCTTCCTTTGATGTTTCCCCTTTATATAAGACTTAGATTACTGAGCAACAAAGTTACAAAGATTTCGTCATAGAAAAATACAGTATGAAAACTTCACTATGACATGGTTCACATTTACACACCACTTACTTAGATATCTATTTAAATCAACACAGCAACAACTTTCAAGGTCTTTCTTTTTACAGTTTCTGCTTATAAAACCATGAACATCCCAACAGGTGGTGACTTTGTGTAGTAGTAGTTGACAGCACAGATAGAAACCATCATCTTATCATGATCAAATTATGCTGCTGCCCACATGGTTATTTCATGAAAGTTATTTCACTTACTAGAGTATATCAAGCTAAGTAGAAGATCTAATGAACAGTGATAGTGATGATGATGAAGATGGGATGTTCTTGGTCTAGAACCACACTGTCTGACACAGTAGCCACTAGCCACATAGGACTATTTAAATTAAATTCAGTTTTTCATTTGTACTAGCTTTCAAGTGCTCAGTAACCACATGTGGCTAGTGGCTATGTATAAGACCGTGCAAGTAAAGGACATTTCCATCATCTCAGTTCTACAGGACGGAGTTGGCATAGAAGACTTTTTTATGTGGAGCTACTGCAACAATTGTTGTCTTTGTGTTGACATCAAAAGGCTATGTAGAATGAGATTTTTTCTGTGTGTACTTGTTGAGCTACTAAGCTAAAACATTGCATGTGAAAAATTCTTCCCTGTAATTGGAGATGGCTCCAGTTTTAAGGTTTTATTTAGAAAATGTGAGACTGAAATATTTGTATCAGCATGTTTGAACCGCCTGCAACTCCCACTGCTGCCCAGTATGATTTGTGTTGGACTAAAATGGCCTGGCCTGAGTGAGTAAATAAAGGATATATGTTGACACCTTGTTTCTCTTTAGTTTGAACTTTCCTTGGATCAACTCATCTATGCATCTGAAAAGAATAAAGATTTCTTTTCTTTTTAGCCCTCCCAACTACAAGCACATACTCCGGCCAGTCAGCAGACTCCCCCACTTCCGCCGTATGCATCCCCACGTTCTCCACCGGTCCAGCCTCACACACCAGTGACAATCTCGTTGGGAACGGCCCCATCCTTGCAGAACAATCAACCTGTGGAGTTTAATCATGCCATCAACTATGTTAATAAGATCAAGAACAGATTCCAGGGCCAACCAGACATCTACAAAGCATTCCTGGAGATTTTGCACACATATCAGGTAAGAAGAGTGCCCATTCAGCCTGTCTTAACCAGGCCACCCTCTTAGGGCATCTAGTCCAGTAACAAGTAACCATTATTGTGTCCATTAATTCATACTGGAAATTAACCAGTTAGAAACTATCATACATGTTTATTAAGCCAGTTTGTTTGTTTGTTTGTTTGTTTTTTGAGACAGAGTCTTGCACTGTCACCCAGGCTGGAGCATAGTGGCGCGATCTCGGCTCACTGCAACCTCCACCTCTCGGGTTCAAGGGATATTCCTGCCTTAGCCTCCCTAGTAGCTGGGATTACAGGTGCCTGCCACCACGCCCAGCTAATTTTTTGTATTGTTAGTAGAAACGAGATTTCACTATGTTGGCTGGGCTGGTCTCGAACTCCTCACCTTGTGATCCACCCACCTCAGCCTCCCAAAGTGCTGGGATTGCAGGCGTGAGTTTTATTTGCCTGACTTGATTGCCCTGCAACATTCAGTCAGGATTTTTTTTTTTTTTTTTTTTTTTTGAGACAGAGTTTTGCTCTTTTTGCCCATGCTGGAGTGCAGTGGCGCAGTGTCGGCTCACTGCAGCCTCCACCTCCCGGGTTCAGGTGATTTCTTGTATTTTTAGTAGAGACGGGGTTTCAACATGTTGGCCAGGCTGGTCTCAAATTCCTGACCTCAGGTGATCCGCCCGCCGTGACCTCCCAAAGTGCTGGGATTGCAGGCATGAGCCACCACACCTGGCCTCAGCCAGGATTGTTAGTCACTGTCCCATGAAATGAGGCTCTGTTTTATCTGGGACAGTTAGATGGTGATTTATATAGTCTAGTTAATCTACAGTAGAAGGAGGAGAAATTTCTAAGGTTTTGTCAGTTGGTAGTGGTCCCCTGGGCATTAATATTTATTGCCCTAGGCCGGGCATGGTGTCTCACGCCTGTAATCCCAGCACTTGGGGAGGCCGAGACGAGTGTACTCCAGCCTGAGCAACAAGAGTGAAACTCCGTCTCAAAAATACTTACTACCATAGTTTTGAAAGGAATTGTCATCCACCATCTTCCACTTTTTTTTTTTCTCAACTTGAAAGTCTATGGTCAGAACGGGTGCTAAGAACAAAGACTTTCTTCTTACATGCAGCCTAAATAGATAACAGTGATTCCACAAAGTGTGCAAAGATGAGTGACTCGAAACAGTAGCCCAAATGATCTCTTTTCATTTGCAATTCCTCAGAAAGAGCAGAGAAATGCCAAGGAAGCTGGAGGAAACTACACTCCAGCATTGACGGAGCAGGAGGTGTATGCCCAGGTTGCTCGTCTCTTTAAAAACCAGGAAGATTTGTTGTCAGAGTTTGGACAATTCCTACCAGATGCCAACAGCTCCGTGGTATGTTATTTTTTTTTATATAAGAATTAACTATTTACTATTATTATCTTAGATAAGTTGGAAAACTGCTCAGAAGGGGGCTTTTCCTAGATGATATTTGTTTGCTTTGATAAAAGCGTTAATCTCATTCATGTGTCTTAATCAGCTTTTAAGCAAAACAACTGCTGAGAAGGTTGATTCTGTGAGAAATGATCATGGAGGCACTGTCAAGAAGCCCCAACTGAACAACAAGCCGCAGAGGCCCAGCCAGAATGGCTGCCAGATCCGCAGACATCCTACAGGAACCACCCCTCCAGTTAAGGTGAGAATGGGCAGCAGCTGCTCATTTTGACACTCACAAGCATTACTAATGGAGAGGTACTCTAGAGGTGGTCATGTGTTTTGTTTTGTTTTGTTTTTTTGAGACCAAGTCTCGCTGTGTTGCCCAAGCTGGAGTGCAGTGGCGTGATCTCGGCTCACTGCAACCTCCACCTCCCGTGTTCAAGCGATTCTCCTGTCTCGCCCTCCCGAGTAGCTGGGACTACAGGCGCATGCCACCACACTGGGCTGATTTTTGTTGTATTTTTTTTATTTTTAGTAGAGACGGGGTTTCACCGTGTTAGCCAGGATGGTCTCGATCTCCTGACCTCGTGATCTGCCCGCCTCGGCCTCCCAAAGTGCTGGGATTACAGGCGTGAGCCACCACGCCCAGCAGTCATGTGTTCTTAAGTGTGTTAACGGTTGGGTCCGAGATATTTGGAGCAAATTAGTATTGTGTCACAGAAACTCAGTACGAAGTTTATCTGGCTTTGCAAAGGAGTGTTAGAATAACATTGATTGCTTGGATTACTGTACTTTTTTGAGTTCTTTATTATCTCTCTCCTTCGCAATGAGCTGTCATTTCTTTAATGTTTTGGTTGCTACTAAGAATTTCCAATACTTAAAATTTTTTTCCCTTCTTTTTTTTTGAGATGGAGTCTTGCTCTGTCGCCCAGGCTGGAGTGCAGTGGTGTGATCTCAGCTCACTACAACCTCTGCCTCCTGGGTTCAAGCAATTATCCTGCCTCAGCCTCCTGAGTAACTGGGACTACAGGCGTGTGCCACCATGCCCACCTAATTTTTGCATTTTTAGTAGAGATGGGGTTTCTCCATGTTGGCCAGGCTGGTCTTGAACTCCTGACCTCAGGTGATCCACCCGCCTCGGTCTCCCAAAGTGCTGGAATTACAGGCATGAGCCACCGCACCTGGCCCCTTCTTTGATGCTTTAAATCTGCCTTGTGTTAAAGAACATTCTTGAGGTTGAGAATTATTTCAGAAATAAGTGGTCTCTGAGGTCCTCTTGTGAGTAGAGTGCGTGTGTTTTTTGAGATCTCCTTGGTCTAGAACCCTGTCCTGCTCATAGTTCTTTGTTGGGTTACCAGATCTTATCTGTATCATCTTAATGTCCAAGGCAGGACCTTTGCGCTGTAACAGAGGGAAGTCTTAAACTCCTATTAGTAATCCATTACATTATTTTTTTTGTTATAGTTAACACCGATGGTCTGCCTGCAGAAAGCTCAGCTTGCTCCCTTCTTTGATGTAACACAGCTATGATAGGGAGAGGGCTAGTTGTATGTATTGAATGTTGAATTCTTCAGTGAATTTCAAAGCAGTATGTAATATAGAAGAGATAGATACGTCTGCAGAATTAAATAATGACAAAAGTTTGTGGAATTTCTAATAGTAAGAGGTGGCTGATGAATAGTAAGTGACTGACTACAAGGTCTGACGTACTAGGTGTTACTGACACTTTTGAAGTAATCTTTTCATTAGTGTTTGTCATGGTTTCTTCTTTTGAAATCAAGTTGAACATAATAATGGTTTCTATTTCTTCATTTCAGTAAAGAGAATTAGTTATATGGGTAGCAAGAATCAGCTCAGTAGATACACTCCATGCTTGGATTTACGTCCTCCCACTCTTGATTACCTACAGGTGGAAAGAATATAGTGGGGGCTTAAAATTCTCCGCCTACTTTCTCCATAGGCAGTGTAAGCAGAGGCTGCAGCTCTTAAGAAAGTATACTCTGAGATAGCCAAGGTAAATGTGCTACTTCTCACAAAGTTTGTGCATTTCTTCGTAGAGAGTAAGTGGTGGATTTTGAAAGTAACTTCTTGCCTGACAGGATTATATCATGGCCTGTTGGTTCCCTTTAGAAGAACAATATTAAATTAGTCCTAGTGGATATTGCTGGCGTGCTTTTTTTTGTTTTGTTTTGTTTTTGTTTTTGTTTTTGTTTTTGAGATGGAGTCTCACTCTGTTGCCCAGGCTGGAGTGCAGTGGCGTGATCTCAGCTCACTGCAACCTCCACCTCCTGGGTTCAAGCGATTCTTCTGTCTCAGCCTCCTGAGTAGCTGGGACCACAGGTGCACACCACCACGCCCAGCTAATTTTTTTGTATTTTTAGTAGAGACGGGGTTTCACCATGTTGGCCAGGATGGGCTCAATCTCTTGACCTCATGATCTGCCCACCTTGGCCTCCCGAAGTGCTGGGATTACAGGCGTGAGCCACCGTGCCCAGCAAATTATGCTTTTTAAGTAAATTTTTAATTGAAATATTATTCAGGGTTGAAGATTGATTTCTGTCAATTTCAGGCCACGTGCACCAGCTCTTTTTACAAACAGCCTTTTCTCCCTCAACTGGTAGGAGAACAAAACAGTGGCATTAGATGCTAAATGAAGTTACTTTGGGCCCCTAGAAAAAGTAAGGATATTCTAAAAGTTTGTCACAGTAATGTCATGATCATTTCTGTAGAAAACATTTTGGGGGTAGAATGATCTTTGAACCTCTGTTGTAGAAAGAAACTTAATAGGCATACTGAAATAGAAAATATGAGTAGAAATCTTAAAGGGTATGGAGTGAGTGGGTTAGAGTTCTCTCATTTGTTTCAAATTATTAATCAGCAGTGGTTTCAGTGATGAAACCATTGAATACAGACAAAAATAAAATTCAGAGAAAACCGCTCTTTGAATCTCACGTGTTTGTATCTTTCTTTTGCAGAAGAAACCCAAACTGCTCAATCTGAAGGATTCTTCTATGGCAGATGCCAGCAAACATGGTGGTGGAACAGAATCGTTATTTTTTGATAAGGTGAGTAATGGATGAGTTAGATTTGATAGTGCCTGTTAATGCCAAAAGAAAATCATCTTATCCCCCCAGAAGGTTTTGTTTTAAAGGTGTCAGGCTAATTAGGACTTTCTGTTTTTTAACGTAGTTTCCCAGTTGTGAGTCCTTTGAGTCTGCTAGTACTATTAGCATAGCTAGAAAAATGGTAGCATTGTTTGCTTTGGTTTTATGAAGCAGTTTGGGGCAGAAGACAGATTTTTAGAAGATGTATTATGTTTCTCTTGAAAGATACTTGGAGCTCCCATTGTAGATATCCAGGTCTGTGTGGCAGGTAGTACCAGTGCCTGTACCAATTTTTGAGGATTTAAGATGACTTGTAATCTTATTGCTGTGATAGTTATTTGTAGTACACACATACATAGCATTCAGGGGAGTTCTGATTTACTTGCATGTTTTCAAAGCTACCCAGCTGATTCTAATGAGCAACCAGAGTTGAGATTTTTGGCATAAATGATGTTGTGTGGTGCCTTAGTTTGGCCACATAAACTTAAGTGTGATTTGCTCCTCAGAGTCAACTTGATGATTAGCAGGAAACTTTCATCAGGGTAGCTGGCACCTGTTGGGCTTCTCACTGGTGGGAATCAACCTGGATTGATCTCTGGTGATTGACTCTATTTTGTACCTCTTAGGTTTTGCAGAAGGGCAGATGATTTAACATCTCCATGATTGGTATCTCCTGATCTCTTTCTGTCTACTGTGCCTATGTGAGCTTTTTGCAGGAGAGTCCTGCAAGAGTGTTGAGTCCTTATCTCTGATGTGAACCATTACCAAAGTCTGCTTGGGCGGTTGGTGCTTTTAGACAAGTGTAGAAGTCTAGATCACAACCAATAAATGTCAAGAAAAGGGTAGGGAAGGGGAGCAATGGTAAATTAAGTAAGAATTAAGAAATATATAAGCCAAATGTGACACGCAGACTTTGGATTCTGAATTTAAAAGCCAATTTATTTTTATTTTTATTTTTGAGACAGAGCCTCGCTCTGTTGCCCAGCTTGGAGTGCAGTGGCGCAATCTTGGCTCACTGCAACCTCCGCCTGCCTGGGTCAAGCGATTCTCCAGCCTCAGCCTCCCAAACAGCTGGGACTACAGGCGTCTGCCACCGTGCCCAGCTAATTTTTTTATTTTTAGTAGAGACAGGGTTTCACCATGTTGGCCAGGCTGGTCTCCTGGCTTCAAGTGATCCACCTCAGCCTCCGAAAATGCTGGGATTACAGGTGTGAGCCACCACACCTGGCCAATAGCCAATTTTTAAGACATTAATTAGACAATTGAACTTAGCACAGACTCAATATTAGATGCTATTAAGGAATCTTTTTTACATTTTTGGGTTTTTGTTTTTAGACAGAGTCTCACTCTTGTTGTCCAGGCTGGAGTGAAGTGGTGTGATCTTGGCTCACTGCAGCCTCCACCTCCTGGGTTCAAGCGATTCTCCTGCCTCAGCCTCCCGAGTAGCTAGGATTACAGGCCCCGCCACAACACCTGGCTAATGTTTATATTTTTAGTAGAGATGAGGTTTCACTATGTTGGCCAGGCTGGTCTTGAACTCCTGACCTCTGGTGATCTGCCCTCCTTCGCCTCCCAAAGTGCCGGGATTACAGGTGTGAGCCACCACACCTGGCCTTTTTTATTTAAGACATGGGCTCAAGTGATCCTTCTCACCCTCCTGAGTACCTGGGACTTACAGGTACACACCACCACACTCAGCTAATGTTTAAAATTTTTTTGGAGAGAGAGGGTCTCAATGTTTTGCCCTGGCTGGTCTCAGACTGCTGGGCTCAGGCAATCCTCCTCCTTCAGCCTCAGCATCCGCCTTCCAAAGTGTTGAGATTACAGGTGTGAGCGACCATGCCTTGCCTTAAGGAGTCTTCTGAAAATAAGTTAATTTCTAAGAGTAATGGGGTTTTTTTTGTTTTTGTTTTTTTGTTTTTTTTTTTTAATTTTTTTTCTGAGACAGTCTCACTCCATTGCTGAGGCTGGAGTACAATGGCACGATCTTGGCTCACTGCAGCCTCCACCTCCCGGGTTCACACAATCCTCCTGCCTCAGCCTCCCAAGTAGCTGGGATTACAGGTGCCCACCACCACACCCAGCTGATTTTTGTATGTTTAGTAGAGACAGGGTTTCACTATGTTGGCCAGGCTGTCTCGAACTCCTGACCTCAAGTGATCCGCCTGCCTTGGCCTCCCAAAGTGTTGGGATTACAGGCACAAGCCACTGCACCCAGTCGTGTAATGGCATTTTCTTAGTACTTTTTCTTAAACATATATACTATATCTAGATGAAATGTCTGGAATTTGCTTTAAAATGCAGTGGTAGGAGAAATGAGTATAGATGAAACAAAATTTACTATAGATGATTGAGGTTGGGGTGAGTACATAGGTTCGTTATACTTCTTTCTACTTTTGTGTATGTTTAAAAGCTAATAAATAAAGGTAAATAGGGTATACAGTATAAAAGGTACAGTGTTCTTTTATCTTTAGCTTTAAAAGTCTAGATTGTATATAGTGTCTACTGATGAATAGTTAAGCATATGGAAGTCTGGAGCAGGGGTTGCTGATAAGCCACTTGGTTTGGTGGCAGTCTGTGGTCTTCACCAAAGGATCACAGTACTAAATACTTACCTTGGAACTGAAATTCCAGATTGGTAATCTAGCTAGACTAGTTTTACTTTGTCTATGCCATTGATCATTTTTTAGTTTTTGGTATTAAGATACTCAATATTGTAAATATAGGAAGAAAAAAGACCAGATCAGAGGACAGAAGTATCTTAAGAGAGCATTATTCCAGCTTACCAGAGTTTAAAACAGTCTTGGCAAAGATTCTTGCTGTAAACATGTTAAGAGAGGCAACAGGCCGGGCGCAGTGGCTCATGCCTGTAATCCCAGCACTTTGGGAGGCCGAGGTGGGTGGATCACCTGAAGTCAGGAGTTCAAGACCAGCCTGGCCAACATGGTGAAACCCCGTCTCTGCTAAAAATACAAAAAAAAAAATTAGTTGGGCATTGTGGCAGGTGCCTGTAATCCCAGCTACTCGGGAGGCTGAGGCAGGAGAATCGCTTGAACCCGGGAGGCAGAGGTTGCAGTGAGCTGAGATCGCGCCATTGCACTCCAGCCTGGGCAACAATAGTGAAACTCCTTCTCAAAAAAAAGAGGCAAGAAAAGCCTGAGTAACTCTGATATGGTCTGGAGAATCAAGCATATGAGAAGGTATACTCCGAGATCTCAGTTTTTAAATTGTTATTATGGTAATTTTTTTTTTTTGAGACGGAGTTTCGCTCTTATTGCCCAGGCTGGAGTACAGTGGCGTGATGTTGGCTCACTGCAACCTCTGCGTCCTGGGTTCAAGCGATTCTCCTGCCTCAGCCTCCTGAGTCGCTGGGACTACAGGCTCCCGCCACCATGCCTAGCTAATTTTTTGTATTTTTTTTTTTTAGTAGAATGGGGTTTCATTATGTTGGCCAGGCTGGTCTCAAACTCCCGACCTCAGGTGATCCACCCACCTCGGCCTCCCAAAGTGCTGGGATTACAGGCGTGAGCCACCACGCCCAGCTGGAAAATTTTGAACATACATAAAGAGACTAGTAAAATGATTCCTCACGTACCTACCATCCAGCTTTAGCGGTTCCCAATCCTAGCCGGTGTACTTGTTTCATATATATTCCCACCCATCCCAGTTTATTTGGAGACAAATTGCAGGTACATTATTTCATCCATACGTATTTTAGTAAGTTTCTTTTAAAAATGACTCCTTTTTGTGGCCGGGTACAGTGGCTCACGCCTGTAATCCCAGCACTTTGGGAGGCCAAGGCGAGTGGATCACTTGTGATCAGGAGTTTGAGACTAGCCTGGCCAATATGGTGAAACCTCGTCTCTACTAAAAATACAAAAATTAGCTGGGCGTAGTAGCACGTGCCTGTAATCCCAGCTACTTGGGAGGGTGAGGCAGGAGAATTGCTTGAACCCAGGAGGCAGAGGTTGCAGTGAGCTGAGATCGCACCACTGCACTTCAACCTGGGCAACAGTGCTGGACTGTGTTTAAAAAACAAAACAAAACAAAACAAAAACTCCTTATTGCAAGCATAATCATTATCACATCTAAAAAGACTGACATTGATTCCTTAGTGTCATCAAATATCAGTTTAAATTTCCCCATTTTTATTTTATTTTTTTACTTATGAGACAGAGTCTTGCTGTGTCACCCAGGCTGGAGTACAGTGGCATTATCCCAGCTCACTGCAACCTCTGCCTCCCGGGTTCAAGTGATTCTTATGTTTCACTCAGCCACCCAAGTAGCTGGAATTACAGGCATTTGCCACCATGCCTGGCTAATTTTTGTATTTTTAGTAGAGACGGGGTTTCAGCATGTTGGCCAGTCTGGTCTCGAAGTCCTGGACTCCAGTGATCCACCCACCTTGGCCTCCCAAAGCGCTGGGATTATAGGTATGAGCCACCATGCCCAGCCACAAATTTCCCCAATTTTTAAAAACTAATGGCAGGACAGCCAGGGCAATATATGACCTCGTCTCTACAAAAAATTTAGAAATTAGCCAGGCATGGTGGCTCATACCTGTAGTCCCAGCTACTTGGGAGGCTGAGGATGGGAGGCTGCAGTGAGCTGAGATTACACAACTGCGCTCCATCCTGGGCGACAGAGCGAGGCCCTTTTCAGTTCCCCACTTTAAGAAAAACAAAAACTGTTTTTCTTCCCATTGTCTCCATAAGGTCCGAAAGGCTCTTCGGAGTGCAGAAGCCTACGAAAATTTCCTACGTTGTCTTGTTATTTTTAACCAGGAGGTGATCTCTCGTGCTGAGCTTGTGCAACTAGTCTCTCCTTTCCTGGGGTAAGTGAAGTGAGGGTCTTAGCCCTGATGCATGCTATGGAGGCCAGGTAATATTTGATTTGTGAGAGTATATGATAGGCAAAGTTAATTTACTTGAGATAGCTCAGTTGACTCAAATGTTAGTGCCAAAAGAGTCCTGAGAAGTCTTCTAGTCCAACTCTAGAGATGAGAAAATAGAGAGGGCATTAAGTATTTATTGACTAATGGCCAAGACTAGTGGTCTCCTGATCTTCTGACCAGTGCTGGATGTTTATCAAGAAAAATCTCTCCTAGAGTTCTGGAATTTTTTTTTTTTTTGAGATGAAGTCTCATTCTTGTTCCCCAGGCTGGAGTGTGATGGCGTGATCTCGGCTCACTGCAACCTCCGCCTCCTGGGTTCAGGTGATTCTCCTGCCTCGGCCCCCCAAGTAGCTGGGATTACAGGCGCCTGTCACTACACGCCTGGCTAATTTTTGCATGTTTTTTAGTAGAGACGGGGTTTTACCATGTTGGCCAGGCTGGTCTAGAACTCCTGACCTCAGGTGATCCACCTGCCTCGGCCTCCCAAAGTGCTGGGGTTACGGGCATGAGCCACTACACCAAGCCCGGAATCTTTACTATATTTGACAACCTAAGAATTATGTGAACATTAAAGCAATATTCTTGATCAGAAGAATGGCTTGTTATTTTGCCTGGTTTCGGTACAACTCTGATCACCACTTTAACTGATCTGAGAGTATTTTATTAGAAAAAGGGGAAACCAAATGCTCAGAAGCAGTTCTTCTTAGGCAGCAAATAATTTGTCACTGGTAGCAGATTTCTGATCCAAAACCAGATGGTAGTAGTCATACTTCAGGATAACTGCATCCTGCCCCTAATTGCTTGTCACTTTTTGGTTTGATTCTTCAGGAAATTCCCTGAGTTGTTTAATTGGTTTAAAAACTTTCTGGGCTATAAGGAGTCTGTACATCTGGAAACTTATCCAAAGGAACGAGCCACAGAGGGCATTGCTATGGAGATAGATTATGCTTCTTGTAAACGATTGGGCTCCAGCTATCGAGCCTTACCAAAGAGTTACCAGCAGCCCAAGTGTACAGGACGGACTCCTCTTTGTAAAGAGGTAAGGCCTTCCCTAGCAAAGATCAGCCCTGGGTCCTCAGCTTTTTCCAGAAGGGAGTGGTGGTACCAAGGATTGAGAATTTATATGAATGATGAAATTAAGAACCCTTTTAATCCTTTTTAAAAAGAAAATGTTTTCTACTTTTTTGTTTGTTTTGTTTTGTTTTGTTTTTGAGACGGAGTCTCGCTCTGTTGCCCAGGCTGGAGTGCAGTGGTGCGATCTCGGCTCACTGCAAGCTCTGCCTCCTGGGTTCACGCCATTCTCCTCCCTCAGCCTCCCAAGTAGCTGGGATTACAGGCGCGTGCCACCACGCCCGGCCAATTTTTTGTATTTTTTAGTAGAGACGGGGTTTCATCATGTTAGCCAGGATGGTCTTGATCTCCTGACCTTGTGATCCACCCTCCTCGGCCTCCCAAAGTGCTGGGATTACAGGCATGAGCCACCCCGCCCGGCCTACTTTTTTGTTTGTTTCTGAGACAGGGTTTCGTTTTGTCAACCAGGCTGGAGTGCAGTGATGTCATCACGGCTCATAGCGCCTCAACCTCCTGGGCTCAAATGATCCTCCCAGGTACCTGGGACTTACACATGACTTCACACCCAGCTAAAAATATAAAAATAAAAGTTTTTAGTTTTGTAAAGATGGGGTCACTCCTCCTGGGCTCAGGTGATCTTCCTGCTTCGTCCCCCCAAAGCACTGGAATTATATTTCTGCTTATATTCAGAACTCTTTTCTTACTAATACCTTTTTGTAAACTTGCTAAAGGTGAAATTTGTGAAGTAATGTTAGTTGCCTATTTCTCTGCTAGAGTTTTGTCTTTTCATTCAGAATGCTTAATCACCGGAAAGCTTTTTTAGGCTTTTGTTTCAGTCTCTCTTCTTCTACCCAAAGGTTTTAAATGATACCTGGGTTTCCTTCCCTTCGTGGTCTGAGGACTCTACCTTTGTGAGTTCCAAGAAGACTCAATATGAAGAACATATTTATCGTTGTGAAGATGAACGCTTTGAGGTACAAGCTTGTTTGGCATTTGAAGTTGGGGGAAATGGGAGATGCTCAGTGAGACTATTTTAATACCTGTCTCTGAGGGGTATTAAGATGGAAGAGCCAAAGGCTCACATTCTTCTGTGGTAAGTGCTTGTTGTGGTACTTTCCATGCTTTATGCATTGGTCAAATATATTAGTACATGCTTTATGGCAAATGTGACTTATCTAGGCCACTTTAACCCTTTTAGCTGAAATTGTCCATTGATGACTGAATAATACTTGATTTTGCATGGCATTTTAAGATTATTGTATTTTACATGGTGAAGAAAATCAGTATCCTAAGATTTGTAGTACTTTCTTGAAGCTGTTTTTAAATTATTTAAGATCTATGTGTATTGTTAGCCTTAGCAAGTATCTTGCCATGGTTAGCAAACCAGCTCTGAGAACTGGAATTTTTCTTTCATGTTTCTGGTATTGATTGCTTTGTGTTTTTTTTGTGTGTGTGTGTGTGTGTGTGTGTGTGTGTGTGTTTTTTTTTTTTTTTGAGACGGAGTCTCACTCTGTCCCTCAGGCTGGAGTGCAGTGGCGCGATCTCTGCTCACTGCAAGCTCTGCCTCCTGGGTTCACGCCGTTCTCCTGCCTCAGCCTCCCGCGTAGCTGGGACTACAGGTGCCCGCCAACAGGTCCGGCTAATTTTTTGTATTTTTATTAGAGACGGAGTTTCACTGTGTTAGCCAGGATGGTCTCGATCTGCTGACCTCGTGATCCACCCGTCTCGGCCTCCCAAAGTGCTAGGATTACAGGTGTGAGCCACCGTGCCCGGCCGATTGCTTTGTTTTGTTTTTTTGAGACAGGGTCTCATTCTGTTGCCCAGGCTGCAGTGCAGTGGCACGATCACAGTTCATTGCAGCCTCAACCTTCCAGGCTCAAGTGTGATCCTCCCACCTCAGACCACCACCCCTACCCGCCACCAAGTGGCTGGGACTACAAGCACGTGCTACCATGCCAGGGTAAATTTTTTTTTTTTTTTTAACTTTAAATTCTGGGATACATGTGCAGAACGTGCAGGTTTGTTACATAGATATACATGTGCCATGGTGGTTTGCTGCACCTATCAACTCATCATCTAGGTTTTAAGCCCCACATGCATTAGGTATTTGTCCTAATGCTCTCCCTCCCCTTGCCTCCCACCCCCTGCGGCTAATTTTTTGTTTTTTTATAGAGACAGTGTTTTACTACATTACCGAGGTTACCCAGGCTGGTCTCAAACTCTTGAGTCCACGCGATCATCCCACCCTGGCCTCCCAAAGTGCTGGGATTACAGACATGAGCCACCATACCTGGCCTGATAGTGGCTCCTTTTGAAAGAAGGTTAAATTAGGGACCCCCCCCCCGTTTTTTTTTTTAAAGACAGAGTATTGCTCTGTCAACCAGCCTGGAGTGCAGTGGTGTGGTCTCGGCTCACTGCAACCTCTGCCTCACGAGTTTAAGCCATTATCCTGCCTCAGCCTCCCAAGTATCTGGGACTACAGGTGTATGCCACTACACCCAGCTAATTTTTTTTGTATTTTTAGTGGAGATGGGTTTCACCATGTTGGCCATGCTGGTCTTGAACTCCTGACCTCAAGTGACCCACCCGCCTTGGTCTCCCAAAGTGCTGAGATTACAAGTGTGAGCCACTGCGCCTGTCCCAGGAACTTTATTTTGAAGTAATTAGGAAGGGAAGAGTGGAGTGAATAAATGAGGTGGTAGAAGGCCCTATACCACCTCTCAGGAGAGGGGCTACTGAAAGTGGGCTCAAAATCCCCAGTGTGTTTATATGTCTGGTTAACATTATCATTTTTAAAAAGGGAAGTCTGGGTTGTCTAAAGAGGTAAAATGACATGTATCTTATTTAGTGTATCTATTACATTAAATTGACTGGCTGTGCTTATTTGTGTGGATAGGTATCTTGCTGGGTTTTTTTGTTTTTGTTTTTTTTTAGTACTCTTTTAGCTCTTTGCCAGTTTTCCCGCCTCACACTTGATTCAGCTGTTTCTGGTGTGGTTTTAATTGAGAGCTACATGCTGCCTGACCACTGGCAGGTGGTTGGCCATCTTTGCCCCAGCATTTATAAGGAGTTGCACCTATTTGCAGAAAACTAAATCAAGACAGATGTTAACTTCCATAGGGAGTGTTATCAAGCTAAAGAAGGCATTTCTTTGTTACTTAGGTTTAGTAAGGTTAGCTGATGAGTTAGCAGAGCTTGGCATCTGTTTTTGACAGAGTGTTCCTATCCTCTCTCAACTGGTATGCCTCCAAATGAGAGGCAACTTCATTTCCCATTTGTGACTACAAGGGCAAACATGAAAGAAGTGTGGTGTGCATGTGTTTAAGATTTGGTGGGATGAGCTAGTTTGAAGGAACGTGCTTTACCAATCAAGATAGGTTAGTAATGCCTCAGTACAGACAACTCCCACATCTGAGTGACTTGTAAAACCAATGGGTTTAATTTCTTTTTTTCTTTTTTTTTTTTTTGAGACAGAGTCTCACTCTTTAGCCCTGGCCGGACTGCAGTGATGCTATCTTGGCTCACTGCAAGCTCTGCCACCCGGGTTCACGCCATTCTCCGGCCTCAGCCTCCCGAGTAGCTGGGACTACAGGCGCCTGCCACAGCGCCTGGCTAATTTTTTGTATTTTTAGTAGAAACAGAGTTTCACCGTGTTAGCCAGGATGGTCTCGATCTCCTGACCTCATGATCCGCTCGCCTCGGCCTCCCAAAGTGCTGGGATTACAGGCGTGAGCCACCGTGCCCGGCCACCAATGGGTTTAATTTCTGATCATTCTACAGGTACATTGATGTTTAGCAGGAGATTTGGCGTTATCAGAATTACTTGGGGATTCAGGCCGAGGGATTGCCACCATTATGAATGTTGCTAGTCACTAGGAGGAAAAGAGAGCTCGGAATGATCTCACACCTTTAAATGCTGCAGCCTAGAAGTAATAAACATTACTTCTACTCAACTCATAACAACTCATTGGTCAAAACTAGTTAACATGGCCCTATCCAATCATAAGGGAGCCAGGAAGTTTAGTCCATTTTTTGTTCGTAATTGGAGAGCAAGAGGGGCCAGAAATATTGACCAAATGACTACCACATTCCCAAAACAAGAAAACTTAGGGAATACTTCTGCAAACATTTGGTTGTAGACCATTGAGACTGCTCATGTACTTCATTTTCTGTTTCTCATTTAGAGAACCTTATTTTAAGCTAGGGAAAAAGTAGACTCAGAGGTTGCCAGGAGTCCAATAAGAATTTAAATGGTTACCCGCAGATACAACACTGAACTCCTTAAGGTATGATAGTCACTGCTCTTATTATTACTGGATGTGGAACAAGGCTATTGAATATTTAAGTATTTGAATATATTTAAATATTTCAAGTTAAACCAAAAAACTCAAGACAGAGTGGTCTTTTGGGATTGTTTTGATTGTTATCGTTTGTTCATAATGGATCTTAGCAATTCCGGAAAGTTCAGGGAAACATTTCAGTAAAGTCATCTCCTGTTAGGTTCCTCTGGTCTAAAATCAGTAGTCCTAAGCAAAGCACATGGTGGTGGTGGCGCGGCGGCGGCGGCGGCGGTGGTGGTGGTAGTAACTACCATTTATCCAGCTTCATCCTGTGGTTCTTATGTGCCAGGTATTGTGCTAAATACTTTATGTGGATTGTATCATTTAATCCAGAAACAGGCTTGTGAGAGTAATAGGTGCTGTGATCCCTATTTTGCTGATAAAGAAACGGTCTTATGTAGCTAGTAGGGCAGAACCAGGATTCAAATCCAAGGAGTTTGACTCCCTACCTTATTCTTCTAACCACTACTCTGTTCTATTCTGATTTGGGTCCTGAGCATACCCTTCTTTGTCTTCCTCTTCAGCTTGATGTAGTTTTAGAGACCAATCTGGCAACAATCCGGGTTCTGGAAGCAATACAGAAGAAGCTTTCCCGCTTGTCTGCTGAGGAACAAGCCAAATTTCGTTTGGACAACACCCTTGGGGGCACATCAGAAGTCATCCATAGAAAAGCACTCCAGAGGATATATGCTGATAAAGCAGCTGACATCATTGATGGTCTAAGAAAGAATCCCTCCATTGCTGTTCCAATTGTCCTTAAAAGGTACCTGAGCAAATGTGCCCTTAGTGCTTTAGTGTACTTCACTACCGGTTCAGTGTCCCATTAAATAAGGCTCTCATTTTCAACCTGGTTGTCCCATGAGACCTCTCTTTCTCCCCAACCCTGGTTGTTGGAATTCAGGTGCAGAATGGAACTTCTTTTGGGGGTCCTGTGTAACCAACATTAGAGAACAAATCTTGTAAGTTCATGGTGGAAGGCTCTGTGCGTATGTTTGGGGGAGTATTTTAAAATACAGAAAAGAAAAGAAGATAATTACCACCCATGTTCCTACCACACTCAGGACTGTTGTTAACATCTTTATGGTTTGTTTGTTTTTGTTTTGTTTTGTTTTGAGACAAGATCTCAGTCTTTCACCCAGGCTGGAGTGCAGTAGTGTGAACACAGCTCACTGCAGCCTCAACTTCCCAGGCTCAGGTGATCCTCCCACCTCAGCCTCCCGGATAGCTGGGACTACAGGAATGCGCCACCACACCCAGCTAATTTTTATTTTATTTTTTTTAATAGAGATGAGGTCTTGCTATGTTTCCCAGGCTGGCCTCTAACTCCTGGACTCAAGCAATCTTCCTGCCTTGGCCTCCCCAAAGTGCTGGCATTACAGGCACAAGCCACACCACGCCCAGCCCCATGTCATTATTGACCACACTGTGAATCCTTTGTTAGGAGCTTGGTTCTCTCTCAGTATCATCTGATAAAAATTAATTCTTATTTGCTGCACAGTTCACAAATGCCCAGATTTTATTTGTCCTCCCTCATCTTCCCCTCAAGAGCTGGCACAGATTGATGGTTTCTTCTTGCCTGTAGCATTTAACTTCTGGCTTTTGAGATACAGGTTATTCTTCAGTTTTAGTGCTTTTTTTTTTTTGTCTTAGTCTGTTCTCTTCTGGGTTATTAGAATCAGTTCTGATCAGAACTTTCCTGACTGTATCTAGAGGAACATAACTGTGCAAGTTCTCGTCTTGGACTTCTATGTTTCTATTAGCATTGTGAACGTTTTGCGAAGTCCTATAGCAAAGAAACAAGAACTCTTTTTTCAAGGAATACTTATATCTGAAAGGTATTCCCTGGAATGCTGTTTTTAAGTAACCATTCTAGGTAAATTATTTGACTTTGAGATAAATCATTTCCCCAAAGTAAGTCTTGGATGAGTAATTCCCTCCTGAAACAGAGTTTAAGATTGGTTTGATAGCATCCCAAGTTGCCAATAATTTTGAGAGACCTAATATAACTTTGCACTTTTCTTGAAATAAAGTAAACCTGGCAAATTTCTTTCTTCTAAACCCTCTGAATTCCCATGTGTTGTTTCCATCCCTTCCCGCTTCACTAGGTTGAAGATGAAAGAGGAAGAATGGCGAGAAGCTCAGAGAGGCTTTAACAAAGTATGGCGAGAACAAAATGAGAAATACTACTTGAAGTCTCTGGACCACCAGGGGATCAACTTTAAACAGAATGACACCAAGGTCCTGAGGTCTAAGAGCTTACTCAATGAGATTGAGAGTATCTATGATGAGGTGAGCTGGGGTTTTCTACATCTGTGAGAGGACTCTAGTCTATGTTTATAGCACAGCTTTGATTTCTGGAAATTAACCTTTGTTAAATGCAGGTGAGACTCTAAGACCTGTTGATTCTTGCTTTTTAGCTGTCATAGTCTTTTCTATTCCTCATTCTACCATTTTCAATCTAAACTATACCTTTATACCTAAGCTGTTTGACTAGTTTCCTAGTTTACTGTCCTGGTTTCAACTTAAACCTCCTGCCTCCGTTTTCCACTTCTCCAACTACCTGTTTCCTTCAAACAATACCTTGTATTCATATAGTCCCATCTCTCCTTACTACAGCTTCAAAACTTGTCATTGACCACCAAACTCTTTGTAATCCTTGCTTATTCAGCATGCCTACCAGGACTATAAATAGTACTAGGAGCTAGGATCAGAGATGAATAAGCAATCAATCCTGGTTTCCGTGGGCTCAGTTTTAGGAGATGGATAGAAACATAAATGCAGTGCAATTGGGAATTCCTGGAGTGGGGTGATCCTGAATTTTAAAAATAGTAAAATGAGCTCTTATGTGAACTTAATCAGGCTGGGCACAGTGGCTCACGCCTGTAATCCCAGCACTTTGGGAGTTTGAGGCGGGCAGATCACCTGAGGTTAGGGGTTAGAGACCAGCCCAGCCAACATGATGAAACCCCGTCTCTACTAAAAATACAAAAATTAGCCGGGCATGGTGGTGTGCACCTGTAGTCCCAGCTACTCGGGAGGCTGAGGTGGGAGAATGGCTTGAACCCAGGAGGCGGAGGTTGCATTGAGCTGAGAACATGCCACTGCACTCCAGTCTGGGTGACAGAGCAAGACTCTGTCTCAAAATCAATAAAATAAATAAACTTAATCCTCCATATTTTGCTGATGTTACTTTGTCACCTTCCATACCCCCACCCCAGAAGTAAATCCCAGACCTCATATCATATCCTCTATATAGATACTAATCCAGGATTTTGAAAGATAGTCCCACTGGGCACGGTGGCTCACGCCTGTAATCCCATCACTTTGGGAGGCTGAGGTGGGCAGATCACTTGAGGCCGGGAGTTCAAAACCAGCCTGGCCGACATAGTGAAACCTGATCTCTACTAAAAATACAAAAATTAGCCTGGCATGGTGGCGCACTTCTTAATCCCAGCTACTCAGGAGACTGAAGCATGAGAATGGCTTGAACCCGGGAGATGGAGGTTACAGTGAGCCAAGATTGCTCCACTGTACTCCAGCCTGGCTGACGGAGCAAGACCCTGTCAAAAAAATAAAAGAAAGAAAGATGGTTCCAATTCTGTCCCACTCTCCCTGTAAGTCATCGGTGTGTAGAAGGTACCTGTATTTTGACATCAAACCACGTCTCTGTCATTACCTATTTGTTTCTGGAAGAGGGACAAAAATTATTGTTACGGTCAGGTCCTAAGTTTTGTTTTTGTTTTTTGTTTTGAGACAAAGTCTCACTCTGTTGCCCAGGCTGGAGTGCAGTAGTACGATCTCGGCTCACCGCAACCTTTGCCTCACGGGTTCAAGTGATTCTCTTGCCTTAGCATCCCAAGGGCTGGGATTACAGGCACCTACCACCATGTTCAGCTAATTTTGTTATTTTTAGTAGAGACGGGGTTTCACCGTGTTGGCCAGGCTGATCTCAAACTCCTGACCTCAAGTGATCGCCCTCCTCGGCCTACCAAAGTGCTGGGATTATAGGCGTGAGCCCCCGCTCCCAGTCCCAGGTCCTAAGTTTTTGATTAGGAAAATATAGACACTATGGTTGGTAATGGGATGTATGGCTGGTGTGGTCTCGTAGGCATGTTGTCGCTGTAGACATCTCACAGAATACTTTTGTGTCTCTGTCCCATCAGAGGCAAGAGCAGGCTACGGAAGAGAATGCTGGTGCACCTGTTGGCCCACACCTCTCACTTGCGTATGAAGATAAACAAATACTGGAAGATGCTGCTGCTCTGATTATCCACCATGTGAAGAGGCAGACAGGCATTCAGAAGGAGGACAAATATAAGATAAAACAAATCATGCATCATTTTATTCCAGATTTGCTCTTTGCCCAAAGAGGTGATCTCTCAGATGTGGAGGAAGAGGAAGAAGAAGAGATGGATGTAGATGAAGCCACAGGGGCAGTTAAGAAGCACAATGGTGTTGGGGGCAGTCCCCCTAAGTCCAAGTTACTGTTTAGTAACACAGCAGCTCAGAAATTAAGAGGAATGGATGAAGTATACAACCTCTTCTATGTCAATAACAACTGGTATATTTTTATGCGACTGCACCAGATTCTCTGCCTGAGGCTGCTCCGGATTTGTTCCCAAGCCGAACGGCAAATTGAAGAAGAAAACCGAGAGAGAGAATGGGAACGGGAAGTGCTGGGCATAAAGCGAGACAAGAGTGACAGCCCTGCCATTCAGCTACGTCTCAAAGAACCTAGTGAGTGCCAAGACCTCTGATTTACAGAGGATGTGTGAGGTTGAGGACCTTAGAGCCACCTAGACTTCGGACTGCTTCTTTTATTAATAGAGCACAGGCCTTAGAGTCTGTGTAGTTAAACTCTCTGAACCTGTTTATCTGAAAGATGGAGGCGCTAGTTGCCTTGTGGTGTTGCTTTGTGAAAAGTATCCTATGCAGGGCTTAGATCGTGGACACTTGGTCAGTGGTTGGTACTGTGGACGCACCTGGGAAGGGGGTATCACAGTTAATTTCTCAAATGGCAGATTTCTGGGTTACTACCATCTGTTTCAAAGTACAGATAGAGACTAAACTGTCACAGTCAATTTCAATCCATGACAGAACATAAATTCCTAGTGCTTAAAACAGAATTTTCTCATATTTTTGAGCAGGACTTCGGTTTAACCAGTGGGGTTTATGGCTCATTCTTAATATGTAGAAATAGTTTATGGAAAGGAGACTGGAACTTAGGAAGTGATATGAGACATGGAGAACAGGCAGGACAGGGATAAAGATGTAGAACTCAGGAAAAGGAAAGTAAGTGAGGGTTCAGGACGCTGTCATGTGCTTAATGTAATTTTGTGCTGCCTGCTTCCAGTTCACTTCATAAATTAGGTACTTGAGCTGTGAGCCAAAAGCTTTTTCATGAAGCATTTCTTCTGGGCTCTTAAGGAAATAGCCAACCTGAGGAGTGTATCTTTTTTTTTTTTTTTTTTTTTTAAAGTGTTGCTGATGTAGGAAGCCCAGATATGGCCCTAGCCTTCTATCTGTTGAGGAGCTAATGACACTGAAAAATAATTCTGAAAGCTTTTGTCTAGACTAGTCCTAGCTCGAAAGAGATAAATTTTAGATCTCATTGTGGTGATTCCATCTACTTGGGTAGAAATTAGAAATAAAATGTCCTATTCGTGGCTTGGCCACTGATTTAACCTGGTTTGAGGCTTACATAATGTTGTCTTGTCTGATAATGCCAACCCTCACACTTACCATAGCTTGTTTGGACAAGTGTGTGGTTTGGACTCAAAACTTTATTCTGGCATAAAAGCAGTTTTCATAGCAGTGGTATATTTTGGAGTCTATAGCCTATACCTATTCTGTGGACCTAAACAATGTGATACTCTGTGATGAAACTCAAGCCAGTTGCCTCTTTTAAACAGTAATTGTCCTGTTTTGCCTGTTTTTTAATGAATTTGTCAGACTTCAGATAAATGGAGACAACTCGGTTTTGCTCCTAGCCTTTTTTCCCCAGCACATACACAACTAGCAAGTAACCAATTAGTCAGTGACAAATAGTTGGTTTTGTAACTTTTTTCATTTTAGTCAACTTTTTGTTGAAGTGCAATGTATAGGCCGGGTGCAGTGACTTACACCTGTAATCCCAGCACTTTGGGAGGCCGATGTGGGAGGATCACTTGAGGCCAGGAGTTTGAGACCAGCCTGGTTAATAAGTGAGACCCCATCTCTACAAAAAAATATATATAAGGTACAACATGTGTATATAGAAAAGTATACAAATCAGAATTGTGCAGCTCAGTGAATTTTTACAGACTAGACGTACCTATGTTCAAGAAACGAAACATAACCAGTACTCTGATAACCAGTCCTTTTTCTACTTTCTTGATTTCTAACACTAGAGATTAGATTTGTCTATTTTTGAACTTTATATAAATGGGTCTTTAGTAAGCTAAAGGCAGAACTCTTTAACATTCCTTGTGCCCTCTGCTAGTTGCCAAATGTCTTTAACAACTGATGAGATTTATTCTAGCTAGTGATTGAAATGATTCATGTGCAGCAAGTACAGATGATTTAATGCAATTTGTGAAATACAATGTTGCGAATCCATTTTTAAACAAAAGGACTTTGACAAATGCAGATTACTTCATTATTCATAAAGGATTTAATTTGCACTCCTATTTTTGTGTTCCCAAGAGGTTTCCCAGTGCTGGAGTATGGCTGTGTCTTGCCTTTTCTCATCTGTACTTTATGCTTCATTGAAATAGCTTTATGAGCAAGTGACCCATGTGAGGAATGCTCTTGTGCAGGCTGGGAGAGCAGGTTCCTCTCTCAGCAGGGGAGCCAACAGCTCTTTGAAGGACTGGCTTCCCTAGGATATTTTCTTCTCCTAAAATGGCCCAGCAATACCATAAAGAAGTATCTTTCTAGCATGGTAGTCAGAATATTAGAAGCCACTGTTAAAGATGCAGAGTCACTCTCTGATAGATAGTGCTGGTGATTGTAGTCACCTGTCGGAATTCATCTCTGTTTACATTGGAACGAGTGAGTATATTTTGAATACCTAGCGTTCATACTTTCAAATACCATTTAGGCCAGCTATGGGATTTGCCCTGTACTCTATCCCTAGTCTTTTCTTAGCAAGGTAAGGCCTCACCTATCCCATCTCTCCCACAGTGGATGTTGATGTAGAAGATTATTACCCAGCTTTCCTGGACATGGTGCGGAGCCTGCTGGATGGCAACATAGACTCGTCACAGTATGAAGATTCACTGAGAGAGATGTTCACCATTCATGCCTACATTGCCTTTACCATGGACAAACTGATCCAGAGCATTGTCAGACAGGTGAGGGCATGGAGGAGGCTAGGGTGAGTAAGGGAAGAAATCCTTACCTAGAGATGGGCCAGGCAAAGAAAAGGCAAGGAAAAGGAAAGGCAGCTTTTTCATATAACAGTGTTTATGAATGCAGGGTTCTGAAGAGAGGAGGGGAAGTTAATGTGATGCCTGATTTCTCATGTTAACAAAGTTGCAGTGTATGAGCCTACCTACCCCATATCTTTTCTTGCTGGCCACCTATAGAGTGCAGTGGTCCTGACCCCAGCTTCCTGCCCAACTTGTCTGTCTCTTACCTTGTCTGCCATGGGTAATCACACAGTGTGGAACATTGCGTCTTCCATAGGTGTTGGTAAGTGTGTGTGTGTGTGTGTGTGTGTGTGTGTTTTGTTTTTTTTTTTTTTAAATAGAGACAGGATGTCACTGTTTTGCCCAGGCTGGTCTTGAACTTCTGGTCTCAAGTGACCCTCCTGTCTTGGCCTCTTAAAGCGCTGGGATTATAGACAGGAGCCACTGCGCCTGGTCAAGGTGTTGGTAACTCTTATGTACTTGCATTGTTTAATATTTGAAATTATTTTTATAAGAAAGGGTTCGCATAACATCTCTTACAATACTCTGCCCACCTCACTCATCTGCGGTTCCCTCTAAGTTAGGTTTGTGGTTGGTTTTGTGTGTTCTTCCTGTGGCACCCTGGGAACTTGTAAACATGTTGTTCTTTACAACAATAATATAAAAAATAGCTTGTAACAGATAGTCACATTTCTACTTCTTGGACTTGAGTTCTGAACTCCCAGAGAGATTGTTGGTTAACTGGTTTTTTCTTTTTTTTGGAGACCCATCTTTACTGCTGATTTACTGCAAATCCCAGTAGGGCTTCATTTTTCCTTTTCAGCATCCTGTTGTGTGGCTTCCTTGGCTCTTTTTGCCCATATGCCAAAGAGCTGAAAATTGATGTGGGCCATGTGAAGACTGGCAAATACCTTAAAGTTTTTAGTGACGACTCCGGCTTTCTCCTTCTTATAGACATTCTGTATGGGCATTATTGGTCCTGTCAGCTGGGTGGCTGATTTGAGTTTTTCAGAACTGTCTTCCTTCTTGGGGGCTAAGAGAGCTTCCTGGGGAAGAGGTTGAGCTTGGAGTCTTACTCCTTCAGGTGCTGAACATTGGCCCACAGGGACATGGTGGACTAATTCCACCCTCTTGTGGATGCTGGTCACCCTTAACTCTTCTAAGCTGAAGCCCCTGTCAGCTTGTACTTTGGTGTGATACCTCACTATGGGGCAGCTTACCATGGGCCAGATGGGTCCAGATGCAGGGTGCAGGTCAATGCCATATGCTTTTGCTTGCGTCGGCAGATTTTCTGGGCTGGCTGGTTGAACCACGTGGCCATGGGCCACTGCGATTCCTTGTGGAAGTAGGGCTTTAGGATCATGCTGTTCCACCTGGGTCCCGTGGCTACCTACAGCCCTCTTCCATAGAACAGCTGAGCAGAAAGGCAGTGAAGTACTTAAGTGAAAACTTGTAAAAAGCAATTTCTAATTCTAGAGTCCACACTGCCACTGTAGAAGGAAAGAGCTTGTTGCTTAATGTTCTCTTGGGCTAAAATATTGAATCCTTTGCAAAGTACCCATGCTTTTGCCTTGGTTTTGGAAGGGTGCATGCCTCTGTACTCCTCCCACAGTATCTACACAGGATTGAGGAAGAGCCCTTCATATAAATGAACCTTAACATCTGGGGGAAAGTTGTCAGATAGTTGCTTCCAATAAGTTGAAGAAGTTATTAGGCCTTCCCATAAGAGGTCTGGATGGTAACTGGCAGAAATCATTAGATGGCAGAAATCATTAGATGGATACATAGTCACCCATAGTCATACTTTTTCAGACTAATCTTCCTTAACTTCCCTGAAATTTATATAAAATACAGACTCCAGTTACCCTGTGCTTATGTTGCTGATTACAGGCTTGCTGCAGCTTCAGCTGGGAACAAAGTCTTTCATACCACCAGCACAGCTTAAAAAAAAATCCAATAAAACTAACTTTAAATAATTCTGAGGTTGGTTTTTGAAACAATAGATACAATTATTTACAGTATCTGGTTATGATTTTGAATCAGTAATAAATACTATCTCCACCCACCCCCGCTTTTTTTTTTTTTTTAAATGGAAACAGGTTTCATCCAGAAAACCCCAAAACAGTGACTTTTTTTTTTTTTTTTTTCCAACCCAGGGTCTCACTCTGTTGCCCAGGCTGGAGCGCAGTGGTGTGATCAGCTCACTGTAGCCTTGACCTCCTACCTCAGCCTCCCAAGTAGCTGGGACCAAAGGGGCCACCACACCGGCTAATTTATTGTATTTTTTGTAGAGATGGAGTTTTGCCATGTTGTCCAGGCTGGCCTCAAACTTATGGGCTCAAGCAGTTCACCTACTTCGGCCTCCCAAAGCACTGCGATTACAGGCATGAGCCACTGTGCCCAGCTTACAGTGACTTTTTAAAACATTTTCAAGCTTCTCAACTCCTTTAACTGGAGGTATCTCTTCTCTCATTGTCCTCATATTTGATGTTCCCTCAGATTTCACTGCTGACTGGATGTACAACATATATTTCAAAGTCAAGGCTGGTCATGGTGGCTCACGCCTCTAATACCAGCACTTTGGGAGTCCAAGGCGGGCAGATATCTTGAGTCCAGGAGTTCGAGACAAGCCTGGGCAACATGGGGAAACCCTGTTTGTATTAAAAATACAAAAAATTAGCTGGAGGTGGTGGCACATGGCTGTAGTCCCAGCTACTCAGGAGGCTAAGGTGGGAGGATCATCTGAACCCAGGAAGTTGAGGTTGCAGTGAGCCGTGATCACACCACTACACTCCAGCCAAGTGAAGCCATTACATTTATCTTACCTATTGTAGGCTGGCTTAAGAGGGATTTGTATTAAGAATAAAATAGGCAACCTCACAGACATCCAAGTACAGAACTCAAAATAGGACCACACCATGGAAGGATTGGGCTGGGAGGTGATTTTTCTCTCCTGCATGCCTTCACTCTGGACTTCTGCTCCATGCTTGTGCTTTGCTCTGCAGATGAACGTTCGGCATGTGCTCCAGGCTCCTCCAGCCTCTGAGACTTTGGCTTGCCCTCCCAGTACCCCTGGTCCCAGTGTTACTGGACCTTTCTATACAGATGCTCCGCCTCAAAAAATCTATTGAACACTCTCTCTGTCATTTCCAGTTAGCAAGATAGAGAATCTGATCTGCTTAGCAGTGGGGGTGGGAGTTCCGTAGTTGTCTCTGGATTTGTAGTGCTGCCTTTTCCAAAGACTCGAGGAGGGGCCAGATATCCAAAAAGAGGGTGTGGGTGGGGAATCAGTAATACAGTCTACTTCAACAAGAAAGTATAAAATAGAGGCAGTGGCTCATGCCTGTAATCCCAGCAGTTTGGGAGTCCAAGGCGGGTGGATCACTTGAGCTCAGGAGTTTGAGACCAGACTGGGCAACATGGCAAAACCCCGTCTCTTCTGAAAATGCAAAAAAGTTAGCTGGGCGTGGTGGCACATGCCTGTAGACCCAGCTACTTAACAGGCTGAGGTGTGGGAGGGTTGCTTGAGCCCAGGAAGTTGAGGCTGCACTGAGCCAAGATCACGATGCCACTGCACTCCAGCCTGGGCGACAGGGTGAGACTCTGTCTCAAAAAAAAAAGAAAAGAAAAAAGTATAAAGTAGAAGCATCTGTATGTATGATTGAAGTCATGCTTTCCATCTGTTTTTTTTCCACCTTTTCTTTTTTCTCTCTAAAACACTATCTTAATCTTCCTCATGATATCAAGTACTCATAAGCATTATTTTAATGGTTGTATCAGAATCCTTTATCTGGACTCATTGTGATTTATTTATCCATCTGTAGTTGCTGGAGATACTGCCCTTTCTGCCACACTCAGTCACCCTTCTGACCTCGCACTGTGTCCAGTTATCTACTAATATACATACTGGTCATTTAGGACTTAAAGTTAATAATAAATAGTTATCATGGTTCCTAACACGTAAAAAGAATGTATCTTCCTAAAAATAGAATGGCTTGGTGGTTATGATAATCTTAAAGTTTTTTAAACAGACAAATCGATATTGAAATTAACGTTTTGCTTTCTTGTATCTATTTTTCACTTCTGTTATTTTGATGATAAAGTTTCATTTGGAAGGATTTTAATTTCAAAATAGAAATAGCATGACATGAGAATGGGAACTCTGAAAGGTTCAACTTTTTAGTCATTAGTTTCCTAAGATTGTCACAAAAGCTACTGATAGTCAATCATGATTGGCCTGTATGGAAAGTGAGTTAACATTATGTACAACTTAAGCCGTATACTTTCTATCAGATACAGAAAAATAGGTGGTGTATTTGGAAAAGTATTGGGCTAGGAGTCAGGAACCTTGACTTTTAGTCCCAACCCTGCTTCTTCAGCTGAGCACCCCTGGGCAATAATTCAGCAGCTATTTCTTAAATACTTAATGAGTTTCAGGCTTTGTAGTTGGGCTGGCAATATAGACATAGATAATTGCATTCCTTACTCTCCAAGGCTCCCTTCCTCACCCCAGCTCAACGGTGAGCTTTGCAGTGGTGCAGTCTCGGCTCACTGCAACCTCCACCTCCTAGGTTCAAGTGATTCTCCTGCCCCAGCCTCCCAAGTAGCTGGGATTACAGGCTCCTGACACCACGCTGGGCTATTTGTGTATTTTTAGTAGAGATGGGGTTTCGCCATGTTAGCCAGGCTGGTTTTGAACTCCTGACCTCAGGTGATTGGCCCACCTTGGCCTCCCAAAGTGCTGGGATTACAGGCGTGAGCCACCTTTCTGATGCATTGTGTAAATTTGTCTCCTAACTGGCCCCAACTCTCTCTCCAGCCTGCCTTCCCAGGGCAGTTGTGAAGATCAAATGAGAAAGAATATGTATGAGAGCCAATTGTAAATGATTTTAAAATGCAATAAAGATATGACCTATAGAAAATTATTTAAAGATCCTTAGAATTTTAAATAGTATGATTATCCTGAGTTCTGTATGGTTCTTATTTTAAATAGATAGGAAAGTTTTACCATGGACCACTGATATGGTTGAAAATCTTGGCTTGATTATTCTCCAAGAAAATGATACAGTGGTTTGTATGATTAATTTTCTAAAATTGCCAGCACCCCCTCCCCCACCAAAAAAAAAGAAAAACCTTTTTGGAGTTGAATGACTACATCAAAGGAACGTTGACTGTATAATGGAGAAATGTTTTCTGTGTTCACTAAAAAGCTTGCCTTTGTTTGATTCCAGCTGCAGCATATCGTGAGTGATGAGATCTGTGTGCAGGTGACTGACCTTTACCTGGCAGAAAATAATAATGGGGCCACCGGAGGCCAACTGAACACACAGAACTCAAGGAGCCTCCTGGAGTCAACGTATCAGCGGAAAGCTGAGCAGCTAATGTCAGATGAGAATTGCTTTAAGGTGAGAGTTGCTCAGGTAATCGAAGACCTTACTGGTGACAATGTCAGTTGTTAGGATTCTCCGAATCAGAAGTTAAAGCCGGCATACTTCGACCTGTGATTCTACTCCTGGAACTTTCAATGAGTTCACCAGAGAAATACAAACTGGAAGTAATTGTCTTCCTGGACAATCTACTTTGTTTCTTTCCTACCTTTAAAGAAAAAAAAAAAACTAGTTATACATGATTTTTACAATTTTGTATTCTTTTTCTCTGAACATTTTTCATAGTATGCTTTGTAAATATTACTGTTAGAAAAATATTGGTACATGAAATCCATGGTCATGATCATTATAGAAAAGAAAACATAGGCCCAGCACACATGGCTCACACTTGTAATCCCAGCACACTGGGAGGCCGAGGTGGGCGGATCACTTGAGACCAGCTTGGGCAACATGGCAAAACCCCATCTCTGCAAGAAATACAAGAATACAAAAATTAGCCTAGCATGGTAGCGTGCACCTGTAGTCTCAACTACTCAGGAGAATGAGGTAGAAGGATTGCCCTCGTCTTTACTAAAAATACAAAAAATTAGCCGGACATAGTGGCAGGCGTCTGTAGTCCCAGCTACTCAGGAGGCTGAGTCAGGAGAATGGCGTGAACCCGGGAGGCGGAGCTTGCAGTGAGCTGAGATCGCGCCACTGCACTCCAGCCTGGGAGACAGAGCGAGACTCCGTCTCAGAAAAAAAAAAAAAAAAAAAAAAAGAGGATTGCTTGAGCCTGGGAGGTCGAGGCTGCAGTGAGCCCTGATCGCATCACTGCACCCCAGCCTTTGTGACAGAGCAAGACTCTGTCCCAAAAAAATGAAAATGCAGATAACCAAAAAAAGTCACCTTAGAATTCTTTCCTGAAATTATCATTGATGACATCTCTAGATTCTAAACTTCTCTATGCTTGAGTATATATTTTGAAAGAGTTTATACTGGACAAAATGGTCTTTAACTTTTTTTTTTTTTTTTTAAGACAGGGACACACACTGTTGCCCAGGCTGGAGTGCAGTGGCGCAATCTTGGTTCACTGCAACCTCTGCCTCCTGAATTCAAGTGATTCTCACACGTCAGCCACCCTAGTAGCTGGGATTACAGTCAAGTACCACTATGTCCAGCTAATTTTTTTTTTCTTTTTTTTTCCCCTGAGATGGAGGCTCACTCTTGTTGTCCAGGCTTGGAGTGCAGTGGTGCTATCTCAGCTCACTGCAACCTCTGCCTCCTGGGTTCAAGCAGTCCTCCTGCCTCAGCCTCCTGAGTAGCTGGGATTACAGGCACGTGCCACCATGGCCAGCTTGTGTGTGTGTGTGTGTATTTTTAGTAGAGACAGAGTTTCACCATGTTGGTCAGGCTGGTCTTGAACTCCTGACCTCAGGTGATCTGCCCTCCTTGGCCTCCCAAAGTGCTGGGATTATAGGCATGAGCCACTGCACCCAGCCTAATTTTTGTATTTTTAGTAGAGATATGGTTTCGCCATGTTGGCCAGGCTTGTCTCAAACTCCTGGCCTCAAGTGATCTGCCCACCTTAGCCTCCCAAAGTGCTGGGATTACAGGTGTGAGCCTCTGCATCTGACCGGAAATGGTCTTTTATGTATTTTTGCTCAATTAGCAACACTTCTGGGTCTTTAATGTCTTTTTTATGGCTATTTGATATTCACTTTTTAGAGAATTAATGCCTGTATTGTTGGACATTTAGGTTGTTTCCAATTTTTCACCATTATAATGGATAATTATAAAAGCAAATAGTTGGAAACATCCTAGACGTCCAACCCACTATGGGGATTGGTTAATGACATCCTGTTACGAATACTGGAGACAGATTTTGCAATTCTCAAATTATAAATTGTGAAAATGCAGGGTCTGCCCCCACCCCGAAATCTATTTTGGAAATAACTGTATTTGTGTGTATATATTATGTTATTGTCAGGTTATAAGCTTTACTAGCAGAGAGCAATTTTTAAAGCTTTAAAAGAACACTGAGCTAGATCTAGCTTCTGGCTCTGCGTGTTTATTGATTAGTGGTGTGCCTTGAGAAACCAGAACTCTCTGAATTTCAGTTTTGTCTCTGTGTAAAATGAAGAAGGTTGAAATAAAAAATTCTCAGGTTTCCTTCCAGGCTCTGATCTTCTTCATGTGATTCTGATAGTTTACCTTGTCTATTATGTCCTAGAAGTGCGATTATCAGTGGATGGAGCATTGACATTTTGTAGTTCTGGCTACATGTGCCATATTTCTTTCTGACAAAATATTTGTTTTGTAAAACATTCTTACTGGCATTATTATTTTAGCGAATTCTAGAAGTTTGAAACATGACATAGTACTTTTTGCTTTAATATATTTCATTTTACTTGTAGTAAGTGTAGACTTTTGCCTTTATCACTGGCCTCCCAAGATCCAGTATCTTCCTCATCTCTTCAGTTGGAGCAAAGTTTACTAAGTTTATTGCCTCTGCACCTCTCATTCCTTGAGAAGATAGATTATAGCTATAGAGACGGTCTTTTGTTTACATTTAGGTTTCTTATTTGCAGCTTATGTTTATTCAGAGCCAAGGCCAGGTCCAGCTGACTATTGAGCTTCTGGACACAGAAGAGGAGAATTCGGATGACCCTGTGGAAGCAGAGGTATGAGCAAGTACATCACAGACCCCCGGTGCCAAGCAGAGCTGGCGTGTCTTGAGAGTCTGTCCAGTGACCCTGTCTGCCAAAAGGCCAAGGCACCTAAGGCCTGTTTGAGGGTCAAGACCTGGATGCTGAAAGTACAAGTCAATCCAGCTGAAGAGAAGGGCTGCCTGGTTATAGATGTTAACCTCATCTTGCGCTTAGTAAAGCTATCTCCTCTAAGGAAGTCTTATGGTTGGCAGCTTTCTTGTTTTTTCCTAAAGTATAAAAAACAACAAATGAGGTCTTTCTCATGTCATCTTGATTCTTTGGGTCTTGTTTACTTTTTATTGGACTGATAAAGTCCAGAGTTTTCAACCCCTGAATAGACAGGTGTGATTATCATAGTTGGTTATGGCAAATAATGTACACGGGAGATGCAGGCCACATGTATGATGTTGGGGGGGGTCATGTGGGATGACTTGTTTGGTGGGAATGTTGGCTTGTTGGCAGATCTTTTTTTTTTTAAGCAATGTCAAAAATCTAGATTGTAATGTGAAGGAAACTTTCACACATTTGCCACTATAAATTTTGTTCTTTATCAGAATCCTCTGTGGGGAAATGAAACTTGTCAGTGAGCCAGCTTCTACCTGTTTATGACTTCTGATAACCTTAGCATCTCAGAAACTTAGCAGTATTGCTGGCTAACAGAATTTTTAATCCGTGTTCCAATACCTACTAACAATCATGTCTTTATAGAAAGGGACTTTTTTAATCTTGAAATTTATGAATTTGGGGCATTGTAGTCATAGAATTTACTAGAGTACCCGATGCATTAGGAGCTGTTTTTGTGATTTCCTTCCACTTGTATTTTGTGTTTGCCATCTTAGCGCTGGTCAGACTACGTGGAGCGATACATGAATTCAGATACTACCTCGCCTGAGCTTCGTGAACATCTAGCACAGAAACCAGTATTTCTCCCCAGGTGAGTGAGCCGTGTCATCTGTCAGCAGTCCATACTGTGCATGACTGAGGAATGGAGAGTTAAATGACTTTCACGTTCTTGGCTTTCATATATTTTATTTATTTGTTCTATCTGCCGGGGATGCTAATTCAAGGTTTATATGGCTATCACAACATGAGCTTACCTGGAGCATGTGTCAAAGCATCCAGGAGGTGAGAGTTATAGGGAATCAACAGTAACCTCCCTAGTTTGGATGGGAATGTGTGTCAGAGTCTCCATGGTTCGATGGAAGAGGACTCACAGGACTCTGCATATAGTCAAACTGATTTAGTACAGCGAGAAGATGCAAAGCAAAATCAGCAAAGCGAAAAGGTGCCTGTGGCAAAGCTGGAGGAAGCCAGGCTCAAGCTTCCTAGAATCCTCTCCCAGTGGAGTCACACAGGACACTCTTAATTCTTCCAACAATGAATGTGACAACACATGTAAAATGCTGTCTACCAGGGCAGCTCATTAGAGACTCTGTGCCAGGATTTTTATTGAGATGTAGTCATCCAGGCACTGTATGCCTAGCTTGTACCAAAATCCCAAACTCTCAGAAAGAAAGCACATTTTCGGCATAAGCTATAGAGTTTGTACGAATAGTTTAGGTACAGTGAGACACTTATATGAGTTAAGGAATGGTAGAACATTGCCCAAAATCCAAGATCCCAGCCCCCAGCCAAAGGCCAACTTTTATAAGCAGGCTTTTCAAAGAATAGCAATCTTAGGCCTGCTACATTAACTCTTCTCTGCACAGAATTTTAAAAATGTTCCATCTGTTTATAGGCAGATTGTGATACTGATCCTCCAAGTATATGAAAACAGAGTTTAAAAAGTATAAAATGGGTAGAATGGCTTTCTAAATCCTTCCTAAAAGTTTTGAATTGAAATCATATGTCTTAGGTTTCCAAGAAAGTATCATCCCAGTGTTATTAGACTTATTGAGTCCTAATGAGAACATGGGAAAAGCGGTACCAGCAAAAGGCCCTGCTGGGTTCTCCATTCATTGAATCATTTAACACATTTGAGCAGTTGCTGTGTGTCAGGTTCCTCTCAACAAAACAGGCTCCATGCTAATAACATACTACAATAAACCTGTCATCATGTGTCTCTCACCAGGATATGAGGAAGGAGGCACATTTATGTACTGTGAGGAAAAAGAAATTGATATAATCGTTCCGGTGGCAGGGTAGTTGAAGTGTATAGAACCTTCCCTCCAGAATTTCAGTTTCTAATGATTTGTCTGACAGCTAAGGGGCTCATCTTATTGGCCTCGAGACCCCTTACACACTCTTAGAGCATGAGTACTCCAAAAAGCTTTTGTTTATATGGATTATACTAGTAGTATTTACCAAGTTAGAAATAAAAACAAAGAAATGTTTTCAATCTTTAATTCATTTGAAAAATAACAATATTGGGCCAGGAGCGGTGGCCCACGCCTGTAACTCCAGCACTTTGGGAGGCCGAGGCAGTGGATCATGAGATCAGGAGATCGAGACCATCCTGGCTAACACAGTGAAACCCTGTCTGTACTAAAAATACAAAAAATTAGCTGGGCATGGTGGCGGGCGCCTGTAGTCCCAGCTACTCGGGAGGCTGAGGCAGGAGAATTGCTTGAACCAGAAGGCAGAGGTTGCAGTGAGTGGAGATCGCACCACGGCACTCCAGCCTGGGTGACCGAGTGAGACTCTGCCTCAAAAATATATATATATATCCCCATTATATTTTCTTAAATAATATTTTTTAATGAAAAGCTAATTCAAAACAAAAATTAGTGAACAGAGTGGCATTGCTTATATTTTATAAATTTGTTTAATGTCTGGCTTACCAGAAGAACAGCTGGATTCTCGTGTCTGCTTCTACATTCAATATGTTGCATTATGTTGTTTGGTTGAAATATGTGAAGAAAATCTGGCCTCATGCAAATGTGTAGCTGGAAAAAGGAATATTTTCAGATCCTTTAGATAACTGGATATTCTTTGATATGACAACAAAACTACCAGTGATAGTTTTTGTTTTCGTTTTTTTGAGACGGAATTTCGCTCTTGTTGCCCAGGCTGAAGTGCAATGGTGTGATCTCAGCTCACTGCAACCCCTGCCTCCCAGGTTTAAGCGATTCTCCTGCCTCAGCCTCCCGAGTAGCTGGGATTACAGGCATGTGCCACCACGCCTGGCTGATTCTGTATTTTTAGTAGAGATGGGATTTCTCCATGTTGGTCTGGCTGGTCTCCAACTCCTGACCTCAGGTGATCCTCCCACCTCGGCCTCCCAAAGTGCTGCGATTACAGGTGTGAGCCACTGCACTCAGCCCCAGTGATAGTTTCTTAAAGGTTAGTTGCAATATCAATTTATACATCAGTGGGCTTTTCATGCAGTTGTAAAAATCCATTGATTTATTTTGTATCATGAATGAATCTTTTTTTCCTCTATGATTTTGTAACTTTACGCAATTGGCTATTTAGAAAATATTAGCTTACTAAGTTGTACAGACCTACTAAATGTTGATATATTTTACAGTGTCTCCAAAAGAAATCACATTGATTAATATCGCTATCGCTAGGTCATCAAACACATCTTTAAGTATTGGGAAGCTGTCAAGCTCAGGGTGGCTGATACCAGTTCACCAAAATTCATAGTTTTGCTTGAAAACTCCAGTCTTATCATTGGCAACATTATTTTCCTTGAAGTGATAGGCCCCCTTGTTCATTTTTGAGAAGACATCTGCCAAATACTTGGCTGACATGGACTATATTTAGTCAGTTGTTCTTTCAGATAAAAATGGTGATCCACTTACAACTCAAGCAATTGCTCAAGTGCTTTTCTATAAGAATACCGTTGTACTTTAGCACACAAAGGTGCTTCATGTGTAGTTTCCATTTTATCACACAGCATGTTAAAAAGATGTAAACTGAGGGGTTGGGATTTAATAGAAAATGTTACTGCTTCATCAGAAACATTCTTTCTTCTTTTTTTTTTTTTTTTTTTTTGAGGCAGAGTCTCACTCTGTCGTCCAAGCTGGAGTGCAGTGGCGCAATCTTGGCTTACTGCAACCTCCACCAGCCAGGTTCAAGTGATTCTCCTGTCTCACCCTCCCGAGTAGCTGGGATTACAGGTGCGTGCCACCACGCCCGGCTAATTTTGGTACTTTTATTAGAGATGAGGTCTCCCCATGTTGGCCAGGCTAGGCTCAAACTCCTGACCTCAAGTGATCTGCCTGCCTCAGCCTCCCAGAGAGCTGGGATTACAAGCGTGAGCCACTGTGACTGGCCCATCAAAAACATTCTTAAGTGAAACTGGCTTTTTTCACTTAATGTCATTGTATGGTCAGTGTAAAGTTCAAAGACTTGAATCGCAATCGCATGAAGTTACAAAATCATGGAAGTAAAATAGATTCATTGATGGTACAAGATAAACCAACAGAGTTTGACAACTGTATGAAAAGCTCAGTGATGTGTAAATTGATACTGGAATTTGGTAACAATTTGTTCGATATTGCAAACACAGTTTGGTGCCACCACCAGCATTTTTATTCACCATTACTTTTATGGTGCCAGTGCGAATGTCAACACAGCAAAAAAGGGAAATAATGTTTCAGTATTATTATGAAAATAGTTTTGATCTCACAGATCTCCTGAAAGGGTCTTGGGACCCTTTGGACAAAGAACTGCTGTCTACAGAAATACATGTATACAAAGATTCTCACTGAAGCAATATTTTGGGTTTTTTTGTTTGTTTGTTTGTTTTTGAGACAGTGTCTGGCTCTCTCTCCCAGGCTATAGTACAGTGGTGGGATATTGGCTTACTGCAACCTCCTCCTTCCGGGCTCAAACTATCTTCCCACCTCAGCCTCCCAAATAGCTGAGACTCTAGGCACACATCACCACACCTGCCTAATTTTTTTATTTTTTTGTAGAGAAGGGGTTTTTGCCATGTTGCTGAGGCTAGTCTCAAACTCCTGAGCTCAAGCAATCCGCCTGCTTCCCAAAGTGCTGGGATTATAGGCATGAACCACAGTGGCCAACCTGAAGCAGTGTTTTTAATAGCAAGTTGTGAGAAACAATATAATTGTCTAGCTGATAACTTTTCTTCACTGGATGTTGAGGAGATTTAGCAAGCCTCCCACCCTTCAGGGCATCCATTCATGTGAATTATCTTCTTTCTTGTGTATGTAGAATGGCACTAGTTTATATCATCTGGGGGAATTTTTAAAAATAGACATTCAAATAATTTTTTGTTATGTAGTTCAGATGAGGAACCTCAGTTGAAAGAAACTGTTAAGGAATGGTAAATTCGGGTACATTTTTCTGCAGCAGTTAAAGAGAATAAGACAAATCTATCATGAAATGAAAAAATATTCATGACAGTAAGTGAAAAGTTGAGGACAAAATATATAGTATGATCCTATTTTGTCTTAAAAACAAATGCCAAAGCAGAACTATAGCTGGTAATTACATGTGTAAATTTACAGAGGCCTAGAAGTTTCTCATTAAAACTCTTAACTGGCTACATCTGCTAAGGCAAGTAGGGGATGGGTGAAGATTTCTACTTTTTATTCTGTGTACCTTTGCAGTTGAAGTTTTTTTTGCAGTGGAACAGCTGAACATTTGTGTATGTATTTAACAAATTGGGATGAGTACTATGCAAGCATATAATAAAGAAAACTCACTTGGGGGAAGTCACAGGAATCTGTGTCTGGATGAGCTCTCATCCTCCAGGGCTTTTCTGCCATAGGAATCTACGGCGGATCCGGAAGTGTCAACGTGGTCGAGAGCAGCAGGAAAAGGAAGGGAAGGAAGGAAACAGTAAGAAGACCATAGAGAATGTGGATAGTCTGGATAAGCTGGAGTGTAGATTCAAGCTGAATTCCTACAAGATGGTGTATGTGATCAAATCAGAGGACTATATGTATCGGAGGACTGCCCTGCTCCGGGCTCATCAGGTGAGAACCAATAACTGAAATTTCTGTACACATCTCCCACCCTAGCTAGGACCAGGGGAAGCCCAGAGTCTTCTGATTGTTTCTTTTTGTTTATGCAAACCTGTTCTTGGAGCTGAGACTTAACTGAGGAAGTAGGTATGTTGGTTGCTAAGGATGCTGTGACAAAGTACCACAGACTGTGGCTTAAATGACAAAAGTTCTGGAGACTAGAAGTCCAAAGTCAGGTGTCAGCAGTGTTGGTTCCTTTTGAGACTGTGAGGGACAATCTGTTCTAGGCCTTTCCTAGTTTCTGGTTCTTTGCTGGCAATCTTTGGCATTCCTGGGCTTGTAGATCCCTGCCTTCATCTTCACATGGTGTTTCTACCTGTGTGTGTGTGTCTGCCTCCAGATAAGGTCACATTCGGAAGTACTGGGGGCTAGGACTTCAATGTATGATTTTTTGTTTGTTTGTTTGAGACAGAGTCTCACCTGACAGAGCCTCCCAAAGTGCTAGCATTACAGGCATGAGCCACCACACCCGGCCAACATAAGAATTTTAAGGAGAATACAGTTAAGCCCATAAGAGCACGTAAATACCTGGTGGCACCTTTTTGGTGAATTTACTCCCAGTATTTACATCTCAAGTAGTATCTGATCTTTTGCTTGTATGAATCCTACCTGTCTTTACATTCTATTTCAATTGTGAAACCTTCCTGGTGCAGCTGTGTACAGGGTGTTATGCCAGGCCCTGGGACTACAGCCATGAAGTAGAGCAGATGAAGTAATGCGATGATATGCACTACCAGGGAAACAAATCAGGTGAAGTGATCAAGGGTAACTAGCATACAGGCCTTGCTTTCACTGGAGGAGGCTTCTCAAAGGAGGTGATGCTTGAGGCCTGAATAATGACAAGGAATTAGCCTGGTGAAGAGTAGAGGATGGGTGTTTTCTAGACAAAAGAGCAAGTACAAGGCTGGGAGGAAAGGACTTGGCATATTCAAGAAATTACAAACACCATTGTGGCTCAAGGTTGCATGAAGTTAGAAGGGTAGGCAGAGGCCACATCACTTTGTCTAATAGGCCACGGTTTGGAGTTTGTTCGAGATGCATTGGGACATTTGACAAAGATAGCTTGGTGTGCTGTGAGGAGAGTGGAGATGGGTATATATAAAGTTGGAAGAGCAGAGACCACTCAAAAGGGTGCCCTTGTCCAAATGAGATGTGGGGGCCACCCATACTACTAGGGTGCCAGTGGAATTGCAAGAATTACATTGTAGATTTTATGTATTTATTTTTGAGACAGAGTTTCGCTCTGTCTCAAACCACACCTGGCTGATTTTTTGTTTTTAGTAGAGATGGGGTTTCACCATGTTGGCCAGGCTGGTCTCGAACCCCTGACCTCAAGTGATCCACCCTCCTCAGCCTCCCAAAGTACTGGGATTACAGGCGTGAGCCACCACGCCCAGATGTAGATATAATTTAGATATTTAATTGACAAGAGATGGTGTTGGATCAAATGCGGGGGTAAGCAAAAGAAGTACATCAAGGATGGTGTCTGATTAGTTTCGGGGTTTTTTGGTTTTTGTTTTGCTTAAGTGGAGATTTTAGGGGCTCACCTGTTAATAGGAAAGGGTAATGAGGTTTGGGAGACAGATGAAGTGCTGTTTTAAGTTTGAAAGGACTACAAAACTTTCAAGTGGGAGATGTTGAGCAAACAGTTTAATGTATAATTAACCCTTGAACGACAAGGGGTTTGGGGCACTGGCCCCTGCACAGTCAAATCTGTGTGTAATTTTTGACTCCCCCAAAATGGAACTACTGATAGTCTACTATTGACTGGAAGGCTTACTGATAAACAGTTGATCAACATATTTTGTATGTTGTATGTATTACATATACTGCATTCTTTTTTTCTTTCATTCTTTTTTTTTTTTTTTTTTTTTTTTAATGAAAATAGACACGGCGTCTCCTTATGTTGCCCAGGGCTGGTCTCAAACTCAAGGGTTCAAACAACCCACCCATTTCAGCCTCCTAAAGTGCTGGGATTACAGGCGTGAGCCACTGTGCCCAGCCTATACTGTATATTCTTAAAATAAAGTAAATTAGAGAAAAGAAAATGTTAAGTCATAAGCAAGAGAAGATACATTTACTTTTCATTAAATGGATGTGGCTCATCATAAAGGGTCCTTATTCTCATCTTGTTGAGTAGGCTGAAGAGGGAGGAGGAAGGGGAGAGGTTGGTTTTGCTGTCTCAGGGTTGGCAGAGGTGGAAGAAAACTTGCCTATCAGTGGCCCTGCGCCATTCAAAGCCGTGTCGTTCAAGAGTCTGCTCTACTTCTCTCATGGCACTGAGGGAAGTGCAGTGGCATGATTTCAGCTCACTGCATCCTCCGCCTCCCGTGTTCAAGAGATTCTCTTGCCTCAGCCTCTCAAGTAGCTGAGATTACAGGCGTGCACCACCACACCTGGCTAATTTTTTTTTGCTATGTGTTGTGTGTCTGCCTGTCTCTGATTCACATTATTTGGGACACCGGGCAACACCAGTTTTGTCTTTGTATCTCTTCTAGTATCTCCTTGCATGTGGACACCAATAAATTTTTACTGGATGTGTTGGTGGGAACAGAACCCCCCGCAGAACATCTGCCAAGCCTGGACTCTGTTTGCCAGGGTGGGGTAACACAGTGGAGGGAGAGTGGGTTTTAAGCCCTTTGCTTTGCACTGTCTGGCTTAGAGGTGGATCTCCATGCTGATAGAAGTGAACAGTGACTCACTGGGTCCCACCCAGGATACATTAGAATCAGCTGGATTGCTGGTTTAAAATGCACATTGGTAAAACCAAGGAAACGTGGGTTTTGGGGTTTTTTGTTTTGTTTTGTTTTGTTTTGTTTTGTTTTGTTTTTTGGAGACGGTTTGGCGCTGTCATCTAGGCTGGGGTGCGGTGGTGCTCAATGCAACCTCCACCTCCCAGCTCAAGCAGTCCTCCCACTTCAGCCTACCGAGTAGCTGGGACTACAGGTGTGTGCCACCATGCCCGGTTAATATTTGTATTTTTGTAGAGATGGGGTTTTGCCATGTTGCCCAGGCTGGTCTCAAACTCCTGAGCTCAAGCGAACTGCCTGCCTCAGCCTCCCAGAGTACTAGGATTACAGGCATGAATCACTGCACCTGGTCAGAAATGTGTATTTTTTAACACATTCCCTAGGTTATACTAACGCATGCTAAAATTGAGAACAGTGAGCTTTTTCAGCCCAGAGCCTGTGTTCGCATTTCTTTGGAGGCTTTATGGATTTTCATGCCCTCACATGTTCTATGTTCTTACCTCTTTAACTTCTCTTTAAACAGAGAATCCTTTTTTTTTTTTTTTTTTAAAGAAAAAAGCAGTAGTATCTAAGACTTGAGCCCACATCTTTCCTTTGCTCCTTTAGAAGAAAATTAGGCTTTATATTTGAAGGGCTCTTTTTTTGGTTCTGCTTCATTTAATAAAAAATTTTCTGTCTGTTTTGCAGTCCCATGAGCGTGTAAGCAAGCGTCTACATCAGAGATTCCAGGCCTGGGTAGATAAATGGACCAAGGAGCATGTGCCCCGTGAAATGGCAGCAGAGACCAGCAAGTGGCTCATGGGTGAGGGGCTGGAGGGCCTGGTGCCCTGCACCACCACCTGTGATACAGAGACCCTGCATTTTGTGAGCATTAACAAGTATCGTGTCAAATACGGCACAGTATTCAAAGCCCCTTAACTGCAAAGCCAGAGCAGATAACTTGGGGTAGTGTGTGGGGGGTGTGTGTGGGCCTATGCACTCACACACTGAAGAAACAAGGAAGATGCCTTTCAAGCCTCACTGGGCCTCTCTGGGACATGGCCACCTGACCTGTGTGTGGCTGGTGCAGCCTGGCACCAAGTGGGCTACCTGTTAGGAACATGAATACCTTACAAAGCTGAAGCTGGAACTTTTCCCAAAGGGTTTTGGGTATAGCCTGCCCTGGAGGGGAAGGAAGTCCATGCAAGCAAAGACATGCAGTTTGCTTGCACACACCAGCAGAGCTAAGACTGGAGTCTCCTGTGGCCTAACTTTCAATGAGGGAACCGGATGCTGTTCACACTTTGACTGGATGGAGATGCATTTACAAAACAGACTGGGGAAGGACTTAATACTCAGATGTATTGGAACTATCATGGTCACTGCTCCTCTTCCCTCCCCACAAAAGGAAAAAAAAACTGGATTTGATTTTTTTTTCTGGTCACTTGAGCACATCTAAGATCACCCATTAGGTTTTATCTGGGACCTGCAGTTTGGCTTTGGGATTGATCATCTTGTGGATTTTATTCCTGACGATTCCCTTGCTGCCTACCCTTTTCTCTCCTCTGGTTCTCAACCTCAACGAGTTCAAATCAGTCGTCCTTTTTAGCTCCCGTGGAACTGTTTTGTATCTGCCTCTTTACTAGTCTACCCTAGTGCCATCCACCAGCTTTACTCTCTGACACACACACGTACACACACACAATTTTAACTTGTTTTTTTTGTACATAATGTACATACTGTCAATTTTTTATTAAAAGAAATATGCTTTGATGTGCTAGCATAACTGCTCTAGCTTCTTGTGTACCATAGTACTATGTGGCTTCAGATTTAGTACCTATGAACAGATGTACAAGACATTTATTACACTTTTTACCAAAGGGAGTTACCATTGTAGTACTTTTGTGTAAAACTTGTCTTCCCCTTTGCCCTTTTTTTTTTTTTTTTTTTTTTTTGTAAATAAATAAAGCTTGGTTCTTACTTAAGGAATAAACTCTCAACCCACGTCCCTTGTCCTCACCAGAAAATACTGTGAAGCAGGGATTTTGACTTCAGTTCCTTATCCAGGGTAGAAACAGGATTTTGCTTTAAATACTTGTTACTTGTCCCAAGTCAAAATATTCCAAAATCTTAGAATACTTAAGTCTTTTAGTACATGTTTTTTTTTCCCTTGTTCAAATATCTGAAAATATTTTATATTTGGGTAAGTTGTCAAGCTATGTAGTTTGTATTTCTATATATTTTTTCTTATTCACATTGGTGATGGATGGGGGTGAGCAACTTAAATACCAAACCAGTGTTTGAAAAAAAGTGTGTATAAGCATGTGGTATATCTTATAAATGGAGTTGGGAGGGAGAGAATTTGAAATGGGATACCTATTTTTATAATTACATAAATTTAAACTAGCAGACATTTAAACATGAATGATTATGATTTTTCTATGTGGTTAACCTGGACTTTCTGAACAAAGGCCAACTGAGCCCCTCCCAGTACTCTGGTGGATTTTTCTTCAGCAACCATTACGCAAGTCTTAGTTGTAACCAGCGATGTTTTGTGTGTTTTATGTTTGCTTTTTAGTTAAAAATCACCACCACCACCAAAAAGAAAAAAAATTTTTGGCTCTTGGATTTCCAAAACACATGGTAGACGTCTCTGATTTTAGGCTTTTATTGTTTAAAGACAAAGTCTCACTTTATGACCCACACTGGAGTGCAGTGGCACGATCATAGCTCACTGCAGGCTTGACCTCCCAGGCTCAAGCAATCCTGCCACCTCAGCCTCCTGAGTAGCTGCATGCCACCACACCCAGCTAATTTTTTAACTTTTTGTAGAGATAGGGTCTTGCTATGCTGCCCAGGTTGGTCTCAAACTCCTGGCCTCAAGCTGTCCTCCCACCTCAGCCTCCCAAAGTGCTGAGATTACAGGTGTGAGCCACCAGAGCTGGCCTGATTTTAGGCTTTTTTTTGTATTCGGGAGAGGAGACTGTGAGCCAAAGCGTAGGGTGCCAAAAAGAGCTTTGTGGGATGAGATTTTAGGGCAAAGCTGGGGCAGTGTCTGACTTGGCAGTGGTCATGTGTACTGATTTAGGGGAAAGATCTTGAGGTTTTCTCAAATAATTCACCTATCCCCCTGTGTTCCCTCAAGAAAGGTCATGTTGACCTGAAACCATAGGGGAAATTGGTGAGGTGTGATCAGGGTCAGCCCCAGCTGTTGCTGCGCCTGCACAGTGTTTTGTCCAGAGCACTTGCCTGCAGGTCAGGATAGGATTTCAAGGCCAGTTCAGGAGAAAGTCCCAACCCACCAGTGCAACCAACAGAAGAGTAAGTTTTACCTACAGCCTGGGTTTTCACAAGTAGCATTTTTATTCCTCCTGCTGTCTGACATCTGAGCTCCAAGCTCTAAACCCAACCTCTGTATTACATGCAGCAGCAGGTTATCTTTATTTTAAATCATATTTGTTATTCTGTACTTAGTCACCTTTCCGTGTGATCTGCATTTGAAATGTTGTAAACTTGGTCAGTATTTCCATTAAAATATCAGGGCTAATCTTGCGTATTTTTTTTGTTCCTAATGGTTTTATAGACAAAAGACTCTCTTGGCAACCCCAGGAGAAAAAAATAAAGCTGTCAGTGGAGTACTAGGGATGAGAATGAAACTGGAGGTCTGTTCTGGTATTATGGCTTCCCTGGACTCTACAGTCCTGTATGGTGAAACACATTTTTCTATTGGGATCGTCAATGCCATGACTGTTTGCCACCTCAAACTCCAGTTTCTGGTGACGTGCAAGAGTTAGCAATATACATTCAGTAAAGCGTGTAATCGAGTAAGTCGTAGTAACCTGGGCGTAAAGCTCTACCTCCCTGCTCATTAACACCCTTATCTCCGTCCGGTATGAAAACACCTATTCCAGGTAGTCTGGCTCTCCCACGTTAAGCAAACACCACTTTCCGTGTTCACCGACAGCTAGAGCCAGAGGTCTCCTGGTTGCTGCTTCTGAGGCTGAGTCTGCAGCAGCTGAGGCTCCCGCCCGTCTTGCCGAATGGCCTAAGTCTCTGCCCCGAGACTTTCGAGAGTTCTAATCGTCAAATTTCCCATTTTATTTTGAGATTTTCCCTGCGGCCCACTATCTCGGACAACATAGGGGAGCCTCAAAAACACAGTTTCTAGCTTCCAACTTGGCTCAAAGTTCAGACAGCAGCTGGGCTTCCGAGAGCCGCCGGTGTTCCAAGAAAAGCTGCCCGGGACTGGGAGGTGCTCTCTGGACGCCGGAACCTTTGGTTTCCTGCCGTGGAGCGGAACGGTAGCGCCAGGGGCCTTCCGGAAAGAGGAGCGAGAGCCCGGCGATGGCGGCTGCGCCGGCCTTGAAGCACTGGCGCACCACGCTGGAGCGGGTGGAGAAGTTCGTGTCACCGCTCTACTTTACTGACTGTAACCTCCGCGGCAGGTGTGGCCCCTGGTCCCCCGCAGCCGGCCGACCGCATCCGTGCACCTCAGGCTTTCCTTCCGGGGAGAAACCCAAGCTGCAGCCACCCGGGCCGCGGGACGAAGTGCCCGCCTCGGGCAGGGCAGGGGCCGGGGAGGAGGGGGTAGGGAATGGACTGCGCCGCGGAGCGGCCAGGCAGCCCTCTTGGTGGAGGATCCAGGGAAAGTGCGGCCCCACCGGCCAGCTGGCCCCCAGGCGGAAACGGGGCGGCCTCCAGCATGTGCCCATCGGCCCGTCCCACGCAGGCTTTTTGGGGCCAGCTGCCCTGTGGCTGCGCTCTCCAGCTTCCTGACGCCGGAGAGACTTCCCTACCAGGAGGCAGTCCAGCGGGACTTCCGCCCGGCGCAGGTCGGCGACAGCTTCGGACCCACGTAGGTAATGCCCAGCGGGTGGGCGGGGCCACGGGCCTAAGGGAAGTTCCAACCCAGTTCCCAGCCACACCTTCGTTGTCTGCCCTCTGCCCTAGACAACTACGTGGGATCGAGCAGCACCCTCTGCTGGGAACAGCTCCCTGGTGCCTGAGTCTTCAGGGGATGGTTTTCATTCCCACGTAGCCGCCTCTGGACATCCCTTAGGAAGGGCACCCTAGGGATCACGAACCTTTGACGCCTCTGCCTGTTTCCCTCATCTTGCTTCTCACCTTGTTGCTCCTTTCTTGTGACTCAAAGCTGAGTACCTTGTGACACTGCAGATGCTTGGAGAGTTTCAAGCCCCTGCCGACACTTTGTCTAAGGAAGGATATCAGGATAGGGCTTCTACCTCTAGGCCTATCACAACAGCTCTCTTGCAGATGGTGGACCTGCTGGTTCCGGGTGGAGCTGACCATCCCAGAGGCATGGGTGGGCCAGGAAGTTCACCTTTGCTGGGAAAGTGATGGAGAAGGTCTGGTGTGGCGTGATGGAGAACCTGTCCAGGTGAGGAACCCTGCCGTAGGGCCAGGTATGGCCACATTTCAGCCCTGAAATGACTACAGCCTTTCTCCTGTGGACTCTTGAGTAGCCACAGCTGAGTTGCTCTGCCCACAGGGTGGTATCAGGATTTCAGGACTAGGGAAGTTGCCACTTGGGCATCTGTGCAATTGGTCCTTAGTTTTTATTGTATATAATACAAACTTATAGGAAAACATTTCAAACAGTTCTAGGTAAAGTAATGGATCTCTCCCTATCACCCACCCCATTCCCCAGCTATAACCACTGTTAAGTGTCTTATTCATGCTCCACCCTTATCAGGTTTAGTCCTTATACTCCTATCTAGTAGGTCTTTATACCCATTTACAAATTAAGAAACAGATGTGTAGAGGTTAGTTGACTCACTCAGGTTCACACAGCTTCCATTTCAAATTGGACTGACTCTCAATCTGGGGTTAAGACTGTTCTTCCTGGCTACAAGAAGGCAGAGACCATCCCTCCCTCCCTTCACTGGCTCAGCAAATATCTCCTGGTGTCCATTCTGGGCCATACCCTTAAGCACTAGGGTGTAGCAGGGAATGAGGCAAACCTGCCCCTGACTTCATGGAGTTTCTTTTCAGGTATTTATTTAGGGGTGCAGAGGCCACCAGAATCCACACTCAGGCTGCCTAACTCCTTCCCAGGGCCCTTTCCATAAGACTATGGCTTTGCCATTGGTAAACAGGCTATTTGATGGTCATGGTGCTGGCTGCCATGGGAGTTGGGGCATCTACTGCCAAGGGTCCCTGATTGGCCAATCTTGGCCCTGCTTGGGAGAGAGGACCCAGAGCTGGGAACCAGATGGAGGGGCCTGACTCCCCATGGCTTACACTTTACCTGAACTGTCCAAAAGCCTCAAGCCTTGTCTCTCTCACTCCCCTCCCTACTAGGGTTTAACCAAAGAGGGTGAGAAGACCAGCTATGTCCTGACTGACAAGCTGGGGGAAAGAGACCCCCGAAGGTGAGTCCCTGTACCCTGGTTGACCAGTGCTGTCAGGGAGGGAGTACCAGTGAGCAAGAAGGAGCTGAGGCCCAGAGTGATCTCATAAGCACCCCTCTGCTCCAGCACAATCATCCTCACATCTCATTGTTTGCTTTTAAAAGCATGATTTTTTCCTAACCATGAAAATAATGGGCTGGGTGCAGTGACCCACACTACACTGGGAGGCTGAGTGGGAGGATCACCTGAGCCCAGGAGGCCGAGGCTGCAGTGAGCCATGATCACACCACTGCACTACAGCCTGGGCAACAGAGTGAGACCTTGTCTCAAAAATAATAGCAATGTTTGCCTGTGATAAATACAGGAAAGCACAAAGAAGTAAATAACTACCGTTATTCCACTCCCTAGAATAGAGATGAACATTATTAACATCTCAGCATTCTTTTTTTTTTTTTTTTTTGAGACGAAGTCTCCCTCTGTCACCGAGGCTGGAGTACAGTGGCACGATCTTGGCTCACTGCAACTTCTGCCTCCCAGGTTCAAGCGATTCTTGTGCCTCAGCTTCCCGAGTAGCAGGGATTACAGGTGTGTGCCACCACGTCCAGCTTTTTTTTTCTTATTTTTAGTAGAGAAAGGGTTTTACCGTGTTGGCCAGGCTACTCTCAAATTCTTGACCTCAGGTAATCTGCCCGTCTCAGCTTCCCAAAATGCTGGAATTACAGGCATGAGCCACCGCACCTGGCCCAGTATTCATGTTCTTGGTGTATCTTTCCGGCATAGTTTTTTTGGGGAGGTTTTTTGTTTTTGTTTTTTTTTGAGACAGAGTTTCGCTTTTGTTACCCAGGCTGGAGTGCAATGGCACGATCTCGGCTCACTGCGACCTCCGCCTCCCAGGTTCAAGCAATTCTCCTGCCTCAGCCTCCCGAGTAGCTGAGATTACAGGTGCCTGCCACCATGCCCAGCTAATTTTTTGTATTTTTAGTAGAGAAGGGGTTTGACTCTATTGGCCAGGCTGGTCTCAAACTCCTGACCTCAGGCAATCCACCTGCCTGAGTCTCCCAAAATGCTGGGATTACAGGCATGAGCCACCATGCCCGGCTCATCCCGGTATAGTTTTTACTAGTCAAGATTGTATCCTGACTTCTTACATTCCATGTTATAACATGGACATTTTATGACACCATTAAAAACACTTCTTAGACATTATTAATGTATTTTATATTGATTGAACACTGTTTCAGATGCTTCCAGACACTGGGAGTATGGTGGTGAATAAAATAGTCCTTGCCGACAAAGGGAGACAGATCCACTCATATAATTACAAAACTGAGGGCTCAGGAAGAAAATCCTGGGTACTCCACTGAGGAATTTGCTCTAGACTTAGCGGGGAAGTGGAGTCAGGAAGGCCTCCCTAAGGAAGTCGTGTTTGCTCCCTGAAGCCTAAGTATGGCATCACCACAGCCCAGCCTGTTCTCCAATGAATGGCCTGCCCATGTTGGCCATGTTGGTTTTAGATCTTGGGTCTAAAGTTCGAGCCTGGGAGATCTGAACATACTTTTAATATGCAAAGAGGGTTCTAAAACCAAGGCAGTGCTTTGCAAAGACAACTTTGGAAATATAAGACTAAACAGCAGTGTACTTTACATGGTTCCAAACTTTGCTACTTATTCTCTCTGACAGCAGGACATGGGATCCATCTGGTGTTTGTACCACAACCCTCCCACATGCACTCTTGTCACACTGTGGGATCCTCTGGGTAGTGGATCCTGGAAGCAGACAGGTTGGGCTCAGCTGGATGCCTCCTGGGTGCCCCCTCCCCAAGTCCCCAGAGTGCTGTGCCAGTCCCTTCTTAGCCTGAGGCTGTCTCCCCATGTTTGTAGCCTCACTCTCTATGTGGAAGTAGCCTGCAGTGGGCTCCTGGGGGCCGGGAAGGGAAGCATGATCGCAGCCCCTGACCCTGAGAAGATGTTCCAGCTGAGCCGGGCTGAGCTAGCTGTGTTCCACCGGGATGTCCACATGCTCCTGGTGGATCTGGAGCTGCTGCTGGGCATAGCCAAGGTACTTAACACCCCCTGTACCCCCTGCTACCCTCTAGAGCCCTGCTCCAAGAAGGTTGTTCCTTGGGTCAGATAAATGGGACTCTGGGAATCCAGAGTAGGACGAGGGTTTCCACCTGCTTGAGGGTTGAGAGAATTTTCCTATGTGAAGGGGAGGAAGGAGACGGTGCTGAGCAGGGGGACCAGCAGGGAAAAAGGGCTGGGGGTCAGGGGAGCTCTGCTGAGAGCCCTGAGGAGATCAGTGGGGCCTAGGTCTGGAAGCTGTGCTTGAAAAGGGGATTAAGGGGCAGAACCCTGCTGCAGGGCCTTGGGAAGGACAACCAGCGCAGCTTCCAGGCCCTGTACACAGCCAATCAGATGGTGAACGTGTGTGACCCTGCCCAGCCCGAGACCTTCCCAGTGGCCCAGGCCCTGGCCTCCAGGTTCTTTGGCCAACATGGAGGTGAAAGCCAACACACCATTCATGCCACAGGGCACTGCCACATTGATACAGGTAGGACAGCAGCTGGTTGGGCTGGCTAGGGAAGCAGGAGTGCTCTTGAAGACCTGGATGTGCCCTAGAAGCACTGTGTGATGCTCAGCAAGTTCTTGCCCCTCTTGGACCTGCGTTTTCCCCATCTGTAAAATGGGGCTGGGGGGGCTGGACTGTGGGCTCTGCTTGCTTTGGATTCACTTATTATTTTTTTTCCTTTTTTTTTTTTTTTTTTTTGAGACGGAGTCTCACTCTTGTCACCCAGGGTGGAGTGCAATGGCGTGATCTCGGCTCACTGCAACCTCTGCCTCCCGGGTTCAAGCGATTCGCCTGCCTCAGCCTCCTGAGTAGCTGGGATTACAGTCACCCACCACAACGCCTGGTTAATTTTTGTATTTTTAGTAGAGACGGGGTTTCACCACGTTGGCCAGGCTGCTCTCGAACTCCTGACCTCAGGTGATCTGCCTGCCTTGGCCTCCCAAAGTGCTGGGATTACAGGCATGAACCACTGTGCCCAGCCGCATTTATTCTTTCAACAAAATCCGATGCCTCATGGGGCCCATGTTAGATATTGAGGGTAGGATTACAGAGACAGATTCAGCAGGCAGAGTTGGTGTCACAATGGTGGGGAGTCTGGGGCACTGGAGAGCACAGGAGAGGTACTTACTCCAGCTGGGTTGGGGGATTCCAGAGAGGCTTCCTGGACAAGTTTGCAGTGTCGGAGTTTTACGGGAAATCCACATTTTTAACAAGCTCCTGAAGGTATTGATTCTGATGCAGCTGAAGTTTTGGGATCACAGAACAAGGGCTTTCTCTGCTGTGCCAAGATGTAGGGTAAGGTGTGAGAGGTTCTGGGCTGGTAAGGAAGGAACTGCAGCCTGGGAGTCAGGAGAGGCTGTAGCAACCTCTGGTAGGACAGCTGGCTCCATCCTGGGAGCCATGCCTCTGTTCCCAGGTATACATCAAGCGTGTGCAGGGGCAGGGTAGTCCCTGCTACTTCTCGTAGGATCCTCTAGGGGATGTTTAATTCCCCAAGAGGACTGAGGCTATTCTGGGGCCTGGAGTCTCCATTTCCTGACCTGTATAATTGGCCTCATAGCACTGCCGCCACCTTTCCCCAGCCCCTCCTCCCACCTCGCTGGAGTGAAGTGAAGTGACCGCTTAGGAGGGACACCACAGGGCTTTCCAGGGTGAAGGGCCTGGGATGGGAGGGGGGCTAGGTGACCCTCTGGGGTCCCAGCCCGGGCCTGGTCAGCCTTGCTGCTCCCTCCATCCTCCACCCCACTCTCTGTATAGCCTGGCTTTGGCCCTTCAAAGAGACTGTGAGGAAATGTGCCCGGAGCTGGGTGACCGCCCTGCAGCTCATGGAGCGGAACCCTGAGTTCATCTTTGCCTGCTCCCAGGTCAGAGGGACAGCTTTGAGGGGGAAGGGAGGCACGTGGCCCTCCCTGGAGCTCCACAGGCCCTGAAGCCTTCCCGGGCCTGGGGGCAGGGCTGCTCCTCACCCTCAGCCACCCACTGAGTCCCATATGCTCAGTCCTGGGTGGGGCCCTTGTCACTCTGGTCCCAGCTCCCTTCAACCTGCCCACAGGCGCAGCAGCTGGAGTGGGTGAAGAGCCGCTACCCTGGCCTGTACTCCCGCCTCCAGGAGTTTGCATGCCGTGGGCAGTTTGTGCCTGTGGGGGGCACCTGGGTAGAGATGGTAAGTGCACTGGGCACTCCTCAGCCTTGAACCACATGACAACAGCCTTCCCTCAGGTAGCGCCAGCCCTCCCGGCTTTGCTGGTGAGTTTCCGCAGGCCACTCATCCCCGCTGTGTGGCAGGGCTGGCTCATTAGTCCCTGGGATCTCAAGGCCTGGGACTTCAAGGGGGAGGAGAGCCTCCAGTGCTGTGACAAGTTGCATGGCCTAGTCCTAGGCACCCCCTCAGGCAGATGGACAGTCAGGCCTGAAGGACAGGGGTCCTTCCTGAGTTCTGGCTGTAACTCCCATGTTTGAGCAGCCTTGGCTTCTGCTGCAGGGATTGGGTTGGCCTGAGCGCCTGCCTGCTGCCTGTCCAGCACTGACCTGGGCTGCCTCCCACTTCCTTCACTGCCAGGATGGGAACCTGCCCAGTGGAGAGGCCATGGTGAGGCAGTTTTTGCAGGGCCAGAACTTCTTTCTGCAGGAGTTTGGGAAGATGTGCTCCGAGGTAGGCTGAGAGCTGCTACACCAGGCTGTGGGCAAGTGGGGCTGGTGCTCAACTTGGAGTGCTGAGGGGCTGAGGCTGGGGTGAGTCCGCCTGGAGCTCTTGTTCCTGCACTCCAGGATCCTCTTTCTCCGCAGTTCTGGCTGCCGGACACCTTTGGCTACTCAGCACAGCTCCCCCAGATCATGCACGGCTGTGGCATCAGGCGCTTTCTCACCCAGAAATTGAGCTGGAATTTGGTGAACTCCTTCCCAGTAAGCAGGCCCCAGGGGGGACAGGGTCAGAGTGGGCCTCAGTCCTGCGTGGCCCATTTGCCTCTCCCCCTTATCATGGGGTCCTAGACAGACCACCAAACCCTCATTCTGCCTCTGCCAGGGTCACATAGCAGGCAGGGGCAGGACCAAGTCTGGAAGGCCTGGTTCTGCCTCAGCCCTGACTCTGGCCTCTCTGCCCTGCCTCTGTTTCCCTGCTGGTAGCACCATACATTTTTCTGGGAGGGGCTGGATGGCTCCCGTGTACTGGTCCACTTTCCACCTGGCGACTCCTATGGGATGCAGGGCAGCGTGGAGGAGGTGAGGGGTCACCTAGGGTGGTGGGGTAGGGGCAGGCTGGAGAGGGCTGGCTTGTCCCAGGCTGATCCATGCTGGCCTGCCCTCACCTGTCTAGGTGCTGAAGACCGTGGCCAACAACCGGGACAAGGGGCGGGCCAACCACAGTGCCTTCCTCTTCGGCTTTGGGGATGGGGGTGGTGGCCCCACCCAGACCATGCTGGACCGCCTGAAGCGCCTGAGCAATACGGATGGGCTGCCCAGGTCAGGCCGGGCCTTGGCGCTCCTTTAGCCCCACCCTGGGCCCTTGCCATGAGCCCTGCCTTCCCTCAGACATTGGGCCCAACCCCTCCTCTGGACCTTGTCCTGTCCCAATCCTAGACCACGGGTTCCTCCAAACTTCCACCCTGGGGGTGGGTGGGGGAAAAGCTGAAGCTGGTAAGGACTCCAGCCCACTAGAGAGAGAGGCTCTCCTAGGGCGTCCAGGGCTGGCAATGTGTGAATGGGGAGCTTTCTGGAGTGGCTCCTCTCTGTAGGAGCTGGATCTTTTGCTCTGGTGTGGAAGAAGGGTGAGCCATGTGGTCTCCAAGGCTGGGAGACCTAGGCTTGTGGTCTCCTCAGGGTGCAGCTATCTTCTCCAAGACAGCTCTTCTCAGCGCTGGAGAGTGACTCAGAGCAGCTGTGCACGTGGGTTGGGGAGCTCTTCTTGGAGCTGCACAATGGCACATACACCACCCATGCCCAGGTCAGGGGGAGGTTGCAGGGCCGTGGAGGGAGGGTGTGCCCTTGATCCTGCAGAGGGTCAGAGAAGGCAGTAGGGGACAGAGCCCAGGCCAGATCCAGGGGAAGAGAAGTTTGGAGGAGAGAAGTTCAAGACCTGGGTTGGTCAAGAAAGGTTGAAGGAGGCAGAAACCCCTGAAGAAAGAGGGGTTTGGGCTGCAGGGAGAAGAGGGAAGGCATTTAAGGCAGGTCACCCACCAGAGGCCTTCTCCACGAGGCCCTTGGGGAGTCCTCAGGGATTCTGAGCAAGGGAGGGCTTTGGAAGGTGTCCTGGGACACCTAAGCAGGCTCCAGACTAATCTTCCCATCCTGGGCTCAGATCAAGAAGGGGAACCGGGAATGTGAGCGGATCCTGCACGACGTGGAGCTGCTCAGTAGCCTGGCCCTGGCCCGCAGTGCCCAGTTCCTATACCCAGCAGCCCAGCTGCAGCACCTCTGGAGGTCAGCCCAGTTCTGCCCCTGCCACCCACCTGACTACTCACTGCAGATACCTCCGTGCCTGCCTCTCCCAGCCTTCCCATCCCTGCCCTTGGCCCCTGCAGGCTCCTGCTTCTGAACCAGTTCCATGATGTGGTGACTGGAAGCTGCATCCAGATGGTGGCAGAGGAAGCCATGTGCCACTATGAAGGTTAGGCTCACAATAGTCCTGCCTGCTCTCTCCAACCTCAGGGCTGAACCCGGAGTGTCCCCTGTGGGATACCCATGGGCTCATTCTAGACCTGTTGCCCACCTATGACCAGCCAGTCTTTCCTCAGACATCCGTTCCCATGGCAATACACTGCTCAGTGCCGCAGCCGCAGCCCTGTGTGCTGGGGAGCCAGGTCCTGAGGGCCTCCTCATCATCAACACGCTGCCCTGGAAGCGGACCGAAGTGATGGCCCTGCCCAAACCAGGCGGGGCCCACAGCCTAGGTACAAGCTGAGGGGAAGGGTTGCTACTGCAGCAGGAAGGATGGAGGCCAGACAGATCAGGCCTGGGATACCCCTAGGGATCTGGGTGCGCCTAACTGGAGAGTAGTAGCACATCTTCCACCACCCCATCCCCACCTGCGCAAGCTTCCTGAAAGGTCAGGAAGGCTACACTGATGCCCAGGCCTCACCCCCAGCCCTGGTGACAGTGCCCAGCATGGGCTATGCTCCTGTTCCTCCCCCCACCTCGCTGCAGCCCCTGCTGCCCCAGCAGCCTGTGTTCGTAGTACAAGAGGTGAGTCCTGCATGTCCTGAGGGGCAGGAGCTGTGCTGGGATACTTTCTAACAACTGAGGGTCCTGAACTCCCCTGCCTGGAGCAAGTGGTGAGGCGGGGCTGGGGTTGGGGTGGGAAGACTTTTGGTGTGGGAAGCCCCTACAGACTCAGCCTCAAGGCCTCCTCCCACAAAGACTGACGGCTCCGTGACTCTGGACAATGGCATCATCCGAGTGAAGCTGGACCCAACTGGCCGCCTGACGTCCTTGGTCCTGGTGGCCTCTGGCAGGTGCCAACTCCTCACTGCCCCTTCCCAGTGCCTGGCAAGTAGACCCCAGCCCATTTCCTCTCTCCACTGGCCACAACACTGCCCACAGCAGCCCATCAGTGGCTCTGGGCTGGAACCCACACATGGAGCAGGGCAGGCTGGGCAGTAGTCCCCTGTCCGCTGGGTCTACTTACTCCACCCTACCCCACCAAGAGCAGCTGGAGAGAGCGAGGTCAGTTGTTTGTACAACATCAATCCCATGTCCTTCCAGGGAGGCCATTGCTGAGGGCGCCGTGGGGAACCAGTTTGTGCTATTTGATGATGTCCCCTTGTACTGGGATGCATGGGACGTCATGGACTACCACCTGGAGACACGGTATGGGCTGGGCAGCATGTGGGGATGGTGGACGTGGTGGGAACACAGGCTGCTCTGGATCAGTATGTCCACCCCTGTCCCATAGGAAGCCTGTGCTGGGCCAGGCAGGGACCCTGGCAGTGGGCACCGAGGGCGGCCTGCGGGGCAGTGCCTGGTTCTTGCTACAGATCAGCCCCAACAGTCGGCTTAGCCAGGAGGTCGTGCTGGACATTGGCTGCCCCTATGTCCGCTTCCACACCGAGGTAGCGCGGGGGTAGGGGGTGGCTGTTTCCCCCAGGTGTGCTTGGTAAGGAGGGGCCAGCCCCAGGCCTTGGTGTGTCTCTTCATTCCCTGACTCCCACCCTCCTTCCCGCTCCCAGGTACACTGGCATGAGGCCCACAAGTTCCTGAAGGTGGAGTTCCCTGCCCGCGTGCGGAGTTCCCAGGCCACCTATGAGATCCAGTTTGGGCACCTGCAGCGACCTACCCACTACAATACCTCTTGGGACTGGGCTCGATTTGAGGTCTGACATGGCAGGGTGGGGGTAGCCTTGGACTCCTCCCTGGCTGGGGAGACTGCTTGTGTGGAACAGGCTAGGGAGGAAGAGGATAATCAACATTTGCTGCTTCCTAACGTGTGTGCCAGGCATTGCACTAAATGCTTTACATTGGCCAGGCATGGTGGCTCACGCCTGTAATCCCAGCACTTTGGGAGGCTGAGGCGGGTGGATCACCTGAGGTCAGGAGTTCAAGACCAGCCTGCCCAACATGGTGAAACCCCATCTCTACTAAAAATACAAAAATTGGGCCGGGCGCGGTGACTCATGCCTGTAATCCCAGCAGTTTGGGAGGCCGAGGTGGGCGGATCATGAGGTCAAGAGATCGAGACCATCCTAGCTAACACGATGAAACCCCGTCTCTACTAAAAATACAAAAAATTAGCCGGGCGTGGTGGTGGGCGCCTGTGCCTGTAGTCCCAGCTACTTGGGAGGCTGAGGCAGGAGAATGGCGTGAATCTGGGAGGCAGAGCTTGCAGTGAGCCGAGATCGTGCCACTGCACACCAGCCTGGGCGACAGAGCGAGACTCTGTCTCAAAAAAAAAAAAAAAAAAAAATACAAAAATTGGCCGGGTGCAGTTGCTCAGGCCTATAATCCCAGCACTTTGGAAGGCTGAGGCGGGCGGATCATGAGGTCAAGAGATCGAGACCATCCTAGACAACATGGTGAAGCTCTGTCTCTATTAAAAATACAAAAAAATTAGCTGGGTGTGGTGGCACGCGCCTGTGGTCCCAGCTACTCGGGAGGCTGAGGCAGGAGAATCCCTTGAACCCTTTAGGCGGAGGTTGCAGTGAGCTGAGATTGTGCCACTACACTCCAGCCTGGCAACAGAGTGAGACTCCATCTCAAAAAAAAAAAAAAAGAAGCCGGGCGTGGTGGCACATGTCCTGTTATCCCAGCTACTCGGGAGGCTGAGGCAGGAGAATCACTTGAATCTGGGAGGCGGAGGTTGCAGTGAGCTGAGATCAAGCCACTGCACTCCAGCCTGGGTGACAGACTGAGATCCTGTGTGAAAAAAAGTTTTACATTTAATTTGATACTCATGATCATTCGATGGGGTGAGTATTATTATTTATTACCATTTCACAGATAAGGAAACTGAGGCTTAGGCAGGTTGGGTGGCATGCCCAGGGACCCGTACAGTGGGAGCTGGAGTTCAGTTGTGTGGTTCTAGAGCTTGTGCTCGGCCTAGTGACAGGAGCTCTGGAGTCTGGGAGCACAAAGAGGGGCACAGGGCCACCAAGTGGGTCTGGGATCTGCCCTCCAGGTGTGGGCCCATCGCTGGATGGATCTGTCAGAACACGGCTTCGGGCTGGCCCTGCTCAACGACTGCAAGTATGGCGCGTCAGTGCGAGGCAGCATCCTCAGCCTCTCGCTGTAAGTGGGGTACCCACCAGGCCTGGGAGCTGGCATGGGGAAATGGGTCTTCCTGACCACAACTCCACCAGCTTCAGCCTGGCCCCTACCCGCCCTCCTCACCCCAGCTTGCGGGCGCCTAAAGCCCCGGACGCTACTGCTGACACAGGGCGCCACGAGTTCACCTACGCACTGATGCTGCACAAGGGTGAGTGCTGGGGACGGTGGGGACGGTGGGGCCTTCCTGCAGCCCTAGACACCTCTCTGCCCTTCTCTGAGCCCAAACCCCAGCAACCTGGCTCCCTGCCCCTTCTAGGGACAGGGGAGGGTAGCCCCCATTCTCCACCAGCATTGTTTCCTGGTCGTACCCCAGGCTCTTTCCAGGATGCTGGCGTTATCCAAGCTGCCTACAGCCTAAACTTCCCCCTGTTGGCTCTGCCAGCCCCCAGCCCAGCGCCCGCCACCGCCTGGAGTGCCTTTTCCGTGTCTTCACCCGCTGTCGTATTGGAGACCGTCAAGCAGGCAAGGGGTGGGACGTACTGGGGGCGGGGTTCCGAACTGGGCCCGCCCTCGGGCCCGCCCACCAGCCGTGTTCCTCTGCAGGCGGAGAGCGGCCCCCAGCGCCGCTCGCTGGTCCTCAGGCTGTATGAGGCCCACGGCAGCCACGTGGACTGCTGGCTGCACTTGTCGCTGCCGGTTCAAGAGGCCATCCTGTGAGTGGCGGTGCGGGATAGGGGCGGGGATCGAGTCTCGCCCTCGCAGAGCCTTCATGGCCCCCCTCCTGTTCTCCAGCTGTGATCTCTTGGAGCGACCAGACCCTGCTGGCCACTTGACCCTTCGGGACAACCGCCTGAAGCTCACCTTTTCTCCCTTCCAAGTGCTGTCCCTGTTGCTCGTGCTTCAGCCTCCACCACACTGAGTCCCTGGGGCTGGGGTTTTGTTTGTGGAAGGCTCTGGGGACTCCTAATTTCTGTTTCCCCAGCCTAAAGCAGGGATCAGTCTCTTCTTGCGGAATAAATCCTTGGATCAGGAACCCTGCTGGTAGCTGCTGCTCGGTCCCCTTAGGGCCCATCCTCAGGCTTGAGGTGGGGGTGAGAGGTCTGGGGTGGGATGGTTTGCCAGGTATTTGGTGGGTAGGGGCAAGATCCTAAGGTACCTGTGTGTGCAGGGTCTGGGTTGCAGCCCCCACAAGAGAGATTGGGGACCTCGAGCCACCAAAAGCCAATGAAGAGACCATGAGTTGAGAAGCCCCTCCCCTGTGCTAGCAGGCAAAGGGCCTGGGCCTGGGGCTGGGGAGGGGCCGAAGGGTGGGTTTTGCCTGGCTCCTGCCAGGATGAGGGGGCAGCCCTGGACCCTGGAGAATCTGGACTGGAGGAGCTATGGCTCCTGGGCTGCCTGGGGCCAGGGTCTTTGTACCACCTCTGAGGGGCTGTCCTTGCAGAGGCAGACTGTCCTCTGATAGAGCCAGAGACTTGACTGGGATGGGGGCTCACTTTGCCTTGTGAGGAGCTGGGCCTTCTGTCACCAGGACCGGGCAGCAGGCCCTTCCTACCTTGCCATCTCAGACCAAGAGGGGCCAAGAAGTTCAAATTTATCAGTTTATTAAAAATGCAGCATTTTTCACATGAGCTTTAAAGATGTGGAAGATGGGGTACAATTAAAAACATGAGAGTTGTATAGGGAACAGCTGTAGGGCCTGTTTGCACCTTCAGATATTGCCTGCTCCCAAGAATTCAGACCCCCAGATTCAGGGCAAGACAATAAGAAAGGGTGAGTGCAGGCAAGGAGACCCTCCTGCTAAGAGGCTGAGGTCTCCTCCGGTTCCAAGGATGGGGTGTCAGCCTTGACCTTCCGGGGTCTGCGATGGCCTGGGGGAAGAACAGGCAAGATGGTCAGCTCAGACTCCCAGGGGCTGCTGTGGCAGCCTCTCTCCCACCTTTGTACATGCGCTCCTAGGCCACCATCCCATCCTCTCCTGTAGAGCCAGTTTCTGGGAGTGATGAGCAAAGCCCACCAGAGGCTGCCTGTCGCCCCTTCCTCCTCCCCTTCTTGGGCACTGTGGGAGCTTCTGGGTCCTGCTGGAGGCTGGTCCCCTCAGGCCGCTGGGTTGCAGTCCTCTTAGGAAGGTCTCTCTTTGCCCTTCGTGTCCTGGAAGGGGCCTTGCTTGGAGGCGAAGGGTCCTGGATGGAGGAGACACGGGTCCCTGAGGGGCTGAGAGAGCAGTTCAGAGGTTGGTTAGGGCCCACCACTCCCCCCACCCTCTTAGGGTAAGGCAGCTGCTTGGGAGGGGCAGCCAGGGCTGGAGAGTGCAGGGGAGGAGGAGGCAGGAGCAGGCAGCCATACCTCCACTCTGTCCTCAGGACTTGGCTCTGTGGCCTTGGATTTCTTTTTGCGGGACTTGCGCCCTGCAGGACACTGGTGTTGGAGTTGGAGGGTCCTATCCTGCCCAGGGGTGACTCCCAGGGTTGCAGGGGGATAGGGTGGAGAAGGGTGCTGTAGCCCTTGCAGGCGTAAAGTCCTTTCTGCTCTCTTAGCCTATTACATTAGGAGTAGCTTACCTTTGGGTGCCAAGGGTCCAGGATCCCCCTAAAATGGGATGGGGATAATTCAGGAATCAGCCTGGGTTGGCACAGGGGCAGTATTCCTTGGAGAGGCAGGACTCACACACACCCATCCAGATCAGTGTAGCTTCTCCCCTAGGAAGCCTCTAGGACATCCCCCATGTTTGAGTCCACATCAGCAAAGCTGCTCTGCCCTTGGCTACTTCCACTTGGGCTACCTGCCTTGGGCTACTTCCACTAGCTGCAACCCTGAGATGCAAGGGAGGGGAGGGATGTGACCCTCAGGAACAGTGTGGTCCTTGGAGGGTCTAGACAGACCCTGAACATCACCACCCCAGTTCTTGTGACCCCATGTTTCCACCCGTCAGCCTCCTGGGGTCTCTGTTTGCCTGTGTGAACAGTAGGGCCCAACCTGGAACCAGATGGTACGGCCATGCCGGTCCTGCAGGGAGCTCATGCCTGGCATGCCATAGCAGCGCAGCCAGGCTCGAAAGGCGGCAAAGTCCTCCTCCCCGCTCTCTGACCCGTAGCCTTTGCCCCCTGTGGGACAGAGGAACAGGCAGAGATCAGAGGGCAGGCTCAGGTTGGGAGGAGTGGGGAGCCTGGTTAGACCTGGCCCAGACCTCAGCTACACAAGCTGATGGACTGAGTCAGGGGCCACACTCTCCCTCCTCTGGTGATGTGACCTCAGCTGGTTTCTTCCCACTCGGCCATGGGTTTCCCATCCTGGAGTGGGATTAAGAATCCTTGTCCTGGCCCTGTGTAGTGGCCACACCTGTAATCCCGACACTTTGGGAAGCTTAGGTGGCAGGATCCCTAGGGGCCAGGAGTTCAATACCAGCCTGGGCAACATAGGGAGACCCTGTCTCTACAAAAAAAATTTTTAACAATTAGCCTGGTGTGGTGGTGTGAGCCTGTAGTCCTAGCTACTTAGAGGCAGATGTGGGAGGATCACTTGAGCCCAGTTTGAGGCTAGTCCAGGCAACATGGCAAGATCCTATCTCTAACAAAAATACACATGTGCGTGTGTGTGCGTGTGTGTAAATATATAAAAGAATCCTTGTCCTGCCTGCCTCATGGGCAGCTTGGAGGAAACCCTTTTTTTTTTTTTTTTTTGAGATGGAGTTTTGCTCTTGTTGCCTAGGCTAGAGTGCAATGGCACGATCTCAGCTCAACTGCAACCTCCACCTCCTGGGTTTAAGCGATTTTCCTGCCTCATCCTCCCGAGTAGCTGAGATTACAGGTGCCCGCCACCATACCTGGCTAATTGTTTGTATTTTTAGTAGAGATGGGGTTTCACCATGTTGGCCAGGATGGTCTCGAACTCCTGACCTCAGGTGATCCACCCCACTCGGCCTCCCAAAGTGCTGGGATTACAGGCATGAGCCACTGCGCCCAGCCTGGAAACACTATTGACAAGTGAGGAGGCCTAGTCTGTGGAGTAACAACTAGGGCTACAAACTTCCAAATCCGTGAATCAGGTCCAGAGAGGGACAAGTGCCCCAGGGTTACACAATCATTTGCTGAAGCAGAGGTTGCTGCCATCTTTGGCCTCACCCAACTGGACCACTTCCTTGGGTACTGAGTGACATAGCTCCAGCAGGTCCGGATTCTGCAGCTTGGTCCTGATCTTCTGGCTCAGGGTCAGCTCCGGGCTCTGAGGAAGGGGCAGGGGCAGGACCTGTCTGTCAGCGGGGCCATGTAAAGGCAGCTGACCTTCCCTCTGAGCTTGGCCAGACCTTGGGCAGTTCATCCCCTCCCTGCCCCCGTTGTTGAGCTAAGCTGGGGACACCTGACCCCACCCATCTCCTTGCCGGCCCATGTGGACACCAGTGTGCCAGCACGTGTGCTCCATCCCTCTCTGGGCTCACCGGCCTGCGCTGCTGCAGGGCCTCCAGGACTGAGCGGGCCTTCTCAAAGGGGGGGATCTTCAGCCTGTAGTGGGGGCAGGGGAAGCCATGCTAGGCAGTGGGGAATGTGGGCACACCTGGCCCACCCCAGTCCCCATGCCCATGCCTGCTTGCTGACCGGTACAGGATCTCTGCCCGCAGATAGTTGCCAATGCCATTGAAGAACCTCTGGTCCAGGAGGGCCTCGCAGATGGGCCGGTCAAAGGCCTTGTCTGCTAGGTTTCGTAGCACATTCTCCCTGGAGGGACACAGTCTGGGTGTGTAAGACCCATCCCCACCCTCCATGGGATGGGGAGAGGGGCTCAGAGAACCTGTTTCTGGGTGCAAGGGGAAGGAAACTGGGAGTTCCAGTTCCTCTTCTCCCTGCCCCAGTTTTCCTATCTGTTAAATGGGAACATCAAGGGATTTAAATTCATTGTGAAAGGACGACCGGGTGCAGTGGCTCACGCCTGTAATCTCAGCACTTTGGGAGGCCGAGGCGGGCAGATCACTTGAGGTCAGGAGGTCGAGACCAGCCTGGCCAACATGGTGAAACCCTGTCTCTACTAAAAATTCAAAATTAGCAAGGCATGGTGGTGGGTGCCTGTAATCCCAGCTACTTGGGAGGCCTGAAGCAGCAGAATCTCTGGAACCTGGGAGGTGGAGGTTGCAGTGAGTTGAGATCGCGGCATTGCACTCCAGCCTGGGCCACAGAGCGAGACTCCATCTCAAAAAATAAAAACAAAATTAAAAATAAATTCATTGTGAAAGGTGAAAAATACTGATCTAAAGTAACAAGAGGCTGGTGTGGTGGCTCTACACCTGTAATCCCAGCATTCTGGGAAGATGAAGCAGGAGGATCACTTCAGCCCAGGAGACCAGCCTGGGCAACAAGGAAGACCCCATCTCTACCAAAAACTTAAAAAGTAGCCAGGGGCTTAGTGATGCACTCCTGTGTTTCCAGCTACTCAAGAGGTTGAGGTGAGAGAATCACCTGAGCCCTGGAGGTTGAGGCTGCAATGAGCTGTGATGGCGCCACTGTACTCCAGCCTGGGCAACACAGCGAGACCCTGTCTCAAAAGAAAAAAAAAAAAAAGGCAACATGAGGTTGTAGATGAGGTTGTGGGTTTATCACCTCAGACTCCTCAGGACATGAGAACAGTGTGGCCACAGGACCTCAAGTGTGTTTGCAGTCTGGAGCTCCCTGTATAGCATTTGTGGTGGGTTAGAGACTATATGTGGGTTTGCCATTGGTAGGATCCATTCTTCTCAAGATCCTGGATATTGTCTGGCTCTGTGCAGGAGATATGTGGAGTACCAGTGAGGGCCCTAGAAGCCCCCAACCCCCCTCCAAGGGTCATGGGTCTCCCCTCCTCACCGTGAAGAGGATGTGCATCTTGTTTCTTTGCGGAAAAGGGTCATGGCAAGACTGACTAATGGGTGTGATGAGTGGGCCAGAAGACAGAGTTCTGGGGTGAAGGTACAAGGGTAGCCTGGGAGGTGCCCTGATCCCTGAGGGAAGCCAATTGCCACACGCCCCAGCTGGAGGACTAAGAAAACAGCCCAAATGCTCGTGGTCTGAGAGAAACTTCAGAGCCAGCTGGCAGAGTTAACTTGTGGCGTGACTCCCCAGGAAGGCTGAGGTGGGAGGAATCCAGTACCAAAGACAGATGTTTCCCTGGGGATGTGCTTGGGGTTCACACATGGGAAGGCCAGGAGTCAACTTTCTTCTAAGGCACCAGAGACATCTCCAACCCATCCCACAGGTATCCAAGTCTCCTAAGAGCCAACAGACGCACAGCATCCCCCAGAAAGGGAGAACTTGTCAAGCCTACTCCAGGCCTCTGCATTTGTGACTCTTGCCAGTTCCAATGCCTTCCTCTGGCTGGCTCCTTCTCATCAGTCAGGCCTCAGCTCAAACCTCCCTAGAGTGGCCATTGCTAATGTACCTTGACCCTCGGCCAAGTCATCCTCTACCTCCTTCACCTGTTGGGTTTTCCTAAGGCATGGGTCCATTTCTCATTCCCCTATCTTATGTGAACATCAGTTCTGTGGGAGCAGGGACCACATTCATCTTGTTCACTGCTGCACCCCGAGCCCCTAGAACAAGGCCTGGCACGAAGCAGAGACTCATACACGTTTCCTCTTCAGAGGAAAGGAAGTGGCCAACACTGTGCCATCTGAGGTGACCTGCATCGCATCCCAAGTGGGGCTGTTACACCCTCCTGCAGACAGGGAAGTGGCGCAGAGGAGACCACAGGACACAGAGTAGTGGGCAGGCCGGATGTGGGAGACCACAAAGCCCAAGGCGGAAGCCATGTCATGAGGTAGTCCCCTCCCCATCCCCTTGAAACAATTCCGCTCAGCCTCACTTACCATATTAAAGCCCCTCCACCTTCTCAGCCTCCTGGGAGCCCTGAGAGGTGGTGTGGGATTGTGGGTGGGAGCCCCAGCTTCTCTGACACTAACTGGCCACACGTCCTCAGGACAGTGCCTACCCATCCTCCTCTTGGCTCTCCTCTCTCCTCCCCCATCAGTTATTATTATCATTATTTTTTGAGACAGAGTCGTGCTCTGTTGCCCAGGCTGGAGTGGAGTGGTTCTGTCTCAGCTCACTGCAACCCCCGCCTCACCGGCTCAAGCGCTTTTCCTGCCTCAGCCTCCCGAGTAGCTGGGGTTACAGGCAGGTGCCACCAGGCCTGGCTAATTTTTGTATTTTCAGTAGAGACAGGGTTTCACCATGCTGGCCAGGCTGGTCTCGAACTCCTGACCTCATGATCTGCCCACCTCGGCTTCCCAAAGTGCTGGGATTACAGACGTGAGCCACCACACCTGGCCCCAAATTAGTTTTGAGTTTCCATGTCCATTGGCTCAGGGAGCTGACCCAGGACAGGGACACTGTCTTGATCTGCAGATGAGGGGACTAAGGCCCAGAAGGGGCAGGGACTCGCCCCTTGTTGGCCAAGAAGGCACTAAGAGAGCCAGGTGTGGAGCCCGCGACTATGTTCATCACACCTGGTGCTGGCCCTACCTGAACTGCTGGTACTCCTGCAAGACACAGGGCCCGCGGCCCGGCTGCCACTTTCCCCCAAGGTCCCAGCGGCCGAACCGGCGGATGTCCACGAAACATAGGGCGAGCCGGGGGCCAGGCGGGGCCGTGTAAAAGCGCAGGTGCGCATGGCGTGGCAGCTCCTCGCGGGGCACCAGCTGAAAAGAGCCGGACATGCCGAAGCGGAAGACCAGGGCCAGCGGCTCCTGTGGGGGCTGGGCCCCAGGCAGAGGGCTCAGTATCAGGCGCAGCTCCTTGCCGCGGGCTGAAGCTGAGATGCGGTAGGCACTGCTCTCAAAGGGCACTTCAGGGTTGCGGCTGACAGAGGACTTCTCCACGCAGCCGCCGAACACCAGCGCCCTGCAGGCCTCGTTCACAAACTGGCTGGCCAGGTGCAGCTCAGGGCCCTCAGGCATCCTGAGGGAGGGCGGCAGAGTCCTGTTGGGGAGGAAGGCAGCGGGTTGAGCCCGGTGTGGACTTTGTGAGGTAGGGGCTGTCAGCCCCATTTTTAGAGGAGAACTCGGAGGGTCAGATGGGCATGTGGCCAGCTGCGGCTGGCAGGAAAGTGCGGGCCTCGCCACGGCCCTCAATCCCCTACCCGGACAAGTGCCTGGAAAGCCCAGGGCGCTGGGAGCTAGGGCTGCAGAGGGAGCAGGACTCTCTGCCTTGCTGCTAACCGCTTCCTTCCATGGGCTTCCGCCGCGTTTAGAGGAAAGTCCGAACCCTTGCGGGGCCGCGGCTGCAGCCTTCTTCCGGGCTCCCCTCGCTCACTGATCTCATCTCCGCCTTGGCCCCTGCTGTCCCTCTGTCCTGGACACTTGAAGGAGACTTCCTGACCCCCCATCTGAGGGAGCACCCCCTCTGCACACGATCTTTCTCCAGGCCCTCCCACCATCTGAAAGGGTCTTAGGGTCGCGTGGCCGCCCCTCCCTGCGCCCCCACCCCACCCACTTAGGACGCGCCTGGATCTGGCCGCTCGGCCGCAGCGAGCCCCGGGCCTGCCCCACTGGCCGGACATCCCCGCGGCCGCCCCCGGGTCAGGGCAGGGGCTAGGACGAGGCGGGGGGGGTGCCTCCACGCGCTGGAGCCGCTCCCCATGGCTCCGCAGGAGGACGGCGGGCACTAGGAAGGGCTCCCCGAGCTCCGGCCCCGGGCCTGGGGGAGGGAAAGGGCCCGCGGTAGCGCCTGGTCCCTGGGGTGGGTGGTATCGACTCCTCACCTTCGCCCTCCCCGCTTTGCCACTTGCCTGTCTCCCCGGGCGGTTCGGAATCGGAGGCGAAGGTGTGCCTTAAGTGGAAGGGGGCACTTAGCGAAGGCGGACGCCCGTACCTTGCCCCCTCCACACCTGGGCGCCGCCCCTGGCCTGGCACCCACAGGGCTCGTTTTGCGGGAGAACGTGAGGCTCCAAATCCTAGTTCTGGGGAGGAGCGGCGCTCTAGGGCCCATCCTCCCCATGCCCCCACTGCGACCCTGTCCTCGGTTAATCCTGACTCCCCTCCTCTTCAGGGCCCCAAAGCCCATCCTCTCCTTAGCCCTACAGCGCACCCTCCGCACCCCGATCCTGCACGCCCCCTCCCCGGGAACCCATAGTCCTTTCCGCTCATCGCCACTGCAGCCACTAAAGGGTTAACGCCAGGACGGGCGGTGCCCGGGAGCGCGCTGGGAGCGGCTGGGAGGTGTAGTCCCTCAGGGAGGCGGTAGCGACTCTTCGGGGTGGGGTCCCCGAGCTGGGGGGGTTCCAGGCTTTGGGGCAGGCTTCGGGGCAGTTACCTGGCTGGGAGGTGGCGGAGGAACCTGACTTCCCACTGCCTGGCGCCGGCGGGATGCGGGGGCAGTTCTGAGGCCCTGGGTCGCCGCTGTCTCTGCGGTTGGGGGAAGTCACCCAGCTAGCCTGGGACAGGGTCGGCACCCCCAGCAGGAAACAGCGACGAGCCAGAGCGGAGTCGCCTGCAGCTGCGCGCAGGACGTGCACAGGTGCGCGGTACGCACAGGCCCTAGGGACCCGGTGGGGATCTTAAGCATCAACGAACAGTCAGACTTAACTCATAAACAAACATCATCACGGCCTGCCTGGTCAGAAGTGCAGCCAAGCAACAACAACAACAAAAAAAGGCGAGGAGGTAGACCCACTTGAGATGGTTCTGTTGCGGAGAGTCTCTGAAATCACAAGGCGCCAGCCTGCAAAAACAAGGAAGCCCGACACGTCCGGCGGAAGGAACCGCCAGTGCAAAGGCCCTGAGGGAGGAAAGAGATTGGTCACTGAAAGAACTCAAAGAAGTCCTGTGTGGCTGGAGTGTAGCTGCGGGTAATGCTGGCAGGTGAAGACAGAGAAGCAAACATGGCCCAGGTCAGGTCCGGTTGGGCCTCGGGAGGGCCTCCGTGTGGGGTCTGCATTTCGTTCTAAGTGTATACCTAACCCATCGCCACGATTTCCCCTCCTTCACACTACCCTGCTACGTCTCCTTATTAGGCGTAATAAAATTATGTGGCCTTGTAAGAAACTGGTTTTTAGAGATGCATGTTAAAGTATTGGGTATGAAATGTCATGATTTGTCTAATTTACTTTAAAATATTTCTGCCAAAATAAATGAATAGAATTAACAACCTGATATTAGTTGACAATATCTAATAATATCTAAGTTATTAGATATTAGTTAACAGTATCTTCTTTTTTTGAGACAGGGTCTCACTGTGTCACCCAGGCTGGAATGCGGTGGTGAAATCTTGGCTCACTGCAGCCTCCACTTCCCGCGTTCAAATGATTCTCCTGCCTCAGCCTCCCGAGTAACTGGGATTACAGGCGTGTGCCACATGCCTGGCTAATTTTCACATTTTTAGTAGAGACGGGGTTTCACCTTGTTGGCCAGGCTGGTCTTGAACTCCTGACCTCAAGTAATCTGCCTGCTTCGGCCTCCCAAAGTGCTGGGATTACAGAAGTGAGCCACCATGCCCAGCCAACAGTAACTTCTTAATATCATCTAATAGCTAGTTCACATCCAGATTTCCCCAATTGTCCCAAATATATATATATATTTATATATATATATACATACATACATATAGACAGGGTCTCACTGTGTCCCCCAGGCTACAATCATGGCTCATTGCAGCCTCCGACCTCCCAGGCTCAAGTGATCCTCAGCCTCAGCCTCCCGAGTAGCTGGGACTATAGGCACACACCACCATGCCTGGCTAATTCATGTTTTGTAAAGACGTGGTCTCACTATGTTGCCTAGGCTGGCCTCAAACTCCTGGGCTCAAGCCATCCCCGCACCTCGGGGTCCCAAAGTGTTGGGATTACAGGTGTGAGCCATGGTGCTCGGCCCTCAAAATGTCTTTATAGCTGGTTTGTTCAAGCAGATTCCAATATGTCTTTTTTTTTTTTTTTTTTTTTTTTTTGAGACGGAGTCTCGCTCTGTTGCCCAGGCTGGAGTGCAGTGGCGCGATCTCTGGTCACTGCAAGCTCCGCCTCCCAGGTTCACACCATTCTCCTGCGTCAGCCTCCCAAGTAGCTGGGACTACAGGCACCCGCCACCACACCCAGCTAATTTTTTTGTATTTTTTTGGTAGAGACGAGGTTTCACTGTATTGGCTGGGCTGGTCTCGATCTCCTGACCTTGTGATCTGCCCACTTTGGCTTCCCAAAGTGCTGGGATTACAGGCGTGAGCCACCGCGCCTGGCCAGATTATACCTTTTTAATAATTTTAAATCTAGATGAAACCACCTTCCCTCTCCCACCCACTTCATCTCCTTCTTTTTTTTGTCTTCATGATACCTTTCTGAAGAGTCTCAGACAGTTGTCCTTTGAGATAGATGCTGCATCACATTCTCAATTTGTCTGAATGTATCCTCAGGGTGTCACTGATATTGTCACAGAGATTGTTCCTCTATCTGTGGTTCATCCTGCAGGCTGGGAATTAGATCTAAAGGCTTGATTATATAAATATTCAGGGATACTTCCTAGGTGCTGCTCCGTACTTCATTGTTTTTTGTTTTGTTTTGTTTGAGATGGAGTCTTGTTCTGTCACCCAGACTGGAGTGCAGTGGCATGATCTTGGCTCACTGCAACCTCTGCCTCTTGGGTTCGTGATTCTCTTGCCTCAGCCTCCTGAGTAGCTGAGACTACAGGCATGTGCCACCACTCCCAGCTAATTTTTGTATTTTTTTTTTTTTTGACACGGAGTCTCACTCTGTCACCCAGGCTGGAGTGCAGTGGCGCAATCTCTGCTCACTGCAGGCTCCGCCTCCCGGGTTCATGCCATTCTCCAGCCTCAGCCTCTGGAGTAGCTGGGACTACAGGCGCCCGCCACCACGCCCAGCTAATTTTTTGTATTTTTAGTAGAGACGGGGTTTCACCGTGGTCTCGATCTCCTGACCTCGTGATCCGCCCACCTCGGGCTCCCAAAGTGCTGGGATTACAAGCATGAGCCACCGCGCCCGGCCAATTTTTGTATTTTTAGTAGAGAAGGGGTTTCACCATGTTGGCCAGGCTGGTCTCAAACTCCTGACCTCAGGTGATCCACCTGCCTCGGCCTCCCAAAGTGCTGAGATTACAGGGATGAGCCACTGCGCCTGGCCACTGCTCTGTACTTTCAATTGCATCATATCAGGAGGCACCCAATATCTCATTGTCCCACTTTAGTGGGAGCTGAAATTGATCAAGACGGGGGCTGTGGCAGCCAGACCTCTGCATTAGAAAACATATGCTTCATACCTTGTGACCACCAAATAATCTATGGAGTAATTTCTTTGTTGTTCTCGTTTAAATAAAGGTATAATTTACATATAGTAAAATTTACCCCTTTCAGACTGCAATATTTGACAAATATAGTCAGGTAACTGCCACCCCAATCAAGAGATAACACACATTGAAGCATTATTCCCAAGATGTGGAAACAACTGATACATGGATTTTTAAAAATGTGATATATAATAGGCTGGGCATGGTGGCTCATGCATGTAATCTCAGCACTTTGGGAGGCCAAGACAGGAGGATTGCTTGAGCCCACGAGTTCAAGACCAGCCTGGTCAACATAGGCAGATTCCATCTCTATAAAAAAAGAATTAGCAAAGCGGTATGCATCTGTAGTCTCAGCTACTCCAGAGGCTGTGGCTGGGGGACTGCTTGAGCCTGAGAGTCAGAGGCTACAGTGAACTGTGATCATGCCACTGCACTCTAGCCTGGATGACAGAGTGAGACCTTATCCCCATCCCTGCCCTCCTAAAAAAATGACAATGGAATATTATTCAGCCTTTAAAAAAAGAAAATACTGCCACATGCAACAACACGGGCAACCTCGAAGACATTGCACTAAGTAAGGTTGGTCACAGAAGGACAAATACTTAGGCTGGACACAGTGGCTCATGCTTGTAATCCCAACACTTTGGGAGGCCGAGGCAGGTGGATCACGAGGTCAGGAGATCCAGATAATCCTGGCCAACATGGTGAAACCCCGCCTCTAATAAAAATACAAAAATTATCCAGGTGTGGTGGCGGGTGTCTGTAGTCCCAGCTACTTGGGAGGCTGAGGCAGGAGAATTGCTTGAACCCAGGAGGTGGAGGTTGCAGTGAGCTGAGATTGTGCCACTGCACTCCAGCCTGGCGATAGAGCGAGACTCTGTCTCATAAAACAAGCAAGCAAAAAAACCCCAGAAAGACAAATACTTCATGGTTCCACTTATATCAGGTATCTAAATAGTTAAACACATAGAAGCAGCAAGTAGAATGGTGGTTGCCAGGAGCTGCAGGGAAGGAGGAAATGCGTAGTTGCTATTCAATGAATATAAAGTTTTGGGTTTTTGGCCAGGCGCAGTGGCTGGCAGTGGCTGACGCCTGTAATCCCAACACTACGGGAGGCCGAGGGCGGGGGGTGAATCACTTGAGGCCAGGAGTTCAAGACCAGCCTGGCCAACATGGTGAAACCCCGTCTTTACTAAAAATACAAAAATTCGCTTTGAGATCCTGTCTCGAAAGAAAATAAAAAAGTTTTAGTTTTTTGTTGTTGTTGTTTTTGAGACAGGTCTCACTCTAGAGTACGATGGTGCAATCTCGGCTCACTGCAGCCTCAACCTCCCAGTAGCTGGGATTACAGGTGGGGGCCACCACGCCTAATTTTTTGTATTTTTAGTAGAGACAGGGTTTTACCACGTTGCCAAGACTAGTCTCAAACTCCTAACCTCAAGCAATCCACCCACCTTGGCCTCCCAGAGTATTGGGATTATAGGCGTGAGCCACCGTGTCCAACCTCAAAGTGATTTTCTAATTCTCATTCTTAATATATCTGACAGAATCCATCTGTCAAATATAGCTTTAGCTCATTGACCAGGGCTATTTGGTTATCCTGACTAAAAAGATAGGATAAGCTCTTTTTAATTTTTTTTGAGACAGGGTCTCACTCTGTCACTCAAGGCTGGAGTGCAGTGGTATGATCATGGTTCACTGCAACCTCGAACTCCTGGGCTCAGGTGATCCTCCAACCTCAGCCTCCTGAGTAGCTGGGACAATGGTGCATACCACCACACCTGACTCATTTTTGTATTTTTTTGTAGAGATGGGGTTTTGCCATGTTGCCAAGGCTAGTCTCCTTGTGATTTTTTTATCACTTTGTTTATTCCCAGTTTTCATTTTTGTTTCTTCTTGCCCAAATGTGGCTAGTTGAACATATTTTAGAAATACTAGTCTGACTTATCTATAGTTTTATTTTTAATTGACAAATAATAATTGTATACATTTATGGGGTACAGTGTGATGTTTTGTTACATGTATACATTGTGGAACGATCAAATCGGCTGGGCACGCTGGCTCATGCCTGTAATCCCAGCACTGTGGGCGGCCGAGGCAGGCGGATCACCTGAGGTCAGAAGTTTAAAACCAGCCTGGCCAACATAGTAAAACCCTGTCTCTACAAAAAATACAAAAAATTAGCCAGGGGTGGTGGTGCATGCCTGCAGTCCCAGCTACTACAGAGGCTGAGACAGGAGAATCACTTGAACTCGGGAGGCGGAGGTTGCAGTGAGCCGAGATCACGCCACTGCACTCCAGCCTAGGCAACAGAGTGAGACTCCGTCTCAAGAAAAAACAAAAAACACAAAAAAAGATCAAATCAGGCTAATTAGGATATCCATTACCTCAAATATTTATTTCTTTGTGATGAGAACATTTAAAGCCCTCTTTTAGCTATTGTGAAGTATACATCATTATTAACTGGTCACTACGCTGTGCAATAAATCACCAGAATTTACTCCTCCTAACTGGAACTTTGTACCTTTTGACCAGTGTCTCCCCTTTCCCCCACAACCCACCCCCTCTCTCCTCCAGCCTCTGCTAACCACCATTCTACTGTCGACT
>NW_026652289.1:53289238-53296594 GCF_009828535.3 Hylobates moloch
GTTCAAATTGTCCCATCTTTGGCCAGTGGAACAAGCCATTATTCTTTTTTTTTTTTTTTTGAGACAGAACCTCGCTCTTTTGTCCAGGCCGGAGTGCAGTGGCACTATCTCGGCTCACTGCAAGCTCCGCCTCCCGGGTTCACACCATTTTCCTGCCTCAGCCTCCCGAGTAGCTGGGACTACAGGCGCCTGCCACCACGCCCGGCTAATTTTGTATTTTTTTAGTAGAGACGGGGTTTCACCGTGTTAGCCAGGATGGTCTCGATCTCCTGACCTCGTGATCCGCCTGCCTCGGCCTCCCAAAGTGCTGGGATTACAGGCGTGAGCCACCGTGCCCGGCAAGCCATTATTCTGATAGGTTCCTTACACCAAAAGATAATCCAGGCGAGTCCTCCTTGTACCCTCCATGTGTCAACCCTGGCATCAGCCTTTTCTACAAGGAGCCCTGGCTGGTCTGGGCCAGTCCTGGGAGCCCATCTGCCTTAGTCTTCTTGAGCTGCTATAACAATGCCACAGACCAGTGGCTTACACCATAGAGATTTCTTTCTCACAGTTCTGGAGGCTGGGAAGTTCAAGATCAAGGTGCCAGCAGATGCAGTTCCTGTTGACAGCCACCTCATGTGCTCACATGGCCCTCATCTGGTGTGCACGTGTGGACAGAGGCTTCAGCATATGAATTCTGGAGGAACATGAACATTCAGTCCGTAACACCATTCCTCTTGCCAATGACTGGTTCAGGCGTGGTCACTTCTCTCTTCCTAAAGAAGATGGCAGTGGCTGGGCGCAATGGCTTACGCCTGTAATCCCAGCACTTTGGGAGGGCAAGGTGGGTGGATCACCTGAGGTCAGGAGTTCGAGACCAGCCTGACCAACATGGAGAACCCTTGTCTCTACTAACAACAACAACAAAAAACAAATACAAAATTAGCCGGGAGTGGTGGGGCGTGCCTGTAATCTCACCTACTCAGGAGGCTGAGGCAGAAGAATCGCTTGAACCCAGGAGGCAGAGGTTGTGGTGAGCCAAGATCACACCACTGTACCATCTCAAAATAAATAAATAACAAGATGGCAGTGAAACCTGGGCAAGAGGAGCGAAACTCCATCTCTAAATAAATAGAAGATGGCAGTGAAACAAGGGCAATCTCCTTTCTGTACAAGGGGCATTTGGCTTTAGGGCCACTAACTTGCTGCTAGTCTGAGGACATGGCCAGGGAGCAAAGACAGCAGAGCCAAGAGCATCCCAGATCTGGGAGCTAGAACCCTGATTTTCTTCTCACTAGACAAGCAGATGTATTTTGGTTCTAGTTGGCCTCACCCATGACCTCCCTCAATCAGCAACTGAGAAAACAAAATGACTGATGGACCAAGGAGGCCCGTATGCCACTTTTTTTCTCTCACAAAAACCCTTGATCTGAACCCAAACAGAACTCCCTGCACACATTCCTTTATACTTCTGTTTATTTTTCCTGCTCATGAAAACAAGCCAACAATTGCCTTTCAAGGGAAGGGAAGGTAATGCTGGGAAAGGTCCTCAGGAGCCCTGAGCTGAGTTCTCAAGAGAGAAGTGAGGCAGCTGGGGATCTGGGAGGCCAGAGTCCAGGCCAGGGCCTCAGCATCCTAGAACCAGGGCTGCCTCCTGAAGAGCAGTTCAGAGGGCGTGACTGCATACGGGCAGAGCAGCTCCACACAGGCCTGGAACACCTTTCTCCTCAGCCCAGGGAGCTCATCAGGGTCTGGGCCTGCTTCAGTTCTGCAGAGGGAAGAGGTGGGCAGGTGGGAGGCAGTCAGGCGGACCTGGCAGAGCCTCTTACCCATCGAGGAATAGCTGAGCCTCACCTGCCAGGAGGACCTGGAACTTGTCTGCTGAGAGGGACATCGCAACAGGCTGCGCTGGGGTCCCTGGGGCAGCTGCCACCTCCAGCCGCAGGTGCACCATGGGCTCTTCCACGGACTGCAGCAGGCTGGAGCTCAGGGTGTAGTCCACCCGCCAGCCCACACCTCCCAATCTATTCACTGTGAGATGGGGTGGGTGGCTCTCAGGATCAAAGCAGGCAAGCCAAGTGGCCCTCAGCCGACACCCTCGCTCAGCTCTCAACCCTTCAAGGCTATGTGGCCTCTAAGAAGCTCCCATCCTGCTGACCCAGGCTCAGAACCGGGCAGGTACCCGATAATCAGTTCGGATCACCCACAGCAGACCTCAGTGACAAGAAACCTTGGCTGGAGTCAGGAGACCCAGGGCCAGGTCCCAGCTCTATGGCTGCTAGTAACCATGTGACCATGGTTAAGTCGTCTCCCTGGACTCTCCATGCACTTTGCATGCTGCGTGCACCTTCTAGAATGAGCCCGGACCCTGGCTGGCCTCATACTTACTGCGCAGGCTGCCGACCTGCAAGTGCTTCTGCAAGGGGCTTTGCTTCTCCTCATAACAGCGGCACAGGCTGGCCGCGTGCTCTGGGGGTAGAATGGAGTAGCTCTGGAGGTAGCAGGTGGGAGCTGGGCTTGGGCTCCTGGCCCAAACAGGGCAGGGTACACCTCAGGGCCTGTCCCCCTCTCTAGCAGCCCTTGGCTCACAGGCTGCCCAGCTGCCCACCCACAACCCATACCTTTGGGCAGCCCCAGCTGCTGCAGTTCACTGGACAAGGATTCGCCATCGACACCGTGCTTGGCCGCACCGGAGAGGATGAAACTCAGCACTGCTACTGTGGCCTTCACATCGCCTGACTCTGAGGGACCCATGGGTGGGGCAGGGGGTGTCACTGTGGGTCCAGCCACCTCCCTGTTACCCTATTAACTTCAGCTCAAGGCCCCAAGGCCTCCTGGAGCCACAAGCACTGCTACTGCTCCACCAGGAGCTGGCAGAGGACAGGAAGGTGGGAAGGTCAATGTCTTTCTTTCCCTCATGCTCCTCCATTAGGGAAGGCAGGTTAAGGATGCTGCTGGGAGGGGTGGGGAGCCCCTCTGTACCAGGCACGAGGCCGAGTTCCCAGGGTTGCCTGGGGCCTGTAGACTCAGCGGGCTACTCACCAAACTTAGCATCAACCGTGAGCTTCAGGATCTTCTCATACTATGGGGAAAGGAGACCTTCAGGGGGTGCCAGGCCCCTGCTCACCAGCCCCTTATCCCCAGCCTGGATCCTGTGATAAGGAACAGACAGGCTGGAAAGAAGGAAGGGAGGTGCCCAGAGAGGTTGAGAGGCTGGTTCACCCATCACCCTGGGCCTAGTGCAGAGTTTCAGGGCACTGGGGGTCATAAGGTCATGGGACAATGGGGTGCTGGATCTTGTACTCACATCAATTCCCTGTTCCAGCCAGCAGCTCCTTTAGTACCTGGCTGCAGAGCAGCCGCAACTTCACAGAGGACTGCAAGGGAAGTCCTTACACCAGCCAGGCTGGCAAACCTCACCCCTCCTTCCTGGGGACAAGCTCAGAGCAGGCCAGCCACTGATCAAGGTCACAAAGCATGGTAGCACAGGCTGAGAGCACTGAGGCCCTAGCCCCAGAGAAACCTCACCATCCCCTACATTCGCAATCCCCAGCCCAGCACCCCTCCTCCACCCAGACTAGACCCTGTGCACTCAACCATCTTGGCCAGAGTGCTGATCTCTGCCAGGACCCAGTCGAGACAGTCCAGATCACCACAGAACCGGAACCTCTGCAAGGGAGGGAGGCAGGTAATCAGGCTGGAGGGAGGTCTGAGGTGTGGCCAGGATCCGTGTGTCTCCCACACTGCTGCCCAGCAGGAACCTCTGGTCCCCGACATACATGGATACCCTCTGGCCACTTGTTCTCCCCTATCACCAGGCTGTTGAGTAAACTTTCTCCCTGACCCACCCTGCCACCAAACCCTGCTCTGAGGTCTACTCCAGGCATTCATCTGCTCAGCAAACATCAATTGGGCGCCTTCTCTATGCTAGCTCCCACTCTAAGTGCTGGGGGTACAGCAGGGGATAAAACAAAGTCCTGGGCCTCACAGAGACGAGTGACCTCTCTCCCCTCTTCCCCATACCCACACAACTCCAGCCACTCCAGCTTCCCTGCTGCTGCTCAGGGACACCAGCCTTGCTCCCGCCTCCATGCCTGCTGCACTGTCTGTGGCTTGCTATCCCTTTTTTTTTTTTTTTTTTTTGAGACAGTTCCACTCTTGTCCCCCAGGCTGGAGTGCAATGGTGTGACCTCGGCTCACCGCAACCTCTGCTTCCCAGGTTCAAGTGATTCTTCTGCCTCAGCCTCCCAAGTAGCTGGGATTACAGGCATGTGCCACCACACCCGGCTAATTTTGTATTTTTAGTAGAGACAGGGTTTCACCATTTTAGCCAGGCTGGTGTCGAACTCCCAACCTCAGGTGACCCGCCCCCCCTCAGCCTCCCAAAGCGCTGGGATTACAGGCATGAGCCACGGCGCCCGGCCAGTGGCTTGCTATCCTTTAAGTGACACATCAGACCAGCCCTTCTTTTTTAAAAAAATAAAAAAATAAGAGTCTCCCTCTGTTGCCCAGGCTGGAGTGTCATGGCCATGCTGGTCTCGAACTCCTGACCTCAGGTGATCCACCCTCTTCACTCTCCCAAAATGCTAGGATTACAGGTGTGAGCCACCGCACCCAGCCAGAACAGCCCTTCTTGATCATACTTCTTAAAATAGCCCCTCACACAAGGAAATTTTGGGGGCCGGTGGATATGTTCGTTATCTTGATTGTGGTGATCCAAGAGCCAGGAAGATTTGGTCTTTACTTGTCCAGCCTCATCTTTCCCCAACCTCCAGATGATACTCTCCAGCTGTGGGAAATGCATTCATTCCTGGGGAGCCATGCTCTCTCTCATCTGAAGTCTCTGCACATGCTGTTCCCTGTCTGAAGACACACGCCTCGCACTCTTGCCTCCCAACCCCTGGTACACAAACTGTACTTCAGCCAGCCAGCTCCTGCCATCCGCCTTTAAGGTTGATGGCATCCTCAGGGAGCGCCCTTAGCACTACACACAAGGCGCAGTTAGGTCTCTGCCCCTGGAGCCTTAACTATGACTGCCAATTCAAGCCTCCGATTTCCCCTTCCCTCGGCAGCTCAAGTCCTCCCAGTGCCTAGCACACTTCATGGTATAGAGTATGCGCTTAGAACGTACGGATGGATGGATTGGATGGATGGATGGATGTATGGTAAGTCTCAACCCCAAAACTACTACTTTCTGGCTCTGGAAAGAGCGGAGGGGCTTCCTAACTGTGCAAGAGTGAGCCTGATTCTAAGCACCTTCTTGTACAAGCCCCACAGCAGGGCTGGGGAAGGGGGTGTCCTTGGGGGGTCCTCTTGGGGCTGGGGACGACCTGAAAGGACTCCCAGCTCCAGACAAGCCCTAGTTCCTGCCCCGGGAGGCAGGGGCTCTTCCTTTCCCCAGGGAAGCACCGGGACTCTAAGCCGGCCGGCCTGCTCTGTCTTACCCGCCCCCTACCTTCTACCCCCGCCCCCGTCTCAGGAGCGGGAGAGCGGTGGACTTTTCCCTAGCAGACCCACAGCCCTCACGCCCGCACACACTGTGTTTGCGGAGAGGCCAGTACAACCTCCTCCAGTTTCCGGAGCCACTTGGCGCCCCCTCATTCCCGCTCCAGCAGCCCAAGCCTCGCTTCACCCCTGGTGCCTCACCATCGCGCCAAGAAACCAGGGTCCGGGAATTTCTTTTTCCGTTCAGACCGGGTCAGCTGAGTCGACGATCACGTGACTTGGACTAACAGCCTCTGGGAGGGCGGGGCCTGCTCGAGTGAGGCTGGGAGCGGACCGCAGCCCACTGGAGGTGCCGGTGGGAGGGCGAAATGCTGACGTCTCCTCCTCCGTCTCCCAGAATCCTTCCCTGGAAAAAACTGGCGCCAACCGCCAGTTTAACTGAGGACCGAATTAAGGCATTAGAAAAGACAGTGGAAGTTATTTCATTTGTTTAAGGGGGTAGGATCCCGGGAGCCAGGGTGTTTCAGGTCGTTGCCATGTTTTCCACTGTTAAGCAAATAGCATTATACACAGCTGCGGGCTGTGGCAAAAGACATATTTTTAAAACTATTGAAATATACTACATATACAGAAAATTGTACCTATTATAAAGCTTAATAAGTTTTCATCAACTGTACGCCTCACATAACCAGCACCCAGGTAAGGAAATAAACCAGATAACTTCTTCAAGTGCATGGATATTTTATTTCATTTTGATGAATCGTCTAGGTGCCTAGCAAAAAGGGCTGTCATAATTAACTTGCTCAGGAAAACTCCCTACAGCTTCAACATCAATGGATGCTTATCTTAATTTTTGCCAGTCTGATGGGGAAGAAAAATCGGTTGCTTAGATTGCAGTGTAGTCTGATTACTGGTAGCTTTGAGCTAATGGTAGTCTAGAACAAATAAGTTTCTGACATTGACTTGAAGAGGCAAAAACAAAAAGACAAACAACAACAAAAATACATTAGAGAATAGACTAATTAACCAGAGAAGAAATTGAACACAGTCTTCCCTTGCTAACCTCAGGATGTTGGTTCCAGGACCCCAGAGATATCAAAATTCACAGATACTCAAGTCCCTGATATAATATGGCATAGTATTTGCAAATAACCTGTGCACATCCTTCCGTATACTTTAAATCATCTGTAGATTACTATAGTACCTAATACAATGTAAATGCTTTGTAAATAGCTGTTGTAAAGTTTTTTAATTTTTTTTTTTTTTGAGACGGAGTCTTGCTCTGTCGCCCAGGCTGGAGTGCAGTGGCGCCATCTCCGCTCGCTGCCAGCTCTGTCTTCCGGGTTCACGCCATTCTCCTGCCTCAGCCTCCAGAGTAGCTGGGACTACAGGATCTCGCCACTGCACCCGGCCTGTGTTTTTTTATTGTTTTACTTTTTCCAAATATTTTAGATGCACAGGGTTAAATCCAAGGATCCAGAACCCCCGGATACAGAGAGCTGACCGTAGTTTGAGCTCTCTCCTCAATTCCATGCCCATCCCATGCAACAGGTGCAGTTGGTTTTATTGTTGCAGGCTTTCAAGTTTTTAAAAGACAGAGCACATGACAAACTGCACTATAAAATAGAAAGAAATGTAAAGTGTCCCAATTCATGGTAAAATTGAGCTCATTTCTGAAGAGTTCTTTTACAAATCATAACGACTAGCCTGCTGAAAACAGTACGTTAAGTTACTAGACTATCCTATACCATGTCAAAAAAATTTTTTAAGAACATAAGACCTGTAATCATAGCACTTTGGTAGGCCAAGGCCAGTGGATTGCTTGAGCCCAGGAGTTCTAGAGCAGCTTGCGCAACATAGGGAGACCCCAGTCTCTGCAAATATTACCCGCTTGTCCTGGTGCACACGTGTTGTCCCAGCTACCTAAGA
>NW_026652289.1:53296694-53302792 GCF_009828535.3 Hylobates moloch
GACAATATCTGAAATCATTTTGGCTGTCACACTGAGGAGTGCTACTGGCATGTAGCAGGCAGAGGCTGGCGATGCTGCTAAACATCCTGCGAGGCCAAATAGCTCCATAACAAAGAATTATCCAGCCCAAAACATCAATAGTGCTGCTGTTGAGAAACCCTAGTCTAGACAAATAAAACATGGGAAATCCATTGACGTAAATGTGGGTAAATAATAAACTAGTATTTGCTAATGGCAGTCTAGCTAGGAGGTCCAAAAGAAGCACCTGAAGAACAGTTAGATTTTGCAGGGGCTGCATGGTGGCTCATGCCTGTAACCCCAGTGCATTGTGAGGTCGCATTTGGAGGATCTCTTGAGGCCAGGAGTTCAAGACCAGCCTGGGCAACATAGTGAGACCACATCTCTACCAAAAATTAAAACATCATCCAGATGTGGTGGTGTGCTCTGATAGTCCCAGCTGCTGAAGTGGGAGTATCACTTGAGCCCAGGAGTTGGAGGCTACGGTGAGCTGTGATCATGACACTGCACTTGGAAAAAATATTTCTTGAGACAGGGTCTTTCTCTGTTGTATCCTGGGTCTTGCTATGTTGACTGGGCTGGTCCTGAACTCCTGGCCTCAAGCAGACTTCGTGCCTCGGCTTCTGAAATTGTTGAGATTAAGGCCCCTGGCCTTACAAAATAAAAATAAAAATAAAAAAATAAGCTGTGGGATGTTATGTGGCCTGTTGAAAAATGTTGGAAAACAGTTGTGCATGTGACCCCACAGTAACCAGTTATAAAAGTATCAGGATTAAGAAATGTACTGCGTCTGGCTTTCCCAAGTTTAGGTTCCCGCTGAAAGAATGAGATGGACCTTTTCTTCCTTCCCTCCTCACCTCCCTGCAAGAACCAGGATTGTGCATTTTGATGGGCAGGCAGGCTCTTACCTCTGGCAGGCCACAGGGGGCATGCAGAGACTTTCCGCGTGTGTTGTCTGGGCACTTGGGTAAAGACCCCCTGTCCAGGCCTTTGTTTAGGATATTTGGCCCATGGAGGAATAAGGGTGGAATCACCTGGGAGGGACAGAGGCTTCGACTGTAAGGAGGAATGACCTGAACTCCAGGTTCTGGGCTTATACTTTGTTCCCATGCAGCACCCTGTTAGTGGTGACTGGGACCTGGAAGTCAGGGACCTTGGTGGCCAAGCGTTGGCTGGACAGGAGGAGCTAAGGGAGGTGAGGGGCATCGCTCCAGCACTGCCTCCCACCCCCTCCCCGAATCAATGCCCTCTGTCGACTCAGACACAGCCCCGGCCAGCAGCAGTGCAGGTCAGGAAGGGCGAATGCAGTCAGCACGGATCCTGCTCCATAGTCTCCACCTCACTTCATCTCAGGTTGAGGGGAGTGAGTCCCCGCAGCACTGATAGGATATCCTGTCAGCTGAGAACATTCAGCTTGATTTAGAAAGATAAGGTGGGACATCTCTTGGGCATGGCGTGTGGAGCAGTGCCATCCCTCTGTGGCAGCGAGCCAAGCAATAAACCAGAATGTGCAAAACCTGCGTCCCAGAATCACCATTCCTGGAGGAAAAGCCTATATTGTCAAGATGCCCACAACTAAATTAACCCAAACATTCCACCCAGCCTCGAAAACCAGTAGAACTTTGACATTAATACACTAACCCTCAGGTCTATACGGAAATGTGTAAGAATAGCCACGTGTACTGTAACGTGTGGTCATTGAGAGAGAGGAGCCCGTCAGAACAAATGGAAGCAAGTCCAGAAACATGTCTGTCTAGGCGCAAGATGCCAGCATGTGTGTCAGCCAGGGAAGCAGAGCAGGAGGAGATATTTATTAAGATTTAAAACCGAGCTGCATACCTCAGGCCTATAATTCCAGCACTTTGTGAGGCTGAGGTGGGAGGATCACTTGAGCCCAGGAGTTTGATGCTACAGTAAGCTATGATCGTGCCACTGCATTCCAGCCTAGATGACAGAGCAAGACCCTGTCTCAAAATTAAAAAAAAAAAAAAAAAGTGCTGAGATGCGCCCTTACATGAAGCCACCTTGGGCACAATTTCTAAGACTGGTGAAGCCTCACTCAGGACCAGGGGGCCCAGCCATAGCTAAGTTTCCACCTACAGGCACAGTGTCCTGTAGGTGGCCATAGTGTCCTCAGTCCAGTCTCTGTTGGGCCTCAGATCCCCCAATCATGCCCGTTCTGCCCAAGCTCTGCCTCATTATGGCCTTCACTGACCGCAGCCTCTTCCACCTCCCCAAAGGGACCCCTGCTCATGCTCTCCAGCCTGCAGTAGTGCCTGCTTCTCCAGGAAGCCCACCCTGCTGGCTCTGGGCTCTATGTAGGAAAGCTGGGCAGGCTGGATCCCGCCACTGAGTTCAGTCTCGGGGGTCTCCACCTGTGCTAGGCTTCCACTGATGGGACATAAGTGGCCCGAGGGTCCTTTACATCCACACAAGAGCCCCATGGTGACCAGGAATGGGGTTCTCAGAGGTTAAATGACTTGCCCAAGACCCCAGAGCTGGCTAGAATTCCTGCACTGTCACATCCAAGGCCATGTTTGGGCCTCCCACCTGGGGGCCCGGACATCCCTCTGCATCTACCAGGCTGGGAAACACATGTCTGCTGCAGCTTCCTCCCAGTGACTTACAGCAGCTGCAGATTTCTGGGGGGCCTTCTACGGGGCCCACCGCAGCAGGGAGCTGAGAACGCTTACAGAGCCCTACGTTCTCTCTCTGCCCCCTTCGGCTCCGAACTCATACTAGCTGGTCTGATGTAAGGACAGACCTTCGTGAGGGTATTGGGGCTCTGGTCAAGTAGCCCAGGCCTTCAGCAATCAGGTGATGTTGATCTGGATAGAAGGTGCCCACTGCGGGGAGCAAGCATGGCCCAGGGCCCTGGCCCCCTGCAGGGGCAGCCCCCTCTTCCTTCCCAGGGTTCCCTGAGAATCCAAAGGCATTCAGGGTAAAGTGCAGTGTTCAGCTGTGTCCTGGGGTCCAGGAAAGCCAAGGAGAAGTTGCTCCACCTGCTGTCCACCAGGCACCCCAGCAGAGAACAGCCTCAGCCCATCCCAGCCCAACACCAGATCCCAGGGATGGATCCACCTGTAAGAGGGCAGCATGAGACTGCCCCCATTCTCCCCAGAGAGTCCCCTCAGTCATGGGCTCTGACCAGGGTGCAGGTGGGTCCAGCAGGCTGGCCCAGCATGGGTGTGGCTGCCCACTGGTCCTCTGAAGAGCCTCAGGGGCTTGTGGCAGCTGGATCTCCTGGGCTCAAGCAATGCTTCCACCTTAGTCCTTCAAGTAGCTGGGACTCCAGGTGCACACCACCACATATTTGACTAGGCCAAATATACCTTTAATCAGCATCCCAGAAAAGAAGGAAAGAGGGGCCAACCACAGTGGCTCACACAATCCCAGCACTTTGGGAGGCCAAAGCATGCAGATCGCCTGAGCGCAGGAGTTCAATACTAGCCTGGGCAACATGGTGTAACCCCGACTCTACAAAAACTACAAAAATTAGCCAGGTGTGGCACTCCTGTGGTCCCAGCTACTAGAGAGGCTGATTGGGAGCATCACTTGGGCCTGGGAGCTCTAGGCTGCAGTGAGCACTCCAGCCTGGGCAACAGAGCAAGACCCTGTCTCAAAATAAATAAATAAAATAAAGGAATGGAAAAGGTAATGAGGCAGAAGCAATATTTTTAAAAAATAATGACAGAGAATACTTTTTAAATTATGAAAAACAATAGTTCACAGATTTAAGAAGCCTCATGAACCCCAAGCAGGACAAATAAAAATAATAGTACACCTAGACACATTATGGTAGAATTGCAGAAAACTAAAGGCAAAAACATTTTTTTAATCTTAAAAGTCTGAGCCAGTCATGGTGGCTCATGCCTGTAATGCCAGCACTTTGAGAGGCTAAGGTGGGTGGTTTGCTTGAGCTCAGGAGTTAAAGGCCGGCCTAGGCAACATGGTGAAACCCTGTCTCTACAAAAAGTACAAAAAATTAGTCAGCTGTGGCGGTGTATGCCTGGAGTCCCAGCTACTTGAAGTGCTGGGGTTGAAGTTCTGCTTGAGCCCAGGAAGTCTGGGCTGCAGTGAGCTGAGATTGCACCACTGCACTTCAGCCTGGCTGACAAAGTGAGACCCTGTAATCTAGCACTTTGGGAGTGCATAACCCCTTTTTTTGGTCCCCTACCAAAAAAAAGTATCTGAGAAAAAATTCAGATTACCTTCAAAGGAGCAACAATTAGGCTGATAGTCAACAGAAACCTCAGGAACCAGAAGACCATGGAATGACACCTTCAATGTGCCAAAAGAAAATAACTGCGAGCCTCAAGTTCCATTCTTAGTGAAAATATCTGTCAGATAAGAAGACGAAATAAAGATATTTGGGCTGGGTGTGGTGGCTCATGCCTGTAATCCCAGCACTTTGGGAGGCTGAGGTGGGTGAATCGCCTGATGTCAGGAGTTCTAGACCAGCCTGACCAATATGGTGAAACCCCATCTCTACTAAAAATACAAAAATTAGCCAGCCATGGTGGCATGTGGTGTAGTCCCAGCTACTCAGAAGGCTGAGGCAGGAGAATCACTTGAACCTGGGAGGTGGAGGTTGCAGTGAGCTGAGATCATGCCACTGTACTCCAGCCTGGGTGACAGAGTGAGACTCCATCTCTAAAATAATAATAAAAATAAACTAAAAATCTTTTAAAAATTTAAAAAGTAGCCCTAGAGAGTAGACTTTTAGAACAGGATTCTGGAACTCACTAAACAGGTGGCAACAGGATCCATTGCTGGTGCTAAGTGGGGTAGTGATGTGCTGGTGTGCTATAGCAATACCATCACTAGGAAACTCACCTACTGTGGATTGGGATATGGTACAGGTGGAAGGGCAGGCATGGCTGATGCAGTAGCGCTAGAACAAAGTTCTCCAAATCTGGTTCCTGGATCATCAGCAGCAGCACTGCTGGCACTTCATATCAACTTAGAAATGCAAATTCTCAAACACCACCTTAGACTTACAATCAGAGATTCTAGGAGTGAGGCCATCAATTTGTGTCTTAACATTATTCTTATACATGCTAAAATTTGAAAAACACTGTGCTCACACTTGAACAGTATGGGGGCAACTGTAATTATAAGGATTGTGGAATTGTTGACTTACGTTGATTTCTTTAGACACCTTGAAGAAAGGGAATGACAGGCTTAAACCCGTCAGCTCAGAGCATGTTATGGAAGCCAGAAACGCTCTTCTTCTGCCCAGAGCAGAACAGGCTGAAAATCAGACATGGAATTGAACTGTAAGGATGGTAGAACTGCAAAGGGTCAAGTGTAATGGGCCACTTATGCTAAATTCAGGGCCTCTGATAGAAAAGTACTGGGGCCAGGCATGGTGGCTTATACCTATAATCTCAACATTTTGAGGATGCCAAGGTGGGAGAATCACTTGAGACCTGGCGTTGGAGACCAGCCTGGGCAACATAGGTAGACCCTGTCCACAAAATATTTAAAAATTAGCTAGGTGTGGTGGCACATGCCTGTCGTTCCAGCTACTCAGGAGGCTGAGGTGGGAGGATTGCTTGAGCCCAGGAGGTTGAGGCTGCAGCAAGCCACGATCACGCCACTACACTCCAGCCGGGGTAACAGAGAGAGACCTCATGTCAAAAAAAAAAAAGAAGAAGAAGAAGACAAAGAAAGGGCTGGGCACAGTGGCTCACACTGGTAACCCAACACTTTGGGAGGCGAAGGTGAGTGGATCTCTTGAGTTCAGGAGTTTGAGGCCAGACTGGGCAACATGGCAAAACCCCATCTCTACCAAAAATACAAAAAATTAGCCAGGCATGGTGTTGTGCACCTGTGGTCCCAGCTATTCAAGAGGCTGAGGTGGGAGGATCGCTTGAGTCTGGGAGGTGGAGGTTGTAGTCAGTTGAGAACACGCCACTGCACTCCAGCCTGGGTGACAGAGTGAGATCCCGTCTCAAAATAAAGAAAAGAAAAGAAAAGGGATCCTGATATCCGATATGGAGAAACTTAAGTGGATACATCTAAGAACTTTGAACCTCCAGTTTCCACTAACTGCTCTGGGCTAAAAGAAGTAGCCC
>NW_026652289.1:53302892-53312321 GCF_009828535.3 Hylobates moloch
TGGTGTGGGAAAAGAAGCTCACAAGTTATGGAGCAAATCATGAAAGATTGAACCCTTGATCCCAGCCTAGTGTGGAATTCAGGTAACAAGCAATACACAGTGACACAACACAATTCTTGGTTTTCATGATTGCAAGTCATAGCCAAGTACCAAGTGAGAAATTCAGTTTCATTTGCAAGGCTTAGAGAGACCAGGTGATTCTAGAAAAATAGGCCTTGTATATGCTTTAAACCAGTAAAGAGCTTTGAGTGCTTATTAAATGGAAAGCTTTTGTGTTTTTATTTATTTTTGACTATTTTTTTTTTTTTTGAGATGGAGTCTCAGTCTGTCACCCAGGCTGGAGTGCAGTGGCGTGACCGTGGCTCACTGCAACTTCCGCCTCCCGGGTTCAAGTGATTCTCCTGCCTCAGCCTCCCGAGTAGCCGGGATTACAGGTACCCACCACCACACCTGGCTAGTTTTTGTATTTCGAGTAGAGACAGAGTTTCACCATGTTGGCCAGGCTGGTCTTGAACTCCTGACCTAAGGTGACCCACCCACCTAGGCCTCCCAAAGTGCTGGGATTACAGGTGTGAGCCACCACACCCGGCCCAAAAGCTTTGTGTTTTTAAAGATATTAGACATGTTTCTTGTTTTTTAAAAAAATCTTAATAATGTAGGAGAATAAGGGAAATGTTTTTTTCCAAAACAGAGAAATCATTGTGATTATTTTACCTTATTGGAATGTTGGATAATATAGTCCACTTCATTCATTAATCATCAAACATGCTATGGATTTTCCATTTTTATAAGATTTGTGTCTTAACTGGGGTAATACTAGTAATTCTTATACTCCATCTGAAGATGAAAAATGTAGGCCAAAATCATAGACCATGCATAGAAGCTGGATAATGAAGACAGCTCCGGAGGAACATGTAGACACACACACAATGACACACATATATATAAAGTATAAACGCATATATTTTTTAAGGTTTATTTTTAACATTTTAAAGCAAAAGCTGGCCCTCCCCTCTCCCGGAGTAGGCAGGCCCCGCCCCTCTCCCCAAGTGGGCGGGGACAGCAGTTGCATGGGCAGCATTCCTTGTGATGTCACAGGTTCCCCTGGACACAGTGCTGCCTGGCCACGCCTCCTTTCCCTTTCATCTTTCTCATTGACCAATGGGATTGGAGCATTAAGGCCAAACCCTCCTCTTGATGCACAGCTCCTCTCCCAAACTTGGCCTCACTGCTAATGATGCCTCGCACCGGATGGTAGCCAATTTCCAAGCCACTTTCACATAGGGAGCACTGTGGGTGGCTGAAAATGGGCACTCCTTCCTCTTTGCTGATGGGGACCCTGAGGCTTATGGAGATGATGTATGTCTGGGCTTGGAAGCAGAGGATGTCCCCCAGCCAGAAGGCAGGAGACACTTGTTTTGCATTCCAGTCCTCTGCAAGGACAGGGACCCCAGGCTCTGGGCACCCCAGCTCTGCCCACCCTGCCCACCGCCTACCACCATTTGGCCCAGGCAAGTTGCCCCGGTTCCCACAGAGGGAGCCACCCTTCCTACCTCCTGATGTTTGCCCACACCAGTCAAGTTCCATTCTGGAAAAACCCTCCGCATCCTTGGGAAGGCACCTCCTCCTTGACTCCTTTTCAGAGCTACCATCCCCACTTCCATTTTCTACCTATCATTCGATGCAGAGACCAGCTGCTTCCCTGGGCCAGGGCTGCTCTGGAGGCTGTGGGCAGACTGTGGGGTGTAGCAGAGCACCAGGTATAGACCAGGCTCCGCAGGCACACGTGGGCAGAGAAGTCAGAGACCCACAGGTGAATGCCCCTCCTTCCGGCCCCACCCACCTCACAGGCAGAAAGAGGAAGGCTTCACAAGGAGGTTGAGTAAACAGGAGAGCCCGGGTCACCTCTGTCTGATCTCCTGCCCTCCTGGGATAAAGCCAGAGGTTGGAGCTGGGAGGTGTCAAGAGCCCTGGCCCAGTCCAAGTTTCACTGATGAGGCTGAGGGAGAGGCTGGGTCAGCCAAAGTCACTGAGTCCATAAGGGAGGGTTCTGACCATAACCCAGGACCCTAGAGCTAGCTGAGGCCGCATCCCTTTCCCACCTAGACCAAGGTAGGGGCATGAACTGGCTTCTGGCTTCTAAGGTTGAGGCCCAGCAGACCTCTCCCTCCCCTTGTCTGCAGCTGTTGTCACACATCAAAAGTGAGTTTTTCCCCGAGGGCTGGAGGTGCAGCTCCTTGGGCTGGACCAGGTGGCCAATCCAAACAAGTCCCTGTGCGTCCCCACCAGCCAGGAATTCTCACGCCACGCAGCAGCTGGGGGCACCAGGATACCCTGGGGGATTCCAGGCTCCCACGGCAGCACTGCTGCCCCCAGACCTGCCACCAGCTCCGTGTCCATGCAGCCTTCGAGAACCTGGCCCCTCACACACACCTGCCCCACTCCTCCCACCTGGCTTTCCTGTGAAAAGTGGAACTAGTTCCACCTGGGCCAGCTGGAGGAGGGCCTCAGGAAATCACCATTCTGGGGATTCATTCCAATCATTCATTTATTCACCAAATACCCACTGTCCACCTTTCTGTACCAGGCCAGGGGTGATGGGTCAAGTAGAACACATGTCCCAAGGAGCTTTCCTCTCTTTAGAGACAGGCAGGTGGACTCTCAGACCATGAGGTGCCCTCTGGGATAGAGGGTGCCCAGGGCTGGATGCAGGCAAGGGCTTTGCCCACAGGAGGTGCTGGTGGGTACAGATGTGAAGGCCACAATGGGGTGAAGGTATCCACACAGAGGACCTAGCATGTGTCTAGGCCCAGGGTGTGACCTGGGGCAGGTGCGGGGCTGCTCTATCTGGGAGGCTTCCTGACTTTGCCAATGATAGGCCGTGGCTGGATCAGGCTTCATGTCGATTTTTAATATTATGTTTAATACATTTTGATTATGTAACTAAACATGATTATTGTGATAAAAATTATGAAATATAGAAAAATCTAAAAACACAAAAAACCAGCAAACCCCTTCTCTCCCCAAATAACTGCTTCAACAGTATTTTCGGACTTTTTTTCCCCATGTATCTGCAACTATAAACATAAGCTGCACAAGATAGTATCCTTCCCCATATTCTTCTTTGGAGCTGGATTTTTCACTCAGCAGTGAATAGAGGCAGCCTTTAAACAGGCCAGGCATTGTGAGGGCCCTGAGAAAGGAGACTGACCATGTTGCTGGGTGACCTTGGGCAAGTCTCGCCCTCCTCAGAGCCTGGATTTTCTTGGTCCAGTGAAGGGCAGGAAGGGCTGCAATAGGACTACGTTGGCGCTTCCCAAACTCAGAACTGCCACGTGGAGCTGTGTGAGCTGTCACTGCACAACCCCAGGGGCAGGAGCATTCTTGTCATAGCCTCTGTGAGTGGGACTCCTGCCCAAAAGTGTGCTGTGCGAACCTGGGGCCCACAAGAGGATTTTAGGCGATATGCAGATGAAATTTATTTTTACCATTACCTTCTATTTGTAGTAAGTGAGACCGATTCTCACCGGGAGGGCTTGTTAAACCACGGGTCGCTGAAACACCACTCCCCAGAGGTTCTGATTTAGGAGGTCTGGAGTGGCGCCTGAGAATCTGCATTTCTAACATTCTCAGGTGATGGTGATGCTGATGCTGCTGGCTCAGGGACCACACTTTGAGAATCACTAATCACAAATTTCCTTTAATTAATTTATTTATTTAAGGCAGAATTTTGCTGTCTCCCAGGCTGGAGTATAATGGTGCAATCATGGCTCACTGCAGCCTCGACCTCCTATGCTCAAGCAATCCTCCTGCCTCACTTCTTGAGTAGCTGAAACCATAGGCACACGCCTCCATGCTGGATACTTTTTATTTTTTGTAAAGATGGAGTTTCACCATGTTGCTCAGGCTTGTCTCGAACTCCTGGGCTCAAGCAATTCACTTGCCTGGGCCTCCCAAAGCAAGTTTCCTTTTTAAATACATTTATTTAGGTTTTAAAAATGAGTTGACTTAAAGCACATGAATAGATCTTCAACACTAACCACTGGGGAAATGCAAATTAAAACCACAGTAAGATATCACTGCATATCTATTAGAACAGCTCAAATCAAACATAGTGATAATATCAAATATCGGCGAGAATGCAGACAAAATTAACTCTCATACATCGCTGGTGAGAATATAAAATGGTACAGACACTCTAGAAAATAGTTTGGCAGCTTCTTTAATTAAACATACACCTCAATATATGACCTAGCAATTGCTTCTGGGCATTTGTACCAGAAAATAAACTGAGGTCTGCACAAAAACTCATACATGATTGTTCATGGGATTTATTTGTAATAGCTGCAAACTGGCAACAGCCAAATACTCCCCAATAGGTGAAAGGTTAAGCAAACTGCCACATCTATTCTATGAAATGCTCTTCAACAATAAAAGGGGGCCAGGCACGATGGCTCATGCCTGTAAACTCAGCGCTTTGGGAAGCCGAGGCAGGTGAATCGCCTGAGGTCAGGAGTTCAAGACCAACCTGGCCAACGTGGTGTAACCCCGTCTCTACTAAAAATACAAAAAAAATTAGCTGGATGTGGTGGCAGGCACCTGTAATCCCAGCTGCTCAGGAGGCTGGGGTAGGAGAATTGCTAGAACTCAGGAGGCAGAGGATGCAGTGAGCCGAGATCGCACCATGGTACTGGGTAACAAGAGTAAAACTTCATCTCAAAAAAAAAAAAAGCCAGGCATGGTGGTGTGGGCCTATAATCCCAGCTACTCACGAGGCTGAGGCAGGAGAATTGCTTGAACCCAGGAGGTGGAGGTTGCAGTGAGCTGAGATCACGCCACTACATTCCAACCTGGGTGACAGAGTGAGACTCCATCCCAAACAGAAAAAAACAAAAAGGAACATGCACAACTTGGATGGATCTCAAAGGGCATTTGCTGAGTAGAAGAAAAAAAGCCAGTCTCAAAAGGCCACATATTGTGTGATTCCATTTATGTAATGTTCTTTTTTTCTTTGTTTGGTTTTATTTTATTTTGTTTTGTTTTGTTTTATTTTGTTTTTGAGATGAAGCCTCACTCTGTGGCCCAGACTGGAGTGCAGTGGCACGATCTGGGCTCACTGCAGCCTCCGCCTCCTGGGTTCAAGCGATTCTCGTGCTCCAGCCTCCCAAGCAGCTGGGAGTACAGGCACTCCCAGCTAATTTTTGTATTTTTAGTAGAGACAGTGTTTTGCCATGTTGGCCAGACTGGTCTCAAACTCCAGGTCTCAATGGTTCCACCTGCCTCGGCCTCCCAAAGCACTGGGATCATAGATGTGAGCCACCATGCCAGGCCTTCATTCATTCATTCATTGAGAGAGTCTTGCCCTGCTTCTTAGGCTGGGCTGCAGTGGCAGGATCACTGTAGCCTCTACCTCCCAGGTTCAAGTGATTCTCCTGCTTCAGCCTCCCATGTAGCTGGAACTACAAGCTGGTGCCACCATGCCTAGCTAATTTTTGCATTTTATAATATTCTTGAAGTGATGAGATTATAAAGACAGAGAGCAGATTAGTGGTTGCCAGGAGTAGGAATAGTGGAGGGGAAGAGCCAGGAATGAGTGCAGAGGAATAGCAGGAGGGGGATTTTCGTGGTGGTGGAATGTAGGGAAAAGAAAGAGAGATCAGACTGTTATTGTGTCTATGTAGAAAAGGAAGATATAAGAAACTCCATTTTGACCTGTACCCTGAACAATTGCTTTGCCCTGAGATACTGTTAATCTGTAACTTTGCCCCAACCTTGAGCTCACAAAAACATGTGTTGTACGGAATCAAGGTTTAAGGGATCTAGGGCTGTGCAGGATGTGTCTTGTTAACAAAATGTTTATAAGCAGTATGCTTGGTAAAAGACATCGCCATTCTCTAGTCTTGATAAACCAGGGGCACAATGCACTGCGGAAAGCCTCAGGGACCTCTGCCCTGGAAAGCCGGGTATCGTCCAAGGTTTCTCCCCATGTGTTAGTCTGAAATATGGCCTCATGGGATGGGAAAGAGCTGACTGTCCCCCAGCCCGACACCCATGAAGGATCGGCGCTGAGGAGGATTAGTAAAAGAGGAAGGCCTCTGTCTCCTGCCTGCCCCGGGAACGGAAAGTTTTGGTATAAAACTCGATTGTACATTTGTTCAATTCTGAGATAGGAGAAAAACCGCCCTGTGACGGGAGGCGAGACATGTTTGCAGTAATGCTGCTTTGTTATTCTTTACTCCACTGAGATGTTTGGGTGGAGAAGAGCATAAATCTGGCCAACGTGCACATCCAGGCATGGTGTCTTCCCTTGAACTTATTTGTGACACAGACTCCTTTGCTCACATGTTTTCTTGCTGACCTTCTCCCCACTGTCACCCTGCTCTCCTACTGCATTCCTCTTGCTGAGATAGTGAAAATAGTAATCAATAAATACTGAGGGAACTCAGAGACCGGTGCCGGTGCAGGTCCTTGGTATGCTGAGTGCCGGTCTCTTGGGCCCACTGTTCTTTCTCTATACTTTGTCTCTGTGTCTTATTTCTTTTATCAGTCTCTCATCCCATCTGATGAGATATACCCATAGGTGTGGAGGGGCAGGCCACCCCTTCAGTGGAACAGTTCTGTATCCTGATTGTAGCGGTGGTTAAAGGAGTCTACATATGTGATAAAATGGTATAGACCTAGACGCGTGACATCGTTAGATATTGTCCTACATTTATACAAAATAGAACCTTTGGAGGAAACTGAGCGAAGAGTACATGAAACCTCTCTGTACCATCTTTGAAATTTCCTCTGAATCTATGTTTCCAAATGAAAAGTTAAAATTTTTCAAGTTGCTTTAGACAAAAATATTAAATAAAAATAATGTCCTCTCCACTCCCGTGAGTAACTTGGCTCCAGGGGCTCTGCTCGCCACCCAGGACCGCGCCACTGACCTCCATCATGAGCAAACCCTTCCGACGGCCCTCGCTGCGCAGGCCGGGATGCCTCTCCCCGCTCCGCCCTCCCCGCGGAAAGTTAAGTTTGAAGAGGGGGGAAGAGGGGAACATGGACATGAAGAGGAGGATCCACCTGGAGCTGATGAACTGGACCCCGGCAGCTGTTCGGGAACTTGGACAACTGCAAATCAAATGATGGAAAAATTGAGGGCTTAACAGCTGAATTTGTGAACTTAGAGTTCCTCAGTTTAAAATGTAGGCTTGATCTCAGTTTCAAATCTTCCCAAGCTGCCTAAATTGAAAAAGCTTGAACTCAGTGAAAATAGAATCTTTGGAGGTCTGGACATGTTAGCTGAAAAACTTCCAAATCTCACACATCTAAACTTAAGTGGAAATAAACTGAAAGATATCAGCACCTTGGAACCTTTGAAAAAGTTAGAATGTCTGAAAAGCCTGGACCTCTTTAACTGTGGGGTTACTAACCTGAATGACTACTGAGAGAGTGTCTTCAAGCTTCTGCCCCAGCTTGCCTACATGGATGGCTATGACCAAGAGGACCAGGAAGCCCCTGACTCAGATGCTGAGGTGGATGGTGTGGATGAAGAGTAGGAGGGTGAAGAAGAAGAGGAGGAAGACGAGGAGGATGAGGATGGTGAAGAAGAGGAGTTCGATGAAGAAGATGATGAAGATGAAAATGTAGAAGGAGATGATGAAGACGAAGTCAGTGAGGAGGAAGAAGAATTTGGATTTGATGAAGAAGATGAGGATAGGATGAAGAGGAGGAAGAAGGCGGGAAAGGTAAAAAGAGGAAGAGAGAAGCAGATGATGAAGGAGAAGATGATTAAGATCCCAGATGACCTGCAGAAACAGAACTGTTCAGTATTGGTTGGACTGCTCATGGATTTGGTAGCTGTTTAAAAAAAAAAAAAAAGTAGCTGTGATACAAACCCCAGGACACCCACCCACCCAAAGAGCCAAAGAATAGTTCCTGTGACATTCCGTCTTCCTCCATGTAGTCCCTCTTGGTAATCTACCAATCTATCATCGAGCTTAGGGACTTCACCCCAACAAAATTATAAGCATTGTTAGGTTTTTGTGTGAGACTCTTGCTGTAGCGTAGATAGCTGTGATTGGTGAGTCAACCATCTGTAGCTACCAGTTACACCGAGATTGTAACAGCATTTTTACTTTCTGTACAACAAAAATCTTTGTAAATAAAATCTTAACATTAAAATAATAATAATAATAATGTTGATTGTATGCAGGTCTGGCAAACCTTTGACACATTGAATGACTGGCATCTCTAATCCATCCAATTCACAATTGCCCCTGGCCAGGCCCTGTCCTAGGCTAGGTCACCTGCTGGAAGATAAGACTGTGGATTCTCTCCTGCTTGGCTTTGGGGTAGATATGCCAGATAAAATATAGGACACCCAGTTAAATTTAGATTTCTGATAAAAATATTTTTTAGTAAGTATGTACCATGCATATTTAGGACATACTTATACTAAAACTTATTTCTCTCAATTCTTTTTTCACCGTCTTCACAGGTGTTGATATTTCTCTAAATTCTTTAATGTATGTATGTAGTTACTTTAAAGCTCTTGCCTGCTAATTCCAATGTGTGACCCATTTATGGGTCTGCTCTCTTTTTTCTTTTTCTTTTTTTTTTTTTGAGATAGAGTTTTGCTGTTGTAGCCCAGGCTGGAGTGCAATGGCACCATCTCGGCTCACTCCAGCCTCCACCTCACCTGGCTGGTCTTGAATTCCTGGTGATCTGCCTGCCTCAGCCTCCCAAAGTGCTGGGAGTACAAGTGTGAGCCACCATGCCCGGCCCTTTTTTTGTTGTTGTTTCTTTGAGATAAGTTCTCACCCTGTTGTCCAGGCTGGAGTGCAGTGGCATGATCTCAACTCACTGCAACCTCCATCTCCCAGGCTCAAGCCATCCTTTCATCTCAGCCTTCCAAGTAGCTGGGACCACAGGCACGTGCCCCCAGCAGTCCTGACTGGTTTCATGGAGGACAATTTTTCCACAGACGGGATCAGGGACAGTGGTTATGGTATGAAACTGTTCCACTTCAGATCATCAGGCATTAGATTCTCATAAAGAGTGTGAAACCCAGATCCCTCACATGTGCAGTTCACATTAGGATTCATGCTTCTATGAGAATCTAATGCCTGCTGATCTGATGGGGGGCAGAGCTCAGGCAGTAATGCTCGCTGCCCACCATTCACCTCCTGCTGCTCAGCCTGGTTCCTAACAGGTTACCGATGGGTACAGTCCACAGCCTGGGGGTTATGGACCCCTGCACACCACCACACCCGACTCGTTTTTGAATTTTTAGTAGAGATGGGGTTTTGCCATATTGCCCAGGCTGGTCTCGAAGTCTTGAGCTCAAGTGATCTACTTGCCTTGGCCTCCCAAAGTGCTGGGATTACAGGCGTGAGCCACCATGCACGGTGGGTCTGTTCATATTGACTGGTTTTCTCTTAA